>NW_006159505.1:7061376-7089692 GCF_000334495.1 Tupaia belangeri chinensis | reverse complement strand
GCGGCATGGCCATCCCCCCTGGGGGGGTGATTTCTCGCTTTCTATCTCTCTGTCTCTCTCTGTCTGTCTGGCGAAAGCATGCGCCCTATAGCAAAAAAACAAACAAACAAACAAACAAAAAAAAACTCTCAAAAAAACAAAGCAAAACAAAAACAAAAACAAAAAAACCAAGCTGGCAACTTCTATGTACCTGCAGAACCCAAATTGGTGTTTGTCATCAGGATCAGAGGTATCAGTGGAGTGAGCCCAAAGGTTCGAAAGGTGTTACAGCTTCTTCATCTTTGCCAGATCTTCAATGGCATCTTTGTTAAGCTCAACAAGGCCTCAGTTAACATGCTGAGAATTGTGGAACCATATATTGCAAAGGAGTACCTGAATCTGAAGTCAGTAAATGAACTGGTCTATGAACATGGTTATAGCAAAATTGGTAAGAAGTGAATTGTTTTGACAGATAACTCTTTGATTGTTCAATCTCTTGGTAAATTTGGTATCATCTGCATGGAGGATCTGATTCATGAAATTTATACTGTTGGAAAATGCTTCAAAGAAGCAAATAACTTAAATAAATAAATAAATAAATAGATAGATAGATAGATAGTCTGGAATCATAAAAGACTCCATATTGCCAAAGCCATCCTGAAGAGTGGAGTGATTGGCATCTCACTCCCTGACCCCAAAATATATTACAAAGCTGTTGTGATCAAAACAGCATGGTATTGATACCAAAAAAGGCATGAGGAGCAATGGAACAGAGTAGATACTACAGAAATAAACCCCAAAGCATACAGCCAACTCATCTTTAACAAAAGGTACCAGTCAATCCAGTGGGAAAAGGAAAACCTCTTTAGCAAATAGTGCTGGAAAAACTGGGTATCCACCTGTAGAAAGATGAATCTGAACCCCTATCTGTCACCATTAACAAAAACCAACTCAAAGTGGATCAAAGATCTAAACCTAAGACCGCAAACTATAAAACTACTGGTGGGAAACACTGGGGAAACTCTGGAAGACATTGGGGTAGGCAAAGACTTCCTAAGCATGAACCTCAAAGCACAAACAATAATCCCCTAAATAGACAGGTGGAATTATATCAGATTAAGAAGTTTCTGCACAGCAAAGGCCACTGTAACTAGTGTGAATCTACAACCTTCGAAATGGGAGAGAGAATTTTTTGTTAACTGTGCCTCAGAAAAGGGACTCATAACCAGAATATACAGAGAACTCAAGTGGCTTACCTGGGAGAAAATGATTAACCCAATTAAAAGATGAGAAAATGATCTGAATAAACAACTCTCTATGGAAGATGTATGAACAACCAAAAAGCATATGAAAAAATGCTCAGCATCCCTCATCATAAGGGAGATGCAGATTAAAAGCACAATGAGATACCAACACAAGAGTAAAATGGAAAGAAATAAAAAAAAAAAAAAAAAAAAAAAAGATAAGTGCTGGTGGGGTTGTGGTGAAAGGAGAGCACTCCTATATTGTTGGTGGGAATGTAAATTGGTCCAGCCACTGTGGAAAACAATATGGAGATTCCTCAAAGACCTTCAAATAGAACTACCATATGATTCAGCACTTCCACTCCTGGGTATCTACCCAAAGGAGAGGAGGAATGTTCAGTTGGAAATGTGCTTGCACAACTATATTTATTACAGCACTACTCATGATTGCTAAGACATGGAACCAGCCCAAATGTCCACAAACAGATGAATGAATCAAAAAAGTGTAGCACAGACATTCCAAGGGATATTATTCAGCCATAAAAAAATAACAAGGCCCTGGAATTTGATAGAAAGTGGATGAATATGGAAGATTTGTTGCTGAGTGAAGCAAGTCAGGCTATGAAAGAGAGACATTGTATGTCTCCACTTAACATACACTGACTGTCCACACTCTATGGCAGAGACTTCAAGACTGGAGGAAGTAAAAGCATTTAAAATTGTTATGGACACCAGAGACAAACTGGAAGGAGATTGTAGGAGGGGAAGAGTGCAGGAAAGGAAGTTTTGGAGAGAAAATGGAGAGATAAGATATTTGTGGGACACAGATATGGTATATTATCACACACAATTACCCCATATATGTATATATGGGGTAAAGTCTTTTTACAATCTAAATGATGTATAGCAATTGAATGTATAAATAATAATAATAATAAAAATTTTAAAAAATAAAAAATGTATGCTCTGTAAAACATTCTACCAGGAGACTGAAAAATAAAAGCCATTGAATGGGAGGAGTAATTTGCAAAAAATGTATCTAATAAACATTATCAGATGTACAAAGAACTTTTAAAATGTAAGAACAAATAAACAACCGGATTAAAAAATAGGCTAAAGACTTTAACAGAAAATGACTAAAGATCAACTTAGCATCTAAAGAGATATTCTATGTCATTTGAGAAATGCAGATTTAAAAGGCAATACCTCTATACACTGAAGATGGCCAAAATCCAGAATACTAACACCAACGATACTCTCATCCATTGCTGGTGGGAATGCAAAGTAGTACAGCCACTTTGGAAGACAGTTGGGTTTTCACAAAAATAACATACTCTAACCATAGAGTTTAGCAATCATCTTTGAAATCTACCCAAATGTGTGGAACACTTAGGTTCACACAAAACCCTGCACGTGGATACTCATAGTGGCTTTATTCATGATTGTCAAAACTTGGAAGCAATGAAGATGTCTTTCAGTAGCTGAGTGGATAAACTGTGGTTAATTTATAAATAAACTGTGGTACACTCAGATGATGGAATTTTATTTGGCACTATGAAGAAATG
The DNA here is from genome assembly GCF_000334495.1 of Tupaia belangeri chinensis. Classification (NCBI taxonomy): domain Eukaryota; kingdom Metazoa; phylum Chordata; class Mammalia; order Scandentia; family Tupaiidae; genus Tupaia; species Tupaia belangeri. Next base: position 7,086,904 of record NW_006159505.1, on the reverse strand, counting down.
AGCTATCAAGTCGTGAAATGACATGGAGGAAATTTAAATATATGTTACTGTGTGAGATAAGGCAACCTGAAGAAGCTGTGTACTTTATGATTCCAGCTACATGACATTCTTGAAAAGTCTAAAAGTCATCTAGATTTTTTTATGTTATCTTCTGGGAATTTTGTCCTTTTTTTAAACTGATAAATACACTTAACATAAACTGTATCATCTTAATCTATTTTACCATATAATTCAGTGGTCTTAAATGTACTGCCACATCATCACCATCATGTCTGCTTAGAGACAGTACAAAGTTAAGTAGTTGCCAGGGCTTCAAGGAAGGAAGGATGAATAGGCAGAACACAGAGAAATTTTAGGGCAGTGTAAGTGATAAATACATGAAATGTATAATTTGTGTACTCTATAATAGTGGTACATTATGTATTTGTACAGAACCAACAGAAGGTAGAAGCCAAGAATTTATACCTTAATAGAAATTATGGACTTTGGGTGATAATAATATGTAAACATAAATTCATTAGTTGCAACAAATGTACCATTTAGTGGGGTAAAGGCTATGCATGTGTGACAGCAGGGGGACACATGGGGAAAATCTCTGTACCTTTTTTCTCAGTTTTCCTGTGAACTTTTAAAAAAGAACTACATTTACTTACTTACTTACTTATTTATTTAAATTTGGCTGGGGTGGGGGAAGAGCACAAAAGTGAAAGCAAGCTGTCAGGTCCAGGCTTCGAACTGCATTCAGCTTTGTGGGAGTTCAGCACCCTTAACCACCATGCCACCTGCCAGCTTCTTTCCTGTGAACTTTTAAACTACTCTGAAAATAAAAAATATGTAAAACACACACACACACACACACACACACAGAATCAAACAGAGAATCATAATGGTTTACTACTAGAAAGTATGTTCAACAACAACAGAGAGGCATTATGGGAGGAAATAAGGGTAGAAAAGTTGTAAAATATACCCCTGAACATAATAGTACAAGTTATCAGTAACAACTTTGAATATAAATTAATTACATTCTCCCAATGATTGAGACTGGTAGAATGGGTTTAAAAAAATGAACAAACAGGTCATGCTGGGTGTGTGTGCATGTGTGCCCAAAACCCTAGGAGGAGAATGGAGAAAAAGGGGTTCCAGTATGGCTATCCCCCATAAGGGGTGATTTCTCACTTTCCTTCTAACTATCACTGTCTTGCCCAGCAAGCATACATGCTCTGTGGCAAACACCTTAAGCAAACAAACCAACCAAAATATCCAATGTATATTGTCTATGAGAAATTTACTTTTGATGCAAATAAACAGACAGTAAAATATGAAAAATGATAGCCCATACAAATAGTACCCAAAAGAAATCTGGGTGGCTATACTAATAAGAGAAAAAAATATACTTTAATAAAAAATTTGTTACAGGAGCCCAAGGAGGATATTACACACTAAGAATAGGGCAAGTTAATGAAAAGATTTGACAATTATAAATAGATATGAACAAAACTATAAAGCTCCAGAACAAAACCAGGAAACACTGACAGATTTTTAAGAAGAAAGACTATTCCACAATAATGATGGAGATATTAACTAACTTTTAATCATGGATATGGTCAAAGAAGAAATCAAAAGGAAAACTTAGGGGTTGGCAGGTGGCATGGTGGTTAAACTCCCATACGGCCAACTATGGTTTAGGTCCTGGACCTGGTGGCTCCCTTTCTCACTTTCCCTCTCTCTCTCTGGCCAATTGGAAAATAATAATAAAGTTAAAATAATTCTTTAAACATTTTTATTTAAAAAAAAGAGGAAAACTTAAAAAATATCTTGAGGAAAATGGCAATGGAAGCAACATACCAAAATCTATGGGATGCAGCAAAGGTTATTCTTTTTTGAAAAATAATTATTTTATTTTGTTTATTATTATTTTCTAATTTGACTATAGAGAAAGGTGTGAAAGAAAGCCACTAGGTCTAGGACTTGAATCATGGTCAGCTATGTGGGAATTCAATGCCTTAAAAATCACACCATTTGCCTGGGTAAGCCTCAGCAGCAAAAGTAATTCTAAAAGGGAAGTTTATAGCAACAAATGTCTTGCCTATATTAAAATATGCCTTGAGGAATTAGAAAAAGAATAAGCCCAGAGTTGGCAGAGGAAAAGAACTAAACATCAGAACAGAAATAAGAATAGAAAACCACAGGGAAAAATTGATAAAACTGAAGGGTTTGTTTTTTGAAAATATAAACAAAATAAACAAACTTTAGCCAGACTAAGGAAAGAAGACTCAAATAAATGTGATTAAATAAAAAAAAGAGACATTACAACAGAAACTCAGGGGAAAAAAGTGATCATAAGGATTTATTATGGAAAATTATATGCCAACATTTTAGTTAACCTGGAGGCAAAGAATAAATTTCTATCACCTTACTAAGATTGAATCCAGAGGAAATAGAAAGCTTGAACCAACTAATAACAAAGATACTGAAGCAATAATTAAAAATCTTGTAAAAAAAAAAAAAACTTTGGACCAGATGGCTACACAATGGAATAGTACCAAAGAATCAAAGGTACTTAATACTAATATTTAAAAAAAAAAAAACTCTTCCAAGGAATGGAAATACAGGGAATACTTAACACAGTTTATGAGGCAAGCACCACCTTGATATATAAGCCAGATAAATATACTATACGAAAGGGAACTATAGGCCAATATTTCTCATGAGCATTGAAGCAAAATTTCTCAAAACATCAGCAACATCAAATAGATTACACCATGGAAAAGAAGGACTTATCAAGGCTGAGTCAACATATGAAAATCAATGTGATACACCACATTAACAAATTAAAAGGTTAAAAGAAAACACATGATCACCTCAGTTGATGCAGAAAAACTATTCGTCAAGTTCAATGTCATTTCTTGGTAAAAACTCTAACACTGGGTATAGAAGCAAAGTTCCTCAACATTATGAAGGCCATTTATAGAAATCTCAGAACTAACACAATCAATCGATAAACACCAATTGTGCTTCCTCTACATTCAGGTACAATATAGGGATGTGCACTCTCAGCACTTGTATTCAATATACAGTGGTTAAGTACTAGCAAGGAAAATTAGATAGGAAAAAATAAAAGGAATATAACTTGGATAGGAAGAGGTACAATTTGTATTTGCAGATGGCATGATCCTACATAGATAACTCGAAGATTCTACCAAAAAACTCTCAGAACCTTATACATGCATTTGGTACAGATTGAGAATATAAAATCAACACAAAAAATCAGATGCTTTTCCATAGACAAATAGTGACCTAGCCAAAAAAGAAATAAAGAAAAGAATGATAATATCAAAACAACAAAAAAAGGAAAAATGAACAAAAAATTGTAAATTAAAACAAAACCCAACGACTTAGGAATTAATTTTACCAATGGGGCTAAAGATCTATATACTGAAAGATACAAAACACTGATGAAAGAAGTCAATAGAACAACCAGACAGAGAGCAATAATGAAATGTAGTGGCCAAACAATATTATAAATCAAGCAGATCTACAAACACATATAAATATTCCCCACCCAACAACAGAATACACTGTTCTCAATTGCATATGGGATATCCTCCAGGAGAGGCAATATGTTAGGTAAAAAAAAGTCTGAATAAGTTTTTAAAAGGCTGAAGTCATACACAATACATTCTCCAACCACAATGGAATGAAGCCAGACATCAGTAACAGAGGAAAACTAAAAAAATGAGCAGATATGTAGGACTGAAACAGCACATTCTTTAAAAACGATTGAGGCAAGAAGGCGTCACAAGAAAAATTAGAAAATACTTTTGAGGAATGAAAATGAACATACATCATACAAAAACTTATGGGTTACAGTTAAAAAAGTATTCAAGGGCTAATTATAGCTATAAATGTCTACATTAGGAATGAAGAAAGATCAGTGATCTCACTTTAAATTGCATGAAACTAGAAATAGACTCGGAAACTAAACCCAGTGTTAGCAGAAAGAATAAAATAACCCATATGAGAGGAAAGATAAATTAAATAGAGATTAAAAAGAATAATAGAGACAATAACTAAACCAAAAGTTGATTATTTTTGAAAGATTTGCCAAAATTGGAAACCTTTTACTAGAATGACCAAGAAAGAAAGTGAGAGAAATTGTAAGTATCTGAAGTCATAAATGAAAATGGGAAAGGACAGCTGATCTTATAGAAATAAAACTACAGATAATAGTATGAATGATTGTACATCAACAAATTCAATAACCTAGAGATAGTAAGGACAAATTTTTAGAAACACATAGATTATTAATACTGACTCAAGACAAAAAAGAAATTATGAACAGGCCTATGAGAAGTAAAAAGTTCAAATTGGTAGTGGGAAATATTTTAATAAAGAAAACATTAGGACTAGATAGCTTCACTGTTGAATTATACTAGAGATTTAAAAAACTAACACCAGTGTTTCTCAAGTTCTTCCAACAGAGATAGAGGAACCACTTCTATGAGGTCAGTATTACACTAAACATACCATAAGAAAAGAAATGCTATGTACCAACAAAGTTGTATACAACTTTAAGATACAAAACTCCTTAACAAAATACTAGTAAACCCAACTCAACAACACATTATAAGGCTTATACATCATGACTAAGTGTTATTTATCTCAGGAATGCAATGGTAGCTCAACATAAGAGTATTGATCAATGCAATATTCCATATTAATAGACTAAAGGGAGAAAATATGTGACTATCTCAATACAAAAAAAGCACATGACAAAACCCAGTAATTTTTCAGGATAAAAATACTATGAAGGGCTGTCCAGTAGTATGATGTTTAAGCACTGTGCGTATGGACTGGATCCCAACATTGTCAACCATAGTTTGAATCCTGGTCCTGATCACTTGAAAAATATGTCAGGCATACATCTTGTGTACCCCAAATCCTGCAGGACAGAGAAATGGAGGAAAAAGGACTGCAGCATGATTATGCTTAATGGGGGTAGGGGTAGGGGGAAGGTTGTCATTCTCTCTCTCTGAGAAGAAAGAGAATAAAACAAAACAACAACAATGAAAAACACTATGAAAATTAAGTGTTGAAGGGAACTTCCAAAACATGATAAAGAGCAATCATGACCACAGCTAACATCATTCTCAATAGTTAAAGGCTGAAAACTTTCTCTCTAAAATTGGGAATAAGTCAAGGATGATCATTGCTTTATTATTTTGCTATAGGGACCACGTGCTCTCCAGAGAGACAGTTAGAAAGCAAGAAATCAGTCCCATGGGGGAATGGTCACACTGCAATCCCTTCTCCTCCTGAGATCTTGGGCATGCATGCATACATGCCCAGTGTGATTTTGAAGACACTGGGTCCAGGACTCAAACCATGGTCAGCCATGTGGGAGTCCAGCGACATAATCACTGTGCCATCTGCTGGTCCCAAACATTGCTATTAAACAATGTACTAAAAGTTGTAGCCATATCAATTAGGCAAATAGATACAAAAATAGCATCCAAATTGCAAAGGAAGAAGTAATACTATAATCACAGATATAGTAATGCTATACATAGAAAAATCTTAAGGAATACACTGTCTACTAGAGCTATACAAATTCAGCAACATTCCAGTGTACATATTACACACACACACATGCACACACACTAAGCTGTGTTTATATATTCTAGGAATAAGCAGTCCAAAAAGGAAATGAAGAAAAATTATTCCATTTATTATAGTATAAAGAAGAATAAAATAGATAGGAATAAATGGAACCAAGAAGTTGAAAGACTTCTACACTAAAAACTGCAAAACTCTATTCACTTAAAGATGACCTAAATTAATGAAACATCATCTTGTGTTCATGGATTGGAATACTGACCAGTGAAAGGATCAGCAGCCTCACTGCCAACAAAGAGAGCTAACATAATTTTGAGCTCTACTGAAACCCAGTGCACTATATCAAACAATGGCGATCTTTGCAGAAAATAATTGGAGAAAGCCAGCATCACAACAACCTAATGCCCCAATACTGATTGGGGCAAGAAACAGACTAGCAAAGAGTTGGAAGGGATTTCTGGAGATATGGAAGAGTGCATATGCTCATAAGAGAGATCCTTAAGCTCCTGCTCCTCGCTAACCTTGTTACCTCCTCATCACTGGGTGACTGAGAGCACCTGCACAGCAGATAGTGAAAGTGAGGACAGATTTATATGGTGCCTGAACTTTGAGTGAGTGTCCCAGGCCACACATGGATCCTCTTGGCAAAGGGTGGGAGAGTCACTGGCTCAAAATAATTTAAACAAAGCCTTTGACTAATCATAGTTTGACCAAAAGGCCATGCTTGTCCAAGGGTGATGCCAAGAAAGTCAGTCTTAAAAAACAAAAATAAGAGTTAAAAAAAAAAAAAACTGAACAGAAGCAGAAACAAAACTGCAAAAGAGCGCAGACCCTACAGAGTGAGTGTGCACTAGGCTTAAACAAGCAAACATGGGACCAGCAAGTGATGTAGTGGTTAAGGTGTGGACTCCCACATGGCTGACTACAGTTCAAGTCCCAGACCCAGCAGCTTGAGAATTATGCCAGGTGCAAGTGTGTGCATGCCCAAAATCCTGAAAGAATGGAGGAGGACGGGTTGCAGTGTGGCTATCCCCTCTGGAAGGTGATTTCTCACTTTCCCTCTTTCTGTCTCTCTGTAAAGTGCATGCACCCTATGGGAAAAACCTTAAAAACAACAGTGACAAGAAACAAAACAAGCAAATGAACTGGCAACGATAATCACTCCTGAGTAGGGGGAAGAATTAGAATCCAGAGTTCCTATAGTGTCTTATATAAAATGAACAGTTTTTAAACTGGGGAAAAAATTAGACATGCAAAGAAACAGATTCTTGAAGAAGAATAAAGACCAGTAAGTAGACATGATCTCTGAAGGAGCCTACAAGTTAACCTTAGTAGGCCAAGATTTCAAAACAAGTATTATAAATGTATTCAAAGAACTAAAACAACATTTAAAGAATGAAAGGAATGTATAATGATGATAAGTAATCCAATTTAGAATCTAAATAAAGTAGAAATTAGGAAATTAACCAAATAGAAATTGTGGAGTTGCACAGTACAATGACTTAGATGGAAAACTCACTAGTCTGGCTAAACAGCAAATCTGAGGTGGCAGAAGAATCACTGAACTTGAACATAGATCCATAAAGATAATTCTGTCTGAGAAAGAGAAAGAAAAATAATGAAGAACAATGAACAGAGCCGAGCAGACTGGCTGGATACCATAACAGTATGTGAAACAATGTATGCAATAATTAAGAGGAAAAATCTGGTCTAGCTGCCATAGTCCGGAAGGCAGGATGTCTGCTCTACAGTACAAGAGCTACATGGAAGACTAGGGTTCAAATCCTGGCTCAGCCTGAAACATACTGGGTACAATCCTTGTAATCCTGTCTGGCTGAAAGACTGGGGGTAGGGGATCACAGAATGATAAGTCTCTGCTGAGAATGCTCTCTCCCCAATGGAAAAAAAAGAGAGGGGGGGAGAGTAACAATGTCAATATTAACAATGTGTAACTAAGAGTTCCCAGAAGAAGAGCAGCGAGAGCAACAGACAAAAATACTTGAGAAGATTATTATTAAGCTGAGTTAGATTTTTTTTTTCACTTAAGGTGCTTACTGTAACCTCCTAGATGACACTACTAAGAATATAACTCTAAAAATAGGGGTAAGAGGCCCAGCTGTGATGGCATGCAAATAGTACAATTACTTAGGAAGCTGGAGACTGCATGGGAGGTTTAGGTTTAAGGTTCTCAGGCTAACCTTAACACTCTGGGCATGGTTGTGTGTGTCTTTAATCCTAGCTAACTGGGAAGCTGAGTCAGGAGGATTGTAATATATTGAGATTCTATTTTTTTTTTTTTAAATTACCTATCTCTGGACCAGCAAGTGGCACAGTGGTTAAGGTGCTAGACTCCCACATGGGCTACTATGGTTTGAGTTCAGCCCTGGTGACTTGAAAATCTTGTCACACACATGTACATGTGTGTCCAAAATCCCAAAAAGAGAATGGAGGAGAAGGGATTGTGGCATGGCCCCTGCCCTGGGAGGGTGATGTCTCACTTTCCCCACTCTCTGTCTCTCTCTCTCCAGTAAGCATACAGATCCTATGGCAAAAACCTCAAAACAACAACAACAAAAACCTATTACTTTCTCTCCCTTTTCCCTTTCACTACTTAAAAACAAACAAACAGAAAAAAATGAAAGAAAGAAAAAGAAAGGTCAATTCCATGGCCTAGTGGTTAAGGCTGCTAGAACCCACATAGTCAATCACAGTTTGAGTTCTGGATCCAGTGCCTTGAGAAATACACCAGGTTTGTGTGCATGCGCATCCAAAATCCCAAAAGGAGGGAGAGATAAAGAAGGGATTGAATGACCATTCCCTACTGTCCCTCTCTGTCTCTTGCCTTTAGCAAAATAAAATAAAAGGATTAGAATGCTCTCCTATTATAGAACATATCTATTTAACACAGATAAGGCAGTGAGGAGGAAAACAACAACAAAGAAACAGAGGACATGAAAAATAAGTACTAACATAGCAGATTTAAGTCCTACCATATCAATAATTACATTATGTATAAGTGAATTAAACACTCGAAATAAGAGACAGATTTCTCAAATGCCAAAAAAAAAAAAAATTAAAGTGTAGACTGTCTACAATAGACACACTACACATTCACAGACAAAAATAGGTTGAAAGAAAAGGGATACGGAGGCTAGCAGGTGGTGTGGCAGTCAGAGTGTTGAATTCCCACACGGAGGACTGCAGTTTGAGTCCCAGACTTGGCAGTTTTCTCGCTGTCTCTCTAGTGAGCTCATGTGCCCTGTAGGAAATTTTAAAAAATAATAATAACAAAATTAAATAATTCTTTATTTTTTTAAAAAGAAACATATAGAAAAGTATGACATACAAACAAACATAAATAAGTAAATAAATAAAGCAGGAAAGCTGAAACAATGCTACTAAAACCAGACAAAATAGACTTGGAAAACAAACTGCTCCTAGAGACAGCCAGGGATAGTGTACCATGATCAAATGGTCAATTCAATGGGAAGAAATAAATATTGTGAACAAAAATCACAAATATTGTAAAAAAAAATATAGAAATTATATATGAAGCTAACATATATAGGATGGGGAGGGTCATTTCTTGCTGTCTTTCTATCTCTCTTTGTTTCGCTAGTGAGCACACATGTCCTATAGCAAAAATCTGTCTCAAAAAAAATTTCTTTTAAAATTTCTTTTAAAAATTTCTTTTGGGGAACCAGCAGTTAGCGTAATGACTATGTCGCTAGACTCCTACATAGTCAACCGCGGTTCGCGTCCCGGACCCGGTGGCTTGAGACTCATGCCAGGCGTGTGTGCGTGCGTGCCCAAGATCCCGAGAGGAGAACAGAGGAGAAGGGATTGCAGCGTGGCCATCCCCCCTGGGGGATGATTTCTTGCTTTCTGTCTCTCTGTCTCTCTCTGTCTGTCTGGTGAGCGCACGTGCCCCATAGCAAAAACATCCAAAAAAAAAAAAAGGAGGGCAAAATAAACATATTCCTAGATAAACAAAATCATAGGATTATTTATTAGCAGACATACTTTATATGGACTAAAGGAAGGTCTTCAGGAAGATTTAGCGTCTGATGAAAGTGGGTATCCCCTTCCTGACTTAATCACCTTGCCAGGGCTCCACTTTTTAATACCTATCACATTGGGGGTTATGATTTCAGCATATAAATCTTGTGGGAACACAAACATCGAATCTATAGAAATTAGTAACAGAATAAAAGACACAGAAAATAATTTTTAAAAAGTCAATATCTTTTGGGACCAGCAGTTAGCGTAATGGCTATGTCTCTGGACTCCCAAGTAGTTGACCACGGTTTGCGTCCCAGACCCAGTGGCTTAAACTCACACCGGGTGCGTGTGCGTGCGTGCCCAAGATCCCGAGAGGAGAATGGAGGAGAAGGGATTGCGGCGTGGCCATCCCCCCTGGGGGGTGATTTCTCGCTTTCTGTCTGTCTCTGTCCGTCTGGCAAGCGCATGCGCCCTATAGCAAAAACCTCTCCCAAAAAAAAAAAGTCAATGTGGAAAAACAACCCCACTTGATATGCTAGGGCTAGAAATTAACACCCTCAACCTGATAATAAGGGATATTGTTCTTTGTTTGTTTGTTTTTAAGTTTTTGCTATAGGGTACATACACTTGCTAGAGAGAGATGGGGGCTGGGCGGAGTGAGAAGTCACTCTCCTGAGGAACAGCCATGCCGCAATCCCTTCCTTTCCACTCTCCTCTTGGGATTTGGGGCGTGGTGTGTTCATCAAGCTGCCAGCCTGGGACTCAAACCATATAGTCAGCAATGTGGGCTGACTAACCATCATGCCTTGATCGCCATGCTAGATGCTAGCCCAAAGACATCACTTTTAAAAAACAGTTAATACTATACGTAATGGTGAAGAACTGAATGTGTTTCCATTAAGATCAGAAATATCACCGAAAGATCTGCTCTTGTCATTTTTATTCAACCTTATATTGGAGGTTGTATCCAGGATACTTGGGCAAGAAAAAGAAACAAAGGAATCCAGATTAGAAAGAACGAAGCTAAATGCAAATGACACAATCAGATATATAGAAAATCCGAAAGAATTCACTATAAAGCTACTATAACTAATAAGTGAATTCTGCAAGGTTGTAGAATACAAGATCAGTATACAAAAATCAAATGTATTTCTGGTCCCCTCTGTACACTGTCAATAAACAATCTGAAAGAGAAACTAAGAAAACAATTCCATTTAAAATAACATCAAAAAAGAAAAAGCACAACAGTATGAATGTATATAATGCCACAGAACTATACACTTAAAATGATTAATTTTATTTTATGTGTATTTTATTATAAAAAAGAATTAAATACTTCAGAATAAATTTGACAAAATAAGTGGAAAACATGTATTCTGAAAACTACGAAACAGTGTTGGAAAAGGGAGATGTAAATAAATGGCAAGGCATCCTATGCTCATTGATTGCAAGACTTAGTAAAGATGACAATAAATATTCCTCTAATTTATCTATAGCATCAATACAATTCTTACTAAAATATCAGCTGACTTCTTTGTATAATGACAAAAAAAAAAAAAAAAAAACCAACCAGAATCCATATAGAAATACAAAAGAACCCAGAATGGCCAAAACATTGTAAAAAATGAATGAATGAAACTGGAGGATTCACACTTTCTGATTTCCATGCTTACTATTAATTTATAATATTTGAGACAGTATCATACTAGAATAAGATAAATATAGATCAAAGGAACAGAACTAGAATCTAAAAATAAAGCCATATATCTACGGTCCCTTGATTTTTGATAAAATTGCCGAGAGCATTCAAAAGGGAAATAATAGTCTTTTTTTTTTTTTTTTGGAGAGATTTTCACTGTAGGGCATGTGTGCTCGCCAGACAGACAGAGAGAGACATAGAGACAGAAAGCGCGAAATCACCCCCCAGGGGGGATGGTCACGCCGCAATCCCTTCTCCTCCATTCTCCTCTCGGGATCTTGGGCACGCACGCACATGCGCCCGGCGTGAGTTTTTTTAAGCCACCGGGTCCGGGACACGAACCACGGTCGACTACGTGGGAATCCAGCAACATAGCCATTACGCTAACTGCTGGTTCCCCAAAAGGGAAATAATAGTCTTTTGAACAAATACCTTTGGGCCAATTAGACATCCATATGAAAAAACATTCTTTCACATTACATATAAAATTACCTCTAAATGGATCAAACATCTGAATATAACAGATTAAAAAAAACCTGAAGTTTTATAAGAAAGTATAGCAGTAAATCTTTGTGAATTATTGGTAGATCTCTATAAAAATATAAAGTATCTGGGATTTAGGACTAGACAAGATTTCTTTTTTTTAAAAAAAGAATCATTTTGGGAGTCCAATGTCCTTAACCACCATACCACCTGCTGACCCCAACGAGATTTCTTAACCCTGACACCAATGGTATAATACATAAAAAGGATAAATTGGACTTCATCGGAATTTTAAAATGTTTTTTCTGTGAAAGATCCTGTTAAGAGCATTAAAAGGAAAGCTACAAAGTGGGTTTAAAAAGCCCATTGGGGGAACTAGCAGATGGCATAATGATTACGTTGCTGGACTCCTGTGTTCGAGGTCCAGACCTAGCAACTTTAAATTCATGTCAGGCACATGTGCGTGCATGCCCAAAATCCTAAGAAGAAAATAGAGAAGAAGGGATTGTGACATGGCCATGCCCCCTGGAAGGTGATTTCTCATTTTTTTGTCTTTGACAGAGAGACTATGTATTCTCTCTGGTGAACACATGTACTCTATAGCAAAAATCTCAAAAAAAAAAAAAATCCATTGGTGGGCTAGTAGGTGATGTAGTGGTGAAGGTGCTGGACTCCCACGTGACTGATCATGTTTTAAGCCCCAGACGTGTAGCTTGAAGATAAAGCCAGGAACATGTGTGTGCATCCCCAAAATCCTAAGAGGAAAATGGAGAAGGGTTTGTGGCATGGCCATTCCCCCTGGGGGCTGATTTCTCACTTTCTCTCTTTCTCTTTCTGTTTCTCTCTGGTAAGTGCATGCATCCTATAGCAAAACCTTGAAAAAAGAAAAGTCCATTGGAAAATGGGCAAATGATAGGAACGAACAGGTTACTAAATAGGATATGTAAGTGGCAAGTAAGGACATGAAAAGATGTTCAGTATTACCAGCCATTTGGGAAAAGCAAATTTAAACCACAGGATATCACTCTCACCTAGCAGAATGGGTAAAATGAAAAATAGGGTCAATACCAATATTTTGGAAAGGCAGAGAAACTAGATGACTTATATCTTGCTGGTAGCAATGTAAAGGTGCAGCTATTCTGCAAAATCGTTAGGTAGTTTCTTATAAAATTGAACACATGACTATCATATAACTCAGCAAGTGTGCTCTTGGGCTCTCATCCCAGATAAATGAAAACTTAGGTTCACACCAAAACCTGTTCTCTAGCTTTATCAGTGTATTAGTTTCCTATTGCTGCTGAAATAAATTACCACACCCTTCACAGCTTAAAACAATACAGATGGACTATTTTACATTTCTAGAGGCCAGAGTCTGAAAAGTATCTTAGGGGATGAAAAAATATCAAGGTGTCAGCAGGGCTGGCTCCTTCTAGAGACTCCAGGGGAGCATAATTTCCTTGCCTTTCTTCTGGAAGCTGCCTGCACTCTTTGGCTCATGATCTCTTCCACACTACATTGTATTTTCTCCCTCTGCTTCGGGGTAATGTAACCTTTCTCTTCTATAGTCCAATCTCAGTTTACCTCCCTTTAATAAGGACACTTGTAGGTCCCCTCTGCCACATAAGGCAACAGGAGCAGGTTCTGGGAGTCAGAGGACCTAGATACTTTGAGGTCATTATTCAGTCTCACATGATCTGTAATTGTACCAAACTGAGAACAACCCGGATGTCCTTGGATGAGTGAAATAAACTGTGGTATATCTATACCAAGAAATTCTGCTCAACAATAAAATGGAATGAACTATTGATGTACAGAACAACTTGAAGGCATTGCCAGAGAGTTATGCCAGAATTAAAGAGCAAATTTTCCAAATATCATGTACTATGTGATTCCATTTATACAGCATTCTTGAAAAGACAAAACCATGGTATTGGAGAACAGATAGGTGGTTACCAGAGATTAAGGAAGGGTGAGGTGGGAGGGGAGGAGGGTGTGGCTACAGAAGGGCAAACACACTGGGCTGGCCTTGAAGCACAACAGTTAAGCCCTGTGCATAGGGAGCTGGATCCCACACAGCCTACCACAGATTGAATCTTGCCCCCTGGCAGCCTGAAAAACATGCCAGGCACATGTGAATATTTGCCCAAAATTCAAGAGGATGGAGAAATGGAGGAAAAGGAAGTGGAAAATGACATCACATTGGGGAATGCTCTTTTTAGCAAGTTTAAGAACCCCCTAGCAATTAAAAAAAAAAAAAAGGCAGATGAGGGTGGGGGGACACTAGGGATCCTTGTCATTTGAATGTTCTATATCTTAATTGTATCAGGGTTGACATCCTGGTTGTCATATTGTACTGTAGTTTCAGAAGATGTTGCCACTTGGAAAAACTAAGCAGAGGACTCACAGGGTCTCTTTGTATTCTTTCTTCTAATTCTGTGAGAATCTTAAGATAAAACATGTAAAAGTTTAATTTGTAAAAATGTGCAAAAGATCTAAGTTTACTAAAGATACATATCGTTGATCCTTACATAACAGGGGTTTAAACTGTGTGGGTCTGCATACACATGAGTTTTCTTTTATAAATATAATGTAAAACACAGTACAATATTACAAATGTATCTTCTATTCTTTATAATTTTCTTTGTTAAAACAGCTTGTTTTACCTGAGAGAGGGAATGGGGGGAACTGACAGATAAAGACAGGCATCGGGATCAGGGTCTTTACACTACGATCCACCCCTAGCCTGAGCCAGCCCAGATCATGGGCGTGAATGAATGTCCAGTGTGTCTCGGGAGGTCTTGGGACATAAACCTGAGATCTTCCCATGAGGGTCCAGTTGGATTACTGCTATGCTACTGATTGGCTCCCTGATTATTTTCTTAATGATATTTTCTTTTCTCTGGCTTATTTTATTGTAAGAATCCAGTATAATACATAACATACACAAATATGTGTTATTTGACTAGGTTTTGAAGACTTCCAGTCAACAGCAGGCTATGAGTAGTTAAGTTTTGGGGTTTTAAAAAGCTATATGTGAATTTTCAACTGCATGGGAGGTGTGTACCCTAACCTCTGCATTGTTCAAGGTCAACTCTAATTGGCCAATAAGTACCTGAAAAAATGTTCAGCATCATTAGGCATTAGGAAAACATAAATTAAAACCACAATGAGATTAATACCATTCAAGCCGGAGATCATTTTTTTTTCCTTTCAGTATTCTTATGGTGTGAATGCCGGAGTTAGAAAATCATCATTTTTACACCACCATAATGAAGACAGTTCCAAAAAGCATCTAAATCTGGGGAGATGCTTTTTGATGAGGAAGAGGGTATTTCCATGGCCTTATAGAATCTCCTGCAGGCTATCAGTTTCAAGGTAAACTATGGTAAACATGCAAAAGGAATGTATACAGGGCCGCAACTTGGTGATCAAAACTTGAGGAGCTGATGACAGTGTGTGGCTTAGGACATGGAACCCTATGAAGGACACCGTATCACTGGGCATGCACAACCTGGATCTAACAGAGAAGAAACATCACACAGTCCCCCAAGCACTGGCAGCACTGTGTCCTTCCAAAACATCGCTGTCATAAAAAACAAAGGGGACTGGTGATGTTCTAGATTAAAGGAGACTAAAAAGATACAACGAAAGGAAATACCATTGGAGGAGAAAAAAATGCTACAAATGACACTGTCATGTCAACGGACAAAATGAGACTTTGGCGTTAGTTTAGGTCAAAGATTTGATCAATGTTTAATTACAGAGTTTGCGTGCTACAGCTTTCAAAGGGAGTATCTTTCTTTTTAGGAAATGCACAGAAAAATGTTTCGGGGGCAAAGGACTATAGAGCGTACATCTTACTCTTAAATGTTTCAGAACAAATACAGAAAGGCGTTCAAGTGAAAAAGTAAATGTGGGCACATGTTAACAAATAGTGAGTAGATTAGTGAATCTTAGTGAGGGTATGTGATATAGCTTGAAAGCCAAAACTGACAAATAGAGACAGGCATCCCCATCAGGGTCTAATTATGTATTCAAAGAAATAGTTTTTGTTTTAAAAAATAGTTTTTGCTTTAAAAAAGATCAACCACCCTGAAATATCCTTTTAGCCTAGTGGTTCACACTTGGAGGCAATTTTGTCCTCCAGGGGACATTCAAGAATGTGTGAAGATGTTTTTGGTTGTCACGCTGAGGGCATAGTAGTGCTGGCACTGCGGCAGAGGCCAGGGGTGCTGCTAACCATCTTAAATGCACAGGGTACCCTCTCTTCACAAAGAATTATCTGGCACCAAGTCTCAATGGTACCGCAGTGGAGAAATCCTGACCCACTTGGCTAAGAAAATGGAAAACTGCTCTGCCAATAATAGCTGGCAGGGATGCTGGGAAAGGGGCACCCGTTCTGGAAGAAAGCAACCTGGCCGTATCCATTGAGATTAATAATGCACCTGTTCTTGTGATATCGGTTGAATTGTGTCCTCTGCCAAATTCCTGTGCTGCAGCCTTTGCCTCTCAGAATGTGACCATTTGGAAAGAAGACCTTTGAAGAGGTGACTGGGTTAAGATCAGGTTTTAGTGTTTTAATCAGGCTGATGTCCTTATAAAAGAGAAGGAAATTGGGACCAGCAGGTGGCATAGTGGTTAAGGTGCTGGACTCTCATGTGGCCGACTATGGTTGGAGTCTCAGACCCAGCAGCTTAAAACTCACACCAGGTACGTGTGGATACGCGCCCAAAATCCCAGGAGGAGAATGGAGAAGGAAGGATTGCAGCATGGTCATCTCCTCGAGGGGTGATTTCTTGCTTTCTGTCTGTTTCTGTCTCTCTGATGAGCACATGTGCCCTATAGCAAAAACCTTTCTCAAAAACAAAACAAACAAAAAAACCACAAACAAACAAAAAAACAGAAATTAAAACACAGAGACACCAGGGGTGCATATGCTTGGGAAAAAGACTATAAAGATGCAGGGAGAGGGTGGTCATTTGGGAGCCAAGGAGAGAGGACTCAGGAGAAACCAACCCTGCAACAACTTGATCTCAGCCCTCCAGCCTCCAGAACTACGAGAAATAAATCAATATTGTTTAAGCTGCCCCGTCTGTGGCATTTTGTCATGGCGACCCTAGCAAATGAATATGCTCTGGACATTTCGTACATAGAAGGAAAAGTACCCGTGCATAAGAATTTCAAGGGAAGCTTTTAGAAAATTGACTAAAATCCAAAGCAAAGGGAATTTTAAGTAATAGAGAATGCCATGCCACATGCACACCAGAGGGAATTAAGCAGCGATGATAAGTTGTAGAATTAAATAGAAGTGAAAGAGAAATGAAATTCAATTAGAAATTGAATTGAAATTGAATTGTTCCAGCAGCCTTAGAGGAAGCTTTGTCATATATTACTAAGTGAGCAAAGCAAGATGGAGAAAAGCACGTAGGATATGACCCTATGTGTTTGCAAACCATGAACGAATAAGTCCTAGATTATCAGTATATATCACAGAAAAGAGGGGAGCCAAGCAAACAGAAGGGGGAAAAGGGACTTCACTGAAATATCATAGTATACTCAGCTGTAAAGTTCAAAGCAGGAATATTAGAAAGTATTAACATTTTAAGAAAGCTTAAAAGAAAAGGAAAAAACAGCTCCTACATTCATGGCATTAGGAGTCAGATAAAGGAGAAGAACAGATTTGGTGTTGACGGAGCCTGGATCAGCAGAAGATGGACACAACTGGTGTATACTGGCCCTGTTTTGTTAGTTAGTTGTTGTTTGTTTGTTTGTTTGTTTGTTTTAAGGTTTTTGCCACAGGGTGTGTACACTCACTGAGAGAGACACTGGGAGGGAAAGTGGGAAATCACCCTTTGGTGGAGGAGGAGAGCTGTATTCCAGTATCTTCTCCTCCATTCTCCTCCTGGAATTTTTGGCACGCATGCACATGTGCCCAGCATGATTTTCAAGCTACCAGGTCTGGGACTCAAACTGTGGTTGGCCACATGGGAGTAAAGCGCTTTAACCACCACACACCCTGCTGGCCCCAGCACTTACATATTTTAATTCATTTGGTCAATGTTCCAATTTCACAGATGTGGAAACAGGCTTGCCCAGGGCCACACAGGAATTCATGGCAGAGCTAGACTGTGGCCTGAGAAAGGTTGGCTATTTGCTCCACATCAGTCCATGAAGCTACTACTTGACCTGTAAACTCATAATTGTAAAGAAAGGATTTAATTTTCCTGGTTTTGATTTTAGCAGATATTTTAGATTT
Organism: Tupaia belangeri chinensis; assembly: GCF_000334495.1. NCBI lineage: Eukaryota > Metazoa > Chordata > Mammalia > Scandentia > Tupaiidae > Tupaia > Tupaia belangeri. Next base: position 7,068,845 of record NW_006159505.1, on the reverse strand, counting down.
TTTTTTTGGAGAGGTTTTTCGCTATAGGGCGCGTGCACTCGCCAGACAGACAGAGAGAGACAGAGAGACAGAAAGCGAGAAATCACCCCCCAGGGGGGATGGTCATGCCGCAATCCCTTCTCCATTCTCCTCTTGGGATCTTGGGCATGCACGCAAACACGCCCGGCGTGAGTTTTAAGCCACCGGGTCTGGGATGCGAACCGCGGTCGACTACGTGGGAGTCCAGCAACATAGCCATTACGCTAACTGCTGGTTCCCTAGATTTCTTTTTAAAAAAGCAAAGGTATAGCAAATTTGAGTGATGTAATGAATAAGCATGAATTTATATGTATGTATAGTCCATTTGTACACACATTTTACATTTTATCTCTGTGTATACAAATAAAATGTGTCCTACAAATAGAGACAGTATTTTCTAAGGTTGGTAGAACATTTACAAAAAATAATTATCTTCTTCCTTAAAAAAAAAAACGTAGAGATTTCACAGGCTACATCCTCTCATTGTAAACCTATTAAATTAAAAATAAATAACAGTGATAAAAGTTTACTGCTTAAAAATTAAGAAAACATTTCTTAAAAGCACTGTAAGGAGAGAAATCAGAACACAAAATAAAAACTGTCAAGAAAGCAATGAAAAGGAAATATTTTATATTAAGATCTATGCGTCATAGCTAATGCTGCAATCAGAGGAAAATTTATAGTTTTTAAATACCTTTTAGAAGAAGGACTTTAAATGAACTGAGTATTACCCTTAATTAAGTACAAAAAGAAAAGAGAATAAATTAAAGTTAACCAGGAAGAGGGAATTAATAGTTATAAAAGCCCAAATTAATGAAATAGAAAGCAAAAATAGCACAAAGGTAGTTCTCTGATAAGATAATAAACATAAAGTAAGTGAAATAAATCTCTCATGAACTTAAAAAAGGAGTAAAACTATAAAAACTTGGACAATAAAAAAAGATGCTAAACAAGAACATAAAATCACTAAAGGAAAAAATTAGTTGCTACCAAGTGGCAACTCAATTGAAATCTTTGAGGAAATTAAACAGCAATGAATAAATTATCCAAAAGATGTAGTAAACTCATTTGGAACAAATTACCACAGAACAGACAAAAAAGAGATTAAAGATCTCCTTTAAAACAGGCATCAGGCTTAGATGGTTTTACAACTTAGCTCTACTTAACCTTTAAAGAAAAGATAATTCCAACATTCTTCAAACTGTTCCATGACACAGAACAAGCTAGACAAATCCTTGTCTTATAAAACACTGTATTTACACACACGTAGTGGCTGATTTCATACTTTTCTGACTCTGAGGTACTACTATTTCTAGAATCAGATATCAGGAATGTTCTTCATCAATGCTGAGGGCAGCTTCACACTTTTAATGATAATTTTTAATTGGATATATGATGCTTTCTTTAAGCAGACCTCCACTGATGGAGGTGCCAGTGCTACGATCTTTTGCCAATTAATAACTGCAGAAATCAATACTCGGATAATGGATTACACTTAAAATATAAATATAAAATAGGATACATTTGCGGAGCTGATTTTATTTCTTCTTAAATATTTGGTTGCATTCACTAGTGAAGCCACATGGCTCAATAACACTCTTTGGGGGGATTTTTTTTTTAACTTTTTTTTTTAATTGCCAGACAATCCACACATATGAGACAGAGAGAGGGGGGGGGGAATTTCCCAAAGAGGCATGGTTTCACAATAGTCCTTCTTCCTTTATTTCTCCAGTCCCATAAGGATTTGGGGTACACACACACATAATTTGCTCTAGTGTGTTTTTCAAGCCATTGGGGCTGAAATTTGTACCATGGTTAGCCTTGTGGGATCCAACTTTCTATGCACAGTGCTAAACTGCTATGGTATTGGGCCAGCCAGAAGGGAGGTTTTTAACTATTACTTCAATTTTACCAATAGCTACAAAACTATTCAGGCTATCTATTCTTGAGTAGTTTTTGTCCTTCAAAAAAAATTGCTCATTTCATCTAAGTCAAAATTAATAGCAAAGAGTTGTACAAAATATCCCCTCAGTGTTGTGTTGTTTTCTATAGAGTCAGTACTGATGCCACCTTTCTCATTCCTGGCACTGATAATCTGTGTCTTCCTTCTTTTTCTTCTGATCTATCTGGATAGAGGCATATCCATTCCACTGATCTTTGAAAAATTCAGCTTTTGCTTTCAGAAATTTTTCTATTATTTTTGTTTCCTATTTCATTTGTTTCTCCTGATCTTTATTATTTTCTTATTTCTGCTTACTTTGGACTTGGTTCGCTATTCTTTTTCTAGTTTCTTATGATAGAAACTGAGATCATCAATTTTAGGCTACTTTTTTTTTAATTTTCAGAGACCACACGTACTTGAGAGAGAGAGAGAGAGAGAGAGATAAAGCACCCCCCAATAGGGTGTGACAGCACCTCAATATTTTTCCTCCATTCTGCTTCCTGTCAGGATTTTGGGCACATATGCACACGCACATGGCATGTTTTACAAATTGCTGAGGCCAGGACTCAAACTGCAGTTGACCATGTGGGAACCAGCTCTTTCAACTGTTGAGCTATGGGGCTGGCCAAAGACCATTCCTTCCTAATGCACATGTTTTATGTCATATATTTCCCCCTAGGTATTGCTTTTAGTAGTATCCTATGAATTTTGTTATGTTGCTTTTATTTTAATTCAGTCCAAAATATTTTTCAGTTGTCCTTTTGATTTCTTTTTGGATTTTGTGTTATTTAGGGTCAGAATAAATAACTTACTTTCTCAATATTTGAGGATTTGCCTGTGATCTTTTTGTTACTGATTTTTGATTTAATTCTATTGTGGCCAGAGGACATACTTACATCACTTAAAACACTTTAAATTTGTCTACATTTATTTTATGGTTCCAAATATGGTCTATCTTGGTTCTTTATGTACTTGAAACCCGTAAGTATTCTGTAATTGTTGAAAGCAGTATTGAATACTTGATTGAAAGTAGTATTCACATATATGCCCTTATTGATTTTCTATCTGATTGTTCAACCAACAGTTGAAATATTAAAGGCATATTAAAATTTCCAACACTGCGACCAGCAGATAGCGTAATGGCTACATCGCTAGACTCCCCACATAGTTGATCGTGATTTGAGTCCCAGACCTGGTGGCTTAAACTCATGCTGGGTGCGTGTGCATGTGTGCCCAAGATCTCAAGAAGAGGATGGATGGGAACCAGCAGTTAGCGTAATGGCTATGTCACTGGACTCCCACATAGTCGACCGCAGTTTGAGTCCCGGACCTGGTGGCTTAAAACTCATGCCAGGCACGTGTGCGTGCGTGCCCAAGATCCCAAGAGGAGAATGGAGTAGAAGGGATTGCGGCGTGACCATCCCTTCTGGGGGGTGATTTCTCGCTTTCTGTCTCTCTGTCTCTCTCTGTCTGTCTGGCAAGTGCACGCGCCCTATAGTGAAAACCGCTCCAAAAAAAAAAAAAAGAAGGAAGAAGAAGAAGAAGAAGAAGAGGATGGAGGAGAAAGGATTGCAGCATGGCCATCCCCCCTGGGGGGTGGTTTCTTGTTTTCTGTCTCTCTCTCTGTCTTTCTGGTGAGCACATGCACCCTATAGCAAAAACCTCTCCAAAAATAAAAATAAAATTTCCAACACTAATTGTGGGTTTGTTTCTCCTTTTACACATTATTCACTATGTTTTTCCTTTTTGGTTATTGGATTTAAAGTCATATTTAGAAATATCAATTTATGAACCACATATAATTCAAATGCTCTAAATATATATCATAGGATCTGACATGGAGAGTTTTTCATTATTTTTCTAAATAGTCTCTAGTTGGGGATTTTATTTCCTTTTTTGAAGGAGGAAGGTTTTCAAAACCAGCAGCAACACTGAGAACAGAAAAATGCTGAACCCGATTCCAAACATAAAAAACCTGTTGGGGAAGCCTTCCTCACTGTATTTCCAAATTAGCCTAAAGACTCTACTCAGCAGGTCAAAGACACAAAATCATTGGTATAAATATTTGCCTAGAAACAACAAATGTCAGTTTTAAAAGAATTTCAGATGATATGTGGTAATGATCATGTCACAACAAGTAAAAAGAGGATTAAAACTGAGTAGACCATGTGGAACCAACCCAAGGGTATATATTCACTAAATCTGAGGGATGAGGGGAACAGGGGACCTGACTAGGAGTTGTTTCTCTGAGTGGTAAGACAACAGGTGATTATTTATTCTTCATTATTCTCTTCTATATTTTCTTTTCTTTCTTTCTTTCTTTCTTTCTTTCTTTCTTTCTTTTTTTTTAAATAAGGTTTTTGCCACAGGGCATGCATGCTCGCCAGAGAGAGAAAATGAGAAGGAAAGTGAGAAATCATCCCCCAATGGGGATAGCCATACTGTAATTCATTCTCCTCTGTTCTCTTCCTGGGATTTTGGGCACGTACACATATGCATGAACATTCAAGTTGCTAGGTCTGGGCCTTGAACTGTGGTCAGCCATGAACTGGGGGTCCAGCATCTTAGCCAGTATGCCACCTGTTGGTCCCTCACTTCTATATTTTCCATATGCTCTATAAACTAACATTTACCACTTAAATTGAGAGTGAAATGTTTTCTGTGTGGAGAGAGGAGCAGTGGTGGGAAGACCTTTGGGTGAAGGTACCCAAGTGGAAATGCATGACTGAGGGTGAGAATAGCGAGTATGCAGTAGAGCAGAGGTAACAAAGCTGGCAAAGGTGAGGCAGGGCCAGATGTCCACAAGTCACACAGAGGCTTCTGGATGGCAGCCTGGAAAGGATATGGAATCCTGGAGGACTCCGAGTAGGGCCATGACCTGCCTGGACTTCCATCTGAGGTGGACACTTTGTTAGTCTGTTCACTGGCCATACAGAATGGACTGGACAGAGCAGGCAGGAGATGGGGAGACAGTCAGAAGGACAAAGCAATATTCTCAGTGACAGCGCCAAAGGCCTGGAAGAGAAGCTGAAGCCATGGAGACAGAAATGGGGGGATTGAAGTATGAGGCTAGTTGGTGGGCTGATGAGAAAGTTTTGGTTCAGGAGCTCAGAGTATATCCAAGAAGCTAGGTCCAGCCTGTTCTTCATCCTTCCATACCCAATGAGTCAGAAGCCCCCAGTCTGAAAGACCTGGTGATAACCTGGCATCATGTCACAGTGAAAAAGCAGGATTAAAACTGAGTAGTCCATATGAAACCAACCCAAGGATTAGATTCATCAAACTGAGGAATGGGGTGGGTGTGAATACTTTCCCAGGACCCTGAGGCTGCCATGAGCCATTTGTGACAACCAGGATGATCAGCAGAAGTTGTCATCAAGAGTCCTCTCCAGGGCTCTGGATAATATCACAGATGAGGGCCAGAGCAGAGGTGCACATGCCAGGGAAGTTTTCGTCCTGAACAAATACCTTTTCCTTCCATCTAGCTAAGATTGAGGCAGCACTGGTAGGTCAGATCTGCAAGTCACAGAAGCTCTGCTCTGGTTTCCCTGCCACCTGGGGTTGGATCTCACTCCTTAGGATTCTCTAATGCCAGTCCATGGGCCACCTGCTTCACAGTAATAGGGTGAGAGTGGGGCTTGTTTAAAAATATAGATTCCCGAACCTCCCCACAAACACTGTGACCCCCAAATCCTGAGGCCCTCTGCCCAGGGGACCTCCTGGCTTCCCCTGTTGTGAACAGCTCTGTCTGACACAAAGATGAGAACTTCTGTTTCTGGCAATAAGTGAACTTCTGTCCTGAAAATGCTCTCCCGGCTAGTCACAGAATAGGCTTTGCTGAAAGAAAGAGATTGTCCTTCTGCATACACCGCCAAGCTAACCCGACAAGGAGGGCGTCCCCGAGGGCCAAGAGTGAAGCAGTTGCAGCAAAGCAGACTGAAGGCTGCATGCCGTTTGACACTCAGGTGATCCTGGGAGTTTGCCCACTTGACTAATCCATGTGGACTTCAGTGGTCCCCAAGGAGAAGAGGCAGGGTATGGAACCAGCATGAGGCAAGAACTGGTCATTGAAACACTTGCATATAAAAGTAGGCCCCTAGAAAGGATATATTGGCAGTAGAAGGGGAGACTGAAACCAACCAAACCAACAAAACAAAGCAAAAAAGGCAAGAGAATAAACCTGTACACTGGCAAAGGGAGAGTGAAAAAGGTCCATGTGCCTGGGACTACTTTCCTAAGGTATAAAATAAAAAGCCTTCTGCTGATACAGGTGATTTAGGATTCTTGCAAGAGACTGGAGTTTCTATCTACACCACATGGGTCATCTAGAAAAATCCCGTATGTATAAATTAAGATCAAAAAGTTCCCTGGGCACCCTATACAAGCAAAGGCACAACTTCTCCCAAGGATTACATGCTCAAATAGGACACACAGGTACTCCATGGACAAAAACCTCCACCAATCACAAGCTCATAATCTGAATTTAGAAACTGACAAAGAAACAAGCTACCATGAGTAAGAGTCAGAAGAAGTTCTAGTCAACAGAATTAGACTTTCCAACAACTGCCGAGGATGAAACTGCAGGAGACGGGCTACAAAAGAAACAAGTGCAATGACTTAAATTCCCAAAGTGGTCATGGAAAATATGAGAGAGGTACAAGATGGTACAATTAAACAGATTAAGCTCCTCCACGAGGATGTATAGAAATGAAAAAAGATATTCAGTAAACGAAATTGAAGTCTCCAGGGGTAGATAAAGCAGTGGATTAGACACTTTTGAAGAATTCGTAGATGGGACAGAAAATGCTGGAAATCTAGCACAGGGAGACAGAGAGAAAAAAAAAAAATAAGTGATAGCCAAGGACGATAGGAGATGGTGGAATAAAGGCTCCAAGGAGAGAGCAGACGGTTCATGGAGGCACTGTCCTATGATGTAATGGTGCTAACTCCACACCTGACGAAAGATGTTAGCCCTCAGGTTTAGGAATCGCACACACCAAACTGAGACAGGATGAAAATAATCCTTGATACACTGCCGCAAAAATACTGGACACCAAAGTCAAAGAGAAAGTTTTCAAAGTCGCCCGAGGTAGAGGGGTCACGGACAAAGGTATAACAGTGAGAAGCTGGAGGCAGTGGCATTATATCTTCACAGAGAAAATACATATATCGACCTATATCTTTTCCCCAAACAAAACCATCTTCCAAGAGCAAAGGCAAAGTAAAATGATTTCAGACGAACCAAAACTGAGTAACACCAGCGGACCTTCACTGAAAGAAGCACCAACTTCAGGAAGAAGGAAATTAAATTCTAATGGAGGCAGAAGATGGGCCAATCTGTACATATAGTGAAAAACCTATGAAACAGATCTTGGTTGCATGTAACAACAGTAATAGGAATGATTCATTCAAGGGATTGCTTACAGACACAACTAAAACCCTGGGCAATGGTGGCTCACAGAGTGGGTGGGGCTATAGGATTTGGAGCATGTCAAGGTGCCAGTGAAGT
>NW_006159505.1:7058035-7061362 GCF_000334495.1 Tupaia belangeri chinensis | reverse complement strand
TCAGCAGGAGATGGGTCAACTTCAGACTGAGACTCGAGAAGCCCTCTGGACGGTCTCTGTAGGAGCCACCCATAGCACAGAGTCAGAACTCTCATCACTGACAAGAAAAGGTGAAGGGTGAGGCTTTGTGCATCAGGCTGAGTGTCTCTAGCAAGCAGCAGGAGGTGGCTATGCCATGATCCTGCAGGACCAGTCCATGGATGCACAAGGGAGAGTCAAGCTGTTCATGACACGGGGGTCAGGAGAGCATACAGGCATGAGAGGGAAGGACAAGCCCCTGGCCCACGCTGGGGCTATCTGTGCACATGACCCATCACCTCCAGCAGCATAGGGGATATGGGCTTTCAATACCTCACTCTCTGTGCCTCATTATTTGTCTGAAGTATTCTGTGATGAGAACACAGTGAAGATAAGTGGTGTTCCCTTTTACTCAGCCACCCTAACTATCTCTAGCTCTGCCTTGGCCTCAAATGTTCCACAGCAAAATTTCCATGCTATGAATCCTACCTCCTGGTTGTTTTCAGGTTCCTCTTCCTCTCCCACCCCAGCCCCAATGAGACTGTATCACTTCAGGACCTGGATGACGGGCTGCCATCATGTCCTGCCTGGCTCCCTGATCTGTACCACCCAGGTAGGGGAAGGGTCATGACACATTAAATCCCAAAGCTGATTGATGACTACCCCCAAAACAGGGGCCTCCCCACTGAGGACCAAGCTCTGTGCACTTCCTGATCAAGCCCATCTGTCACCCACAGGCTCCTGGTCACCCCTCATTCCCAAGGCATCCAGCCATGAACTGGGGGATCCAACATGAGCCGGGGACCCCTGTGGGCTAGGAGCTTTTCCACACTTTTATATGAGGGGACCAATGTGATACCCCACTTAACAAATGAGGAAACCACATGATGTTTCCAGGTAGCCTGGCAAACACAGGGAGACCCTCAGAAGAGAAGCCGTGTCCCCTGTACGATAGCTCACGTTGCTCCTGATGCTTGAGACATCCTGCGTCTCCTTTCCAAGCTAACTCTACTCAGCCACAATGTCACTTCTTTCAAGAAGCCTTCCCTGGTCAGATCTGTCCTACAGCGCCCCGCGCCCCAGACCCCTTGCTACCTTGTCGTCTTCCTTCTGGGATGCTCAGATAATCTTTCCCACCCAACAATGAAGGCCTTACTGGGCCTGGTGAATAGTCACTGATAAACCAGGACAGAGCAAGTAACTAATCAACTGGGACTGCCAATAGGGTGGAAGTTCCCCAAAGTGGAGAGGGCTCCTGCTACTCACACCACTCTTCACTGTGAGCACACTCTCCTGGGAAATGAGGGGTGCCCTCGGGATCACAGTGGCTTAGAAGAGGCCCTGGAACCCACAGATGAGAGTGGACAGCTCTGCCTGGGACACCTGAACCTGAGGGGCCCAGGGCAGAAGCCCAAGACACAGAGAAAAGCCATGGAGATGGGGAAGAGGTGTGGAGAGGTGGCAAGGGGTGAGGTCCTAGCTCTGAGAAAACATGGCTCCCCAGAAATGTTACAGAATTCCCTTTAGACCACCAAGTGGAATAGCTGTGCTACTCGATTCTACAAAAACAGACCTGTGGCCTTCCAGGCCAGTACCTCCTGACCCAGCGTCCTCGGTGTAGTCTATTTGAGGTGTCCTGTGTGTAAAGGTCTCTGTGACCAGCAGATTTGGGGAAAGTTCCCTCTGACTTCAGAGGACCCAGGTACTCAGAAGGAGGCTCTGGCCGGCTCTGCCATAATCAGATGGCTCCAAATCGCTTTGTTAAACCATTCCCAAGCCACTGCATATCCACGTGTTCACATCACATGCCTCTCACAGGTGGATCATGGCCTTGACTCAGGAGGGACAGTAACAAAGAAGAGGGATCCTCCTACTCCCAGCTTGAGGAGGGAGCTGGACCATCTGGTCAAATGGTGATCAGACTAGAGAGACCACTAGAGTGAGAGAAGGATTGACATGGCCAACAGGGCCAGGCCCACTGGAGTGTGAGAAGAGTTGAGATGGCCAATAGGGCCAGGCCATGCAGGGATGGTGACACTCCTTCAAGAATCTTAGGAGCCGAGCAAGACTGTTCTAGGTAGAGGGAAGAGCGAACATGTTGGCTCTGAGATGGGGCCAGCAAGGCAGGATGGCCAATGTGTGGCTCCAGCCTAGGCTTCTTCTGACCTGCAGACATGGATGGCCAATACCCCGGGGCCCCTATAGGCAGGAGGCTGCCTGTGAGTCTGGTGCTTCCAGGAAGCACACAGTGAGTCCCCCCAGGACTTCCAGGGGTAGCAGACAGGCCCCCACATGCCAGTTCCCAGGCCTGAGCATGGTCGACGTTGCCTCACTCTTACTGTCCCTGGGCCACGGCTATGTGAGGAGCACCCAAGCATGAGCCAGAAATTGTGTGTGGGTAGGCGGTGTGCACCAGTAGGAGGTCTATCCAGTTGGGCAGCACATGTGGTTGTGCACCTGCACCAGGATCGAGGCGATGATCCTGCCTCATCTGCCCAGTTTGGCACCCAGAAAGTGCACAGTGGTGAGGCCCAAGACTAGGACTTGGTGTCTGCAGTGGCACTCAGCGAGGCTGCTGGTGCCCCACCTTGTAGGAGCAGGGGCTGGAGGGCTTTCCTAGTGATGGCATCTGCCCTGGTATTAGCAGCCCCTTCTCCCTACACCCGAGCACTCCAGGTGAGGAGGACTCAGGGGTATCAGGTACGCCAGGGCAGGGACTATTCTGGGTCCCTGCGGGCCAGCCAGCAGCTCAGGCTCCAGAAACCCAACGCCTCCAGGCTGGGCTGACTTATCACATTAAGAGGAAAAAAAAAAAACACTGTCCGGTGCAGGAGGCTTCCACAAAAGGCGCCTGACTCTCGGCACTGGCACCTCATTAGCATTCTGCGGATGTCACTAACGACTTAATAACACAGCCAGCTGAATGGACAGCATCGGTCGAGCTGGCCATATTCAGCAGACGGCAAGGGATGCTTCTCCCGGGCAGGCACACAGGCTACATCCCCAGCCGCTGCTGGTCACGCCCAACCTGGCATTAGCATTCTCAGAAAGCCCCCATTTGCATCAAGACAATGGTCCTACCCCTAAATCCCGAGCTGCGGGGGCACCAGGCATTTGTTGGCACAATTGCCCTTTGTGCCCGTTCCCGTGGGCAGGCAGGGAGCACATCCCAGGGCTTACTGAAATGTGGTCGGGCCAGAGCCAAATCCCGGTAGCATCTGATGGGGCCACAGGGAGCTCAGTGCCCAGCGGAGTGGGTACATGGGGTTGGTCTTACCCAGGATTCCCAAATAGGATACCCAGGAATGC
>NW_006159505.1:7055649-7057330 GCF_000334495.1 Tupaia belangeri chinensis | reverse complement strand
AATGCCTCAGTGGCAGGCAACAGCTACTGCTCCTTTCTGGAACTCTTCCTGTCCTTCGACCAAGGTGCAGTAGTAGGGACAGTGACAAGACAAAGGATGCAGACCAGTGTTCTTGAACAAGTTAGAGCTTAGCAGGCTGGGACTTCAACACCCATGAGCACAAGGGGTCAGGAACAAGGCAGGCTGCTCACCCTCTGCCATGTATGAGAATGACACCGTCCTCCAACTGCCAACAAGCTGGAATGTTTTGGTCGATCCAAAAACATTCTAATAGGTCCCAAGTACCGCAAGTCTGAGGGGAGGGACGTGTCCAGAGATGACAGGAGCATAGCAAAGGGGTGGTCCAAACTAGTCATTCCTCCTAGGATTGATTTTAAAACAGGAACCCCTATATCCCAGCCTTCCTAGCTCTTAAGGGGTTAGCCATAACCCTGAAGCCTCCACCCTTTGCCCATAGCCAGGGAGCATGAGGTCCTCAGATCTGCACAGTCCACAAAGCTGCCATGTCCTGTCGGGTGTTCCTCTCAAATTGGGTTCCATGCTGATGGAAACATTGTGTGTGTCACCTGGCAAGCTTGTATGGCCAGAGGAGGGGACCTCCTTCTGCCTAGTCCCCACTGACATAGCCCAGGAGCAGAGGGAAGAACGGTGGAGGGGGCGTGAGGCTGACCCCTCTGGGCAGGGTAACCACAGGCCCCTTTCTGTGTCTGGTTAGCCAGGGGACTTCTGGGAAAAGCAGAAGTTGGGGAGAAGTGTGAGCAGTCACAACTGGGAGCCACGTAGCTGTGTGACTTGGAAAATCTGTGCTAACCTCTCTGGACCTCTATCTCCATGACTACTGAGGAGCTTTCCTTATGGTTTAACCTGGGTAAGGCTCTGGAGCCAGGGCCTGGAACATTTAAACCTTGGACAGGCCTACAGTTCTATCACTGGGCTGTAGGAAGTATGGCCTAATCCCAGCTCTCTACATGGGAGTGAGGCCCAGGTCACACCTCTAGGAACAAACTTAGAGTCCCCAGGCTACCTGAAAAGTGCCTAATCCATTCTGGTACCCACCCCAATGTCACATGTGCCTCTCTTAAGTATTTTACCCAAGCTGGGGTGCCGTTCCTCCAGGGCCTGCACAGACCTGTCACCCCCTCACCCCACTCTCTCCCTGGCCTTCCCTGTCACTGGACAAAAGTCAGCCCCCACCATCTTCCAAACACAGAATGTGGGTTCTGCCGGAGGGAAGCTGAGCTCAGCAGGCTCCTGCCACCTTCCCTCAATGCTTTGGGGCAGAGCTGACCTGACCAGGTCCTGGCCTGCGCTTCCTCTCTCAATAGAACACGTAGAGAGCCCCTCTCCTTAGGAAAGACTCTCAGGGGAAACAACTGGGAAGTTTCCAGAAGTTTCTAGAGGCTCTGCCCTCTATCCATCCCATTAGCAAAGATCCCAGCCCAAGGAGGAAATTCACCATCCTCCCCTAAAAAGGAAGTGACATGTGTGTGTGTGTGTGTGTGTTGTGGTGGGGAGCTTAGAATAAGGCATGGGAGTGTCGGGAAAGTTCTCTGACATGAGGAACTGACTGTGGACTACTGAGTCCAAGCTGGATCTAGACCATTCCTAGCCCACTACGCCTGTGGAAGGACCACTCACCAGAGCTGTCATAGCCATCAACAGAGAAGTGGTCTGGTTTCCG
>NW_006159505.1:7053758-7055637 GCF_000334495.1 Tupaia belangeri chinensis | reverse complement strand
GCACGTGATGTGGGGGATTGTGAGCATCTTCTCTCCAGGACTCACTCCGTTGTCCTTGTCCAGCTTGAACTTTTTTTTCTTTACCTGAGAAACCAGAAAATCGGTTGGCAGTTTCTTCACAGTCCCCACTCCAGCCTCCAAAGCATGTCCCCTGCCAAGGAATGGGCTCAGGGCTGTGCTCCAGTGCCCTCAAGCACAGGGAGGGCAGAAAGGCAGTGTGCCCCATGCTGCCAGGGGTTCCAGGCCAGGTCTGTCCCCTGAGCTCGCAGCCTGGCAAGGGCAGCAGACAGGAAACTATTGGGTCATCGGAAAAGTCATGACGCATTTTTGCAAAGAAAAACAGAAAAAACACGTCATGGCTTGTCTGACACCCCAGTAGTAACAAATAAACAAACAAATGTCACCAGGGCAGATGGTGATGAAGGCTGTGACCAGCCGGGGGTCAGAGTGGACAAGGAAGGCTGAGGAGCCAGGAGGGGCCTTTGAGGAGGTCACCTGGAGAAGGGAGGGAGCAGGCCATATGGAAGTCTGAGAGAATGTTCCAGCAGAAGGAACAGCAGATACAAAGGCTCTAGCCGCAGCAGGAAACAGTCAAAGCTGCATCTCTCCAAGGAGGGCGTGGGTGCGGGCCAGGAAGGGGAGTAACTCCAGCCCAATTGCAAGACTCCTTCCAAAGCCTCCCCCAACTCCCCTACCCTGGGACCTCAGGACCCTCTTCCACTGAGCCAGTACACCTTCTCCCACCTGCCACGCCCAGCATGGGAAGCCCATCACCGAGGCACTCTCAAGAACCTCTCTAGCAGCTGGCCAGAATTCAGCCCATCCTTTCCTAGGTACTTTCTCTGAACCTTTCAAAGCCCTGGCTTTGGAGTGGCTAGCTCTACATGTCCCTAAGCCTGGAGATATCAGGGTGGCAGGGAGCCAGCATGGGACGGATACTCTCAGCACCTCAAATGCTGCCTACACCCCGATGTGGGCTACACTGAGCTAAAACACTGGTGTCAAATGCACTGTGAAATCCCAGTGATGAGGGGCCGCCCCCACAGCCCCCCACCTGCTAAAAAGCAGACCCCACCATGGTGCTGGGGTAGGGGGCTAGTTACCATGACAGACTTCTTGGGCTTGGGGCTGGGCGAGAGCAGAGTGTGGTTCCGGGAGGGTTTCCGAACATAGATCTTCCAGGTGGAGGAGTCGGGGTTCTCAGCAGCATAGCACCTCCACGCAGTCTGAAATCGAGCAAAGCGAGAGGCTGTCACCTGTCAAACCACCTGTGAAGCCTCTTACAGAAGCTGCAGCTCTTTCCCCACCCCAGGTCCAGGGCCGGGCCCCTTACTGTGGGTGGCACAGTGGAGGAGCCTCAGACTCAGAGGGCCTGAAGGGGTCCCTGTGCTTATTTCCCAGCTCCCAGGCCCTCTGTCCCCACAGCCTGGCCAGGTTCTTTCCACTACCTCCCATGCCAACTGTAACGCATAGCTCAGATTCTACAAAGGTCTTCGCCTGTGAATCCTAATCCATCCGTTGTCACCTCCACTGTCTGGTCCTCTCCTGTAAACACACCCTGAGCCAGCCCTGGGCATGCGGAGATGCAGAAGGCACAAGGGGGGAGGGTGGGAGATAAGTGCAAACATCCATCTAGTGGGGAAGGTCTACAGGAGAGGGCTGAGCTTGTGGGAAGAGAGACTACCGAGTGGCCGAGAAGCAGGAATCCCTTTCCGAGGTTCGAGTACCATCCCTGCATTTGTGGGAGCTTCTTACAGCCCAAGGCTGGAGTTCCTAAGTCCACATTCTAGAGACCCCATGGCACTGCTACGTAGGCGATGACTCAGAGGACAAGACCCCCCCCCCCCCCCCCCGCACGGGGCGAGCAAGGGACGTCGTG
>NW_006159505.1:7051616-7053379 GCF_000334495.1 Tupaia belangeri chinensis | reverse complement strand
TTCTAGAGCCCCCAGGGCACTGCTACGGAGGCGATGACTCAGAGGACAAGCCCCCCCCCCCCGCCCCTGGCAGGAGAGAAGCAAGGCTATGTTGCATCCATGTGGGAAAGGATGGGGCAGAAGGCGGTCCCTGGTATCCTGGTGGCCTTGTCACAGCTGGCCACGTGAGCCTGAGAGAGCAATAGCTAGGGAAGGTGCCAGCACATTGGTAGGGTTCCTGGTGACAGCAATACCAGAGTGATGGGAAGCCCAAGCATAGCCGGCAGGCTGTGAGGAGACACTGCAGCCCTCCCTCCAACCTGCCGTCCAGGATGCAGGGGAAGCCCAGAGCCCAGCCCTGCCCAGAGCTCTGTCCTGTGCACACGCCGAGCCACCTCTGCATCCAGAGCACCAGGCACGTGCCCTCCCTGCAGAGCCCCCATCGCCGGTGCTGCCCACTCTCGCCTGTCCTGTCATCTCAGGGGCCCCCGCTCTAGTCCTTCCTCAGAGGGCATGGGGCTAAGGGAGCCCCTTGTTCACAGGATGAGTGAGTCCCGGGGAGCGGCGTCAGTGCTCCACTGGGGAATCAAACGTGCTCCCCTGCTGTGGGCAGTCTGCCCATGGCGGGACTGAGGCGAATTTTATGGGCTTGATTTATGGTCTCCCCGAAAAGAGAAACTGTGGGGCCATAAAACTGGGCCTGAGGTGGGAGCACGCCACGACAGCCCCAGCCCCTTGGCTTTATGGCGGCTGTTGCTATTTCCTTCCCGTTCAGGCATGATGTCCAGGCCCCAGACGGTTGGTTCTGGAAGGGCTTCAGAGAAGGAGGTGGAGACCCTGACTGAGCCAGGAGCCTGAGTACAGCTTAGAGCTGCGGCCCCTGCCAGATGCCCACCCCTCACTCTGGGCTTGCCTAGAGAGAGCGTTCAGGAGACTGAGGCCCACAGGGGGCACCAGCTGGCCTGGGCCTACCCAGGCCTTCCCCAAAGGCTCATTCAGCCTAGGGTGCCCAGAGGGGCCCACGGCCACATTGTCCACACCTGGGCACTGGCCTATCTGACCTGACAATGCCACAGTCTAAAGCCTTAACCAGCTACTCCTCCACACAGCCACAGTGAAGACCTCTAAGCACATGATTTTCCAATGGTTTCTGTGCCTAAGTCTTCGGATTAAAAGAAGCAGCCAGGGGTTGGACAACAGTGCCATGGTGAAAATGACACATGTGAGGTAGCCTCACCTGGGGAAGCTCCAGGTTCCCGTCCAGAGCCCATGGTGTGTGTGCTGGGCATGCTCATGCCCATGATTGGACTGGCTAGGGGAGGGCAGCAGTGTCAGGACCTGTTGGGGGTTACCACTTCTCTATCTCTCACTCATGAAAGAAATGAACACTAAATAATAGTAACGGCAGAAGGGCAAGCCAGTTCTCCGGTGTGTTCCAGAACACTGGTAACGACAGAAGCAGAGCTAAGTGCCTCAGGGCTCAGTGCTGCCTGCCTCCCACCTTGCTCCAGAACCTTGCTTTCCCTGCCACTTTAGGCTCTGCCTTTTCCCAGCTTCTTGGACTCATGAACCCAGAGAGTAGCTCATGCCCTCTGGCCTCTGCTCCTTGCCTCTTGTCACCAGAGAGCCCCCAAATCCCCGGGGGTACTGGGTTGCCCAGAAGGCACTGACCCTGTACAAGCTGGGTCCTGTCGCCCTTGAGAAACTGTCACCCAGAGGCCCCCCTACCTCCTTCCTCCAGACTCTGCCCTGTGAGGATGTGGAGTAGGAGGGGGACGGGGGTG
>NW_006159505.1:7016548-7051412 GCF_000334495.1 Tupaia belangeri chinensis | reverse complement strand
GGGTGGGACTCCAAGCCTGGCAGGGGAGGGATCATATCAAATCCCAGAGCTGCCAGGACCACCCCTGTCCCTGGCTCTGACCCCAGGTAGGCCTGCTGTGGAAGGGACCCGTCTCCTGTGCCCACCCCGTCGCCACAGAAGCGGGTGCTCCTGCAGCAGAGCCTGCCACGCTATAGGAGAGGTGTACAGTAAAAGGCCTCACAGGCCAGGCCAAGAGCAGTGCTGACTCCCGTGTGGGTGCTGGCTGTGTTCACCCAGGCAGAAACAGGCTGGACATGACAATGACAAGATAGTAACAGTGACTGGGGCTGCGGGAGACAGGCTTCATCACCTGGATGAGTGAGGGTGCCGCTGGGATCTGCCGGTTGAAGTGCTTCTGCCTCTGCTTCTGCTGCACCTTCAGGGCAAACCCGGAGCCGAGAATCCCCTGGAAGGAATGGGAATAGGGTTTGCCTCCACACAGGCCTCTGGTCCCAGCCCCACCATGGGGCATGGGTGCTGTGTTGATGAGGTGGGCACTGGCTGAGGGATCTCAGACCTGCTCAGTGCTAGAGGCCCCACGAGTGAAGTTGGAACCTCTGGCCCAGCCTGCCCAGCCTGGGTCAGCACAGGGAACAGAACCTGCACCCCAGGCGTACGGGCTGGAGGCCCAGTCCCAGGGGTGATCTGAGCCTCTCTGACCCCTTCCCCTGACCACTCTGGTCAGGCTGGTCAGCCCATCTGCATGCTCCCAGGCAGACCATACCATTGGGAAGGACTGGCAGTCAGAAGGCCGCCCCCAACCAAGGAGGATCACCTCTGCCACTGGCCTAGGGTGGCCGATGGGATGCAAGACTAACTCAGCAGCTAGACAGCTCCCATCCTAGAAAGAGATAGGCTGTGAGCACTCACATGTCTGTCAGGTCTCATGCACATATGGCTATGTGATACACACACGTTCACACAACATGTGTGCCAAACATATACATGTGTGCACAGGCATGTGCATAGAAACCAGTATAATACCTATACACCCTGTGGATACACACATACACATGTACACATACACAGGCATGAACAAAATATATACATGGCATTTGTACACACATCCATACAAACACATTGGCATGTGTGTATCACACATAAACACATATGACACATATACAGATACGATATATATACTGTACAAATGTAACATATGTATGGGCATATGTGCACACTATATATGCATATAGAAACACACATGTGTGCATATACACCTACTACACATATACATAATACCTACGTACCTATATACATATATATACCCATCACACACACACACACACGCACACACACACACACACTCCCCTCCATATACATGTAGTGAGCAAGAACATTTTTGCCCTCACGATCTACAATTTCTAGAAAGGACCAGGACAAAGCCCTCCCAGGCTAAGCACAGGACCTTTGAGTTCCTCACCAGGCACACGGATGCTCTGAGGTGCCGCAGCGGCTCACTGAGCCTGGAGCTGCCCCCCTCCCTCAGGGCTGAGTAAGCAAGCCTGCACCCCACCGTCTCTATATCAAACCAGGCTGCTTCCCGCACTGGCTAGGAAGGAGCCCCCTGGGCAACAACGGTGGGCTGTGTCCAGGGCCTCATGGTGGTGAGTGGACTTGGGAGTCTGGCACTTTCTAGAGGGCAAGTGCCACCCAACTCTGAAAGAGCTGCCTCTGCGAGTGGGTTTACTCTTTGGGAGGGACCCAGTGCCACCCCCAGGGCACCAGGTGGCCAGGAGTGGTGCGGACAGCCCCCTGGGAAGTACCTACCGCTGGGAGTGCAAAGAAGGAGATGGCGAAGACAGAGAAGCAGGAGGCAATGGTCTTTCCGACCCACGTCTGGGGTACTTTGTCCCCGTAGCCAATGGTGGTGACTGTGACCTGTGAAGGGGAGGGACAGGAGTCAGCAGCTGACAGTCAACAAGCCCAGGAAGGGCACCTACTCGATCCAAAGCCACCACCTGCAAAGCTGAGAAGCCAAGGAGAAACTCTGATCACCAGGACCCCACCGTGCATTTTCGCTGCTGTGCGTCTCAGGGGGCTCCATGGGAAGGGCAGAAGGAGCACTCAGAGCTCTCAGACTCAGACCAGGGGCCTGTGGAAGGCCTCCCTGCTCCACCGCCTGCCCCATTCCGGAGGAGGCTGAACGGGCCACCGACGTAGCTATGCACTGGCCCCCAGGAGCCGGAAGCTCCCACCGAGGCTGGTCTACGACAAAGAGCTGGGATGGGGATGACGCGCCATTTCCTGACACCACCCCAGGGCACCAGATGTTTCATTTTTCCTCTTTTCTGAGAGAACAAGACGCAGCTCAAGCCTTCTTCTCAGTGGGGGAGCTGTCTGTCCAGGGCGTGCAGGGGGACAATAGGAGTGAGGGGTTTTCCCCTCCCCCAAAAGCTTGCCTCCTGCCAGCATCTGAGGTCTGCTCCCCGGGGCCCCTGGCGTGAGCCTGCAAACAGCATCCTGCCGGAACTCGAGAGCCCACCCTGGCTGGGCCCGGGCCTGCTGGGTCACCCTGGAGTCTGTGTTCTCAAGGAGCTGGCTCTGAGCCTGGCAAGGAGACCAGAGTGCCCCAGAGGTACAGCTCATCTCACAGACACACGTGGTCACACTCAAGCAGACTGGGAAGGCAGGCGCTGTGGCCCAGATCACTCCCAGGGTTGCAGGAGGTCGGTCTGGCTGGAACTTGCCCACCTGTCTTTACAGTTCTGCTCTGGGCACCTTTTTCTGGGAAGCTCAGCTTTTAACCCTCGGGCCTCCAGCCAAGGCCACATGGCAATTGCCCGAGACAGGTGTAGGAAGCTCTTCCCGATGAGAGCCACACGGAAGTCCTCCTTGGGTTCCCTACTCCGCAGGGCCAGTGCAAATGGTACAGGAGCTGGGGAAGCCCATTTACCAGATGAATGCAAGGCCTGGCCTAGAGAGTCCACTAAGAATCCCAGCTGTTTCCAGCATCCCCTGGGAAGCCTTGGACCCTTGGGCCATTGTGTGCTCTCCAGCAGCCACTGAAGAGGAAGAGGTGTCGGGAGAAGCCCAGAGGCCATGACCAGCAGGACTGTGCATACCAACATGTGGAGGGCGAGGCGGGAGCGCATGGCACATACAACTGTCAGGACCACTGAAGCAGGACGGGTGGAGGGAGCTGAGGCAGCAGACACGCCCACATGGCAGGAAACTGAGTCATATCAATGAGCATGTTAACATGTGTGAAGTACTGGATGCATTTCAGCTACGGTGACCAGATGACATGATGGGACAGGCTGCTGCTGAGACCTGATCGCCACCTGGGCCCCCACCGCCAAGCGCCTTGCCCTGACTACACATTTCTTCACGGACCAGATATTTTGGCAGACTGCTCTGGAGCTCTCTCCCACGACTACCCACACAGAGCCTTTCCTTGCAATGTCATTGTCCCTGAACACACACACATCCCATGACATGGAAAAACAGTGCACACAGGAAGCCCTTGAAATGGACCACCCCAGTTCTGTGTGTGTATCACCCACTCACAAATGTGCCTCACACAGAGATAGGGACACCCCACACGGGCACATACATACACAGAAACATGCAACAACCTGATGTGCTAAGGCAAGAAGATGGCACACACACATGTGTCACATATGCGCTTGGCACCACAAGGCCACACAAAAGGGGGCTGCTGCCCACATCCAAGTCTGGTCCTCTCAGGGTGCTCTTGGGCCCAGGCCCTGTTTCCTGCATGCACATATACATGTGTACCTGGAACACAGCCCAGGCACCTGCAGGGTGAAGCCAGGCACTCCCAGAGGCCATGGGTAAGGCTGGCAGGGCTGATAGATAGGGGGCCCATGGGAGAGCCTGGAGCCCCTTCATCTGCAGGGTGCCCTCTGTAGAGGGCCTGCACCCCACGTGTGAGGGCTGGGCCACAGCTGCCTTCTCTGGGAGCCCAGGCACATTGGGGCGGGGCTGTTGCAAAGGATTCAGGCTGCAAACCAGGCCAGGCATCTGAGACACTGTGGCCAGCCCCGCCCTGGGTGGTGACCCTCTCCTGGCACCATCACAGCCCTGAGGCTTGGTGGGGCAGGGGCCCAGCTTGTTTGCATGTCCATTGCTGAAGATTTACGGAGCCTACAGCAAGTCAGAGAAAGCACACAAAAAGCAACCCGGAAACTGCCTGAAGGGCTGGAATAGAGTAGGGACACTATCCTACCTGGCCTCAAGCTCAGATGGCCCCTGCAGCCCAGACAGCTGAGGGAGAGCAGAGATCTCTGTCTGATCCAAATGCCTCGGGAGGATAGCTGCTCACTCTTCAGTGCGAGTGTGCTGTTTCCACCTAGTTACCTAACAACCTCTTCTCCATCCCTCGGAACCTTGCTGGGGACCCAGGCAGACTGCTGACTCCCTGCAGCTGTGCATCCTCCCTGCACTCTTGCTTCTAGAACTGCTTTGCCTGTACGCTCCCCCACCCCACCCAAGCTGGAGGGGCAACCCCAGGGTAGGACTGGAGGGTCTAAGTGGGGGCACCTCACTTGGGCGTGCTGGTTAGGTGCGTGGTCAGAGAGGATAGCACTGGGCCAGTCAGAGGGGAGGTGTTGAGGGCTTGGCAGGGCAGGACACAAGAGAGGGTTCAAGTAGGAGGGTAGGAGGGCTGTGTCCTGGGCCGGGAGACAATCTGTGTTCACCACATGTGGACTGACACTGCCCAGGGCTGGTTTGGGAATGGTAGCACCCACCACGATTCGGTTCTCAGAGTGGGGTTCAGGGATGTGTGGTGTCTCGGGGAGTCCCATGGGGTCAGGACCAATCCCACGATGACCTTGCTTCTGCCTTGCTTCCTCTTGCTCCATCTGTCACATAAAGTAGCAGGACATTATGCTGAGAGGCACAGGCAGAGTTTGGTGTGAGACTCCAACCACGCCTCGGGAGGACAGTCACTCGGGATGAGACTTCCGGAGTCTTCACAGAGACTTGCAGAAATGTTCGTTTTTCTTATGGTGACAGGTTTTTTCCTTTGTTTTTTTGTTTTTTTTTTTGTTTTTTTGTTTTTTCATTTTAAAAGACATAGCAACTTTTCAAAAAATTATTTGAGTTAGGTCACATAAAATGGGTCTATGAGTGTTCTGATAACGCTAATATACTGGGTCATCGGAAAAGGCATGGCATATTTTTCTATGTAAAAATGTACCATGACTTTTCCAACGACCCAAGAGAAGCATTTTTGAAATTTCTCAGTTTTCCTAAATGTTGAGGGAGATAACCTACATAAACAAAAGTTCTCGGTGCACAGCAGAAATGGGTCCTGAGAATAAACATTTGAGAGAGCCTGCCTTTTCCAGGCACGAGAGGCCAGCATGGGCCCCTCAGAGGAGGGAAGAGGGAGGGGAGAGGAAAGAGGAGGGAGGAGCGGGGAGGAAGGATGAGGAATGAGGGGGCAGGGTAAGGCATTCCCACCCTGAGTGCCAAGTTTAAGGGGGCATTCCATCCACAAACTCAATACCAACACAACTAACATGCACTGGCATACTGGTAATGCCGTCTTAATATTAATGATAGTATTACATTATTTTAAGGAGAGCTTAGGGCATATGTGCATGTATGCTCAAAGTCCTGAAAGGAGGGAGAACAGAGAGGAGCCTGCAGTGTGACCATGCTCTACGGTGGGTGGGGAGGGGTGCTTTCTTGCCACCCACCCTCCATCTCTCTTTGGTGAGAGCAAGCACCTCCGGCAAAAAAAAAAAAAAAAAAAAAAAAAAAAAAATTAAGTTTAACCTTCTTTTAATAAAAATATTTTATTTAAAACATCTAAAATAATGCAAAAAAAAATCCATTCTAAAGACAGAAAGGAGAGAAGGGGCTTGCCTGGAAAGCCCTAGAAGGCAGAATAGGGCAGTGGAGCAGGGGAGGTAGCTCCCTACACAGGGAGGGGTGCCTGAGACCACCTTTTTAAGTCTGCCTCTTCTACCAGGCCAGAGCCACTGGAGGGTAAAACTGTCATTTCCCAGGCCCAGGTGGGATCCTCTCCCTTGGGCCTGCTGGCTAGGTGGGTGGTCAGCAGAAGTCAGGGTGCCTTTGGCTAGGGAGGGAAGGCCAGCCCCCAACAGTAGTCCTGGGGTATCTGCCCTGCTACAGAGGGTGCATGCCTGAAGTCCCAAGAACTGAGACTCCTCCTCTCCAACCCTGTCACAGACCCTCCTTGTCAAGTTAATGACAGTCTGTCGCCTGGGCCCTCCTCAGGAAGCGGTCCACCCCTGCAGAGCTGTTTGTTTTTCCTGAATTCACAGACACAAGCAGCTCAGGAATGGGCCATTTTATAGTCGTCACGCTCAGAACTTGTCCCCAAAGCCGGGCCATCTAAAATGCAGATCTGCACGCCTCTTGGGCCGATGAACAGCAAGAGACAGCACTCGGCTGCTGCAGCTCCTTGCCGGGGTGCCAGCCACCAGACAGCGTGCACGCAGGCACAAAGCTTTGCACACGGTCTGCTCACATGCGAGCCCACGGGTGCACCATGCCTGTGACAGAAACCACTGGGTTGGTTGTGCAGTAGGACCAAGCCCTCCTCAGTCCCTGGAGCAGGGCGGACATTGCTGTGTACATCCTCTGTGCCTTCACTCATGTTGAAGAATGAGAGGCACTGGAGGGCCTTCCAGTCCTGGCCCCCAATGTTCTGACCTGACAAGCTAACTGTGGAATGATTTTAGGCTCTCCTTTTTGAAGCAGCCACCTCCATGCTGGCCTCCAAGGGAGGTGGGAGAGACAGGCTAGGAGCCTCAACTCCAGCAACACCTGAAGTTGGTATATGTTTGGAAGTAGGTACCTGTTTTATACTCATTTCAGATGAGCCCAGAGAGGTTGAGTATGCTCTCCGGGGCCACACAGCTGGCCAGTGGTGGAAGTGGGAAGAGAATGCAACTCTGCATCTGACCACCCTGATTCTGGCTTCTGGGCTTCCCCACCCCTTCTCATCTCTGTGTGTCATGACACTGACTCAGTATCTTTTCCCTCAGATGAAGAGCAGCTAGACAGTTCTGTCTTGAGACTTTCAGGAACTCCTTCTCACTGATGAGAGTTAAACCCCTAAGCCTAAGAAGAAATTCATCCTGTATACTACCCTTATGGGGCCTGTTAAGTCCTTGTAAAAAAAAAAAAAAAAAAAAAAAAAAAAAAAAAAAAAAAAAAAAAAAAAAAAAAAAAAAAAAAAAAAAAAACTCCCCAGGTCAGTGGGCAGTAAGTATGGGAAGATGGACCTGCCTTGTAGACTCTTATTCATCCTATAAAACCCAGTTGTAAAAGCCCGTCCACGGGGGAGCTCTCTGGCCAAGGTCTTGCAGACCTCTGGTTCTCGGCTACACAACACTCTCAGGCTCTACAGGGAGTTCCAGGCAGAGGAAGAGACTTAGTCTGAGTGTGATCTGAGTGCTGGGGTAGGGGGCTAGCCCTGTCACCCCTTAGCCCATGGTACATCAGTTCCCCAGATTCAGAGGAGGTCCTGATACAGGTCTTCCCCCTGGACAGTGCCGACAGGGCTTGTGTGTGAATGTCTGGGATGCCTGGCCCTTTCTGGGTCCCCTGCGCTAGCCCCCAGGTCCCTCTGGACTTGCTCTGCCAGGACGCAGTGTAATCTGGGAGACGGGAACTTTCTGGATCCTCCAGGTAAGGAGAGAGTGAACTGCAGCCAGACTCTATTTTAAAAGGTGGCTGAAATATAGGGACAGGACTCCAGCGTTTTCACTCTCAAGTCTAAATTTAGACGCAGAGGGGTAAACACAGCTCAGCAGCCTCCTGTGGTTAGAGACCCCCAGCACTAAACAGAGGGGCCCGTGTCTGCGAAAACTGCTTTTCCCTCCACTCAAACTTTAACACAAACAAACGCATTTTGTTCCAAGTGCAAAGAAAAAGTCTTAAATCCTTCCCAAATGCCTCCACAGCCAGACTTGGGCGCCATGCTCGGGGGATCCGGGAGAACTCGTATGGAAGTTGGGCACCCCTATAGTGGGCTGGGGGACAGGAGGGGCACTCAGCCATTCAGGCAGCACTTTGCTTGTCAGCTGTATAAACTGAGGCCCAGAGAGGGGAGGCGCCTTCCTGTCTAGCCTACCTGTGACACCCCCCTCTCATGTCCAACAGGGTCTTTGAAGATCTGATTAAGGATAATGTGAGACCACCCTGGATTACCTGAGTGGGCCCTAAATCCAAAGACAAGTGTCCCTAGAAGAGACAGAAGAGAGATATAGACAAAGAAGGAGTGAGGTGGCCACAAGTCGGGAACTGCTGGACCCACTAGAAGCTGGAAGAGACCAGGAAAATCCTCCCTGAAGCTTCTGGAAGGGGCCTGGTTCTACTGACACCTTGATTTCAGACTTCCTGCCTGTAAAACTGGACTACGTTTCTGTCATAAGCCAACTAGCTTGTGGGACTCCTCTGCGGGAGCCCCAGGAGATAGACGCCCACCGGGCAGGTGCTGCAGGACAGCCTGCCCTGCCAGCGAACACCAGGCTGGCCTTTCACTTTCAAAAGCTGACTAAGTAGACAATTTCTGAGAATGAGTGTGGGACCCCCATGGCTCTAGAGTCCAACAGGTGAGCGGGGTGCCCATCTGTCCACGTGTGCCTTGGTGGCCCAGACACCCTCTTCAGGGCAGGCCTCCTTATCTTTTTTGAGGAGAAGATGAACAAGGCCAGGATAAGGAAGTTGAGAGAAAATGACCGCTCAGGGCGCAGTTGCAAATCGGTGAACTGACTTTAAAGCCCCAGATATGGGCTGCCCCATCTTGGCTTCTCAAGTTCTGTCCGAGAAGCCCCAGGGACACAGCTTAAAACTCAAGCCTCAGGGGCTGCTCCCATTCAGACAGCTGCAGAGGCAGCCGCTGGGCTGAATAAGAGCCGTTTGCCCCAGTGCTCTGGGCGGTGGGGGGAGGCTGGGGCAGCCAGGACGCAGGGCCTGCTGGGAACAATGGCCAGGGCGGGCATGGTGGCCGAGGCGCAGGCTACAGCTGACGGCGTAGGCCAGGGCACCAGTGCCAAGCCGGGCACAAAGGGGCCGTGTTCCTGGCCGGCGGGCGGATGTTTGCACAGGTAGCCCGCCCTGCCGCAGGCTGGGGGCCGGGGAGTAGCCTCTGCTGCCCATAGCTACAGTGGGCAGCCAGGAAGGCGGGCAGGGCAGCGCTGAGGCTGGGTACCGCTTATCAGCCTTGCCGTGGAGAGCCACCCACCCGCTTCCTGCTGCTACCAGACCCTCGCTGTCCATCCTGCCACCAGTCTCCCAGGAATTCTCCTGGCTCTGGGCAGCCTGTCCCTTGTGCAGGCCCTGCCAGGTCCCCAGGCTGCATCCTTGTTCCGCCCACCACAAGCAAGCTGTCTTCCCCAGGGGCTGAGCCCTCCTGCCCAAACCTGCTCAGGCCTGCCACACAGGGGCCTTTGGGGAATCACAGGCCCCCAGGAGGGTGGGCAGAGACTGAACCCAGGGCCTGCCCCCACCAGGGAGCTGTGTCAGCATGTCTTTGCCTTCCCTGAACAGTCTGGCCCGTTGGAAGGTTCCAGAAAACATGCTGACTCGGCCCATGTCAGGAACCTCCACTGCATGCCTGGCCTCACATGGGGACGCAGGAAGAGCAGGGGCCACAGGGCAGCTTCCTGTCCCACCCAGATGAGCTCAGATGGGCCTCCCTTCTACTGGAGGGTGGAGAGCCCAGGGTCCTTCCCTTCTGGAAGAAACACTCAGGGACAGAGAGATGAGGGCCTAAGACAGCCATGTGCCCCTGCCTAGTGCAACCCCAGAGCTTCAGTGCTAAGTCAGAGGCCCTGTGCTTTTGGCGTTCACATATGAATTTGTGGGTAGAGTTTGCATGTTCCAGTGAGGTGCCCTCGCAGCGAGGCATGCATTCTCGAGAAACTAGAGCCTGGTGCCCTGCCCCTTGCTCTGCAGGCCCATGAGGCCCCACCCAGAACTCCTGCCCCAGGATCCCGACTTACCACCCCCCACCACAGTGCATCCGCATAGCTGCCAAACTCGACGCGGCCAGACTCGTTCACCGCGTCCTTCTCAGCCAGGTACACGAAGTATGAGGAGAAGATGAGGCCCAAGAAGCCGATGTACAGAGTGGTGATCAGCTCCTAGGCGGCACACAGAGACGCGCGTCAGTGGAGGCTCAGGGCATCCCGGTGGCCCAGGAGCCTGCTGTGAAAACTCTTTGGACCAACATCAAAGGCAGTGAGGGAACTGCCTTGGCAGCAGGCTCGGTCTTCACCAGATAGGCCTACGTCAACCCGAGCATGCTGTTCTTGCGGGATCAGACTTCACAATAACAGCTTTTTCATAACTCTTGTAAAGGGCCAGTGACAGGTCTCAACCTGGGAGTGAGGCTGGCCCTGGGAGATGGCCTTGCATTGTCTGGGCCAGCATGGACTCTGCTGACCATCCAGATCTTTCTCACAACAGGACAGAACCAAGCATTGGCCAGTACCCAGCAGAACCTCAGAGAGATGAGTCCCTCCAGGCTCCTGGACTCTCAGCCAGGGTCCGGTTCTCAGCTCAGCCCTCTAGAGAGGGTGCTGGTGGCTCCCATCTACGCTGGGTTCTTGAGTTATCTGGTTATGGATTTTCGAGACTCTTAGCCTTTTTTCCCATCTTGCATTTCTGCCTTTTTGTTTCTCAGCTATCTTTGATCCCCAGCATGGCAGGTTGGGACAGTGGCACCATTTGTGCTGCAGAGTGTCCCTCCCTGGGCTCGAGCTGGGAGCTTGCTCTGGGACCCTGGGCTAAGTCCATACAGCCACCCACCCTGGCTCCTGCCTGGCCCTGGGCTGCCCCGATGGGGCCAGGGATGCTGAGGTCCTGCATCTCCCATCTGGGCAGGCTGGGTCCTACTGGGGGCCATTCCATTCCCACTGTCCTGCCCAACGTGGTCCCTGCTCTCTCCCCCAGGCCACCCACCTGGCGGTGGATGAAGACCACGGAGCCCAGCAGCCTCCAGGTGCCTCCCTGGCGGTCGACGTGCAGCATCCGCAGGATCTGGAGGAAGCGGATGCCCCTGGGAGAGGGACAGAACAAGGCTGAGAGAGTTGCAGCTCAGGCAGCCACTATTTGGCCCGGGGAGACCATGAAGGAATGGGGGGACCAGTTTGTGGGCATGTCCATCTTGATAAGGCCAGCGTAGCCTCTGTGTGAGCCCCTCTGACCCGTCCCGTCCCCCCCCCAGCAGATCTGATTCTTCCTCCTGAGCAAGTGCCATGCCTCAACAATGCCTGGCTCCAAGTCCCCTCACACACCACGGGGCCGGGGTCAGAGGTGGCTGTGTGTCTCCAAATCCCTTCGGGTCCCAGACTGCCCCATTTCCAGATAAGCAGACTGAGCAACCAAATGCTCAGACCACCACCCAAGAGGCAGAAGCCAGGAAGCACTGAAGGTCTTGAATTGCCTGGTTTAGGGCTGCCTGACACGTCAGGCCCTGAGCTGCACACATCATGCTCGCCTGCCCCTGCACCTCGCTCTGTGCCCCCGGGGGCCAGGAAGACTGGGGCATCAGGGCAAGGCAGATGGAGTGTGAGACCACCTAGCTCCAGGTAGGGGAGCTTTGCAGCAGGACAGCCCAGAAGGTGAACCCACAGCACAGACGTACCTGATGGCCGATGTGGCGAACACCTGCCCTTTGGAGCCCACGCAGAGGACTACCATGGAGGCCACAACTACAATGAGGTCTGTGGGGGAAGGGGAGTAGCTTGTCACTGTGGTTACCAGCCAGGGCCCTGGGGGAGAGCAGGCTCCCACCTGTCTTGGGAAAGGGGCTTACCAGTCAGGGGGATAGGGCCAAGCACAGGGGATACAACACTTTGATGGGAAGTTGGGCAATGTCTGAACTGGAGAGATCCACCCCTTTATCTTAGTTATTTGGGGTGTCCCCTACCCTAGCCCAGACTTGGGTGTATGCTGAAGCCCGAGAGGGGACAGAGCCTCAGGCTTGGACCTTGGTTGAGGGGCTACCAAGGGCAAGCATCCTTCTGTCAAGTCATACTGAGTCCTTCTGAGTGAGAAGGGAGGCTGTAAGAGACCAGACCCTGCCCTGTGAGCTGTGTCTTGATGCTGAGGTGGCCTAGAATTATGCTTGGCTCCAGCACCAGGGACCTGAAGAGTCACCCTGCTGGCCTTGGGGTCCTGCCCTATCATAGGCAGGGAGAGAAGTGGGGGAGTCTCGGTCCTTGGGGGTTCTGCCTAGTGGTGGCTGAGATGTGGGGATCCCTCCTGGTGAGGAAACCTGGGAGTAGAGACTGCCAGGCGGGCGCGACTCACCAATGATGGAAATGGGCTTCCGGGCAAAGCGCAGCCGCCCCCAGATGCCCACGTACTTGCTGCGGCAGCCAGCTGACCAGAGGCGGACCACGTACTCCGTCCCGAAGAACACCACCAGGACGATCTCCTGCAGGACAGAGGGGAGAGCTCACCGTACAGCAGGGGCTGCCTTGTGCACTATAGGACCTGCGACCCATGTAGACCAGGCCAGGCTGATGGGCAGGTCCCCAGAAGCAGGAGCCTCTCCTTAAGGACCCCTGCAAGCAGCAGGCCCAGACCCCAGCTTGCCAGGAGGTGCCTATGTGTGCTGGCCATGTGGTAGGCCCGATGGCCTGAGCCCAGGCCCACCAACAATGATATCTAGTGGGACCTGCTGTGCTCCAGACCAGGGCCTGGATGGGTCGGGGCAGACCCCATGCTGGAGTTTGGGTTGGTTCAGGGCCACAGCAATCCTGGGGCTCCTGTCTACCTTGGAGGCTCCAAAACTCAGATTCTATACCTCAATTTGGGGGTTAGAAAACATTTATCCTCATAGGACCAGCCCCCTTTTACCTCCCCCAGCTACCACACTGCTGGGACCACAGCATTCACCACTTGGTGGCATTCACTGGACATAGGTACAAGAGTCTCCCCCATGGGGGAAAGGGGGTGGGCAGCAGGGGGGGGGGCGAGTGTCACATCAGCCATGGAACATATCCCCTTGGGCTCCCTCCCTAGGCTCGGGCCACCAGCAGGGATAGTCCACAATTGCTCTGACATCAGCTACTTCGGAGAGGGAGGGGCATAGGCAAGCTAGAAGGCTCAGGACTAACAGCTGGATGATAGCAAAGAGATGGATAGACAGGAAAATGGGGTGGGTGGGTGGATACATGGATGGATGACGGGATGGACAAACAGATGGGTGGGTGGATGATGGAGGGTGGGCAGGTGAGTAGACAGTGGGCAAAGGAAGACAGGTGGTATGAAAACCAAGTTCAAGAGGAACGTGCTGCCATCAGCTGTCCTGACAAACGAACAGCTGGGCAGAGGCTCCTGCAGACGGACTCCAGTCCCGGACTGTGATCAGAAGTCAGTTCGTGACAGGCTTCACAGCACCGGCACCCCTCAGAGCCACAGTTCTATCTCATCTTCATCCAAGCCTGTGAGACAGGCTTCTCCCAGGCCTCAAAGAGCAGCGGGAGAGCAGTGTGAGGACCCTCCACCTTGTCGCCAGGTGGCCACCCTTGCACTATGAGGGTCAGTGGGCTATGTCACCTGGACCAGAGGCCCCAAGGTGCTATCACCCCGGCAGCATCTGGGGTAAGGCAGTGCTGGGCCTGCATGGGGCAGCCTTTGGCAGCAGGGCTTAGCCTGGCCTACCCATAGCTGCCGGCCTGGCTAGGTTCAGTCCTGGCTCCCACCACTGATGAGAAGTACCTTCCCAATAGCTCTGTCCTAGGGCAGCCTTGGGACTGATTTTTGGGCCTGGTGTGTCCTGGCAGGTGGCCCCTTGGCCATTTCATCCTCATGGGGGGGGGTCCACACAGCTGGCCCACTGCACCATGTTGCCTGGTTGATCTAACCCACTCATCTTCCCAGCTTCATGGAGCCTAAAAAGTAGAGGTTTCTGGCAGAGTGGGAAGAGGACCCTCAAAGCTGAATTCCATCCCCAGAGCATGGTTTGGGGAAGCTGGGCCTCGGTTTCCTCACCTGTAAAATGGATAGTAACAGCAGGTCTTGGTTGGCTATGGGGATTATTTAGTGCCAGGGTGAATAGCACATGGTAACAATCAAGGCATGGTAGCTGCCCAAAGGTCTGTGTGCCCTGCGCCTGGCCAGCCTCCACGCAAGACCAAGGAGTCACAGATACTCTGATTTTCTGGCTGGTTTCAGCTGGCTCCCTCCCTGTCCTCTCTTGAAAGCTAGGCCCTAGAAGGGACTTCTGCTTTGACCTTGTGGCAGTGGTTGGCCCTTCCTCCTGGGCTTTCCCCCACCAGGGAGTCCACCACGAGGGAATGGATGTTATTTGTTAGGATAAAATAATATTGACAGTCATCCCCTTTTATCTGCAGTTTCATTTTCCACCGTTTCAATGATCCGATGTCAACTGCAGTCTGAAAACAGGTGAATGCAGTACCAGGTATGTTGAGAAAGACCACATTCAATAACTTATTACAGGGACCAGCAGTTAGCATAATGGCTATGTCGCTGGACTCCCACGTAGTCAACCGCGGTTCGCGTCCTGGACCCAGTGGCTTAAAACTCAGTGCCGGGCGCATGTGCGTGAGTGCCCAAGATCCCAAGAGGACAATGGAGGAGAAGGGATTGCAGCGTGGCCATCCCCCCTGGGGGGGTGATTTCTCGCTTTCTGTCTCTTTGTCTCCCTCTGTCTTTCTAGTGAGCACACGCGCCCTATAACAAAAACCTCTTTAAAAAAAAAAAAAAAACGTATTACAGTATATTGTTACGACTATTCTATTTCCTCATTAGTTATCGTTGTTAATCTCTGCCATGCCTAATTTATACATTGAACTTCATCATAGTCACATATGTATAGGGAAAAAAACAGTGTGTACAGGGTTTGGTATTATCCACAGTTTCAGGCATCCACTGGGGGTCTTGGAATGTATCCCTGACAGATAAGAGGGGGTGACTGTACACCATGCAGCTGTGTTTGGGGAAAGCTCAAAGGGTCATAGAAGAAAATATAGGGAAGTTTAGTGCTTTCCTTTTTCAGCACATTTTCAGCTCCTAACATCACACCTACAGGGGTGAGGTTATGTGTGGTCAGGGGTGCATGGGAGATGGCAGGAGAGCAAGGGAGTGCTGGCACTGCAGGGGGTTGTCTGAGCCTTCAGAGCACGGGCATGTCAGTCTTGTCCACCCCCTTTTCCAGGCCCGAAGGACAGGGCCTGCCCTGGGCAGCCCTCAGTATAGATCTGCTGGGCGAATAAATGAATGAGCAAATGCAGCCAGTAGGGCCAGCCTTGCACTCCCTGGGAGCAGGGACTTGCGCTGATCCATCTTGGTTTCCTGAGAACCTGGTTCTGTGGGGATGCTGGGGCTGTGCTGTCTTTGACTGCTTGACTATTGTGAGAAAGGCCACAGGACGTGAAGCTCTGGGTCCCCAAAGTTGAGACAGGACACCCACAATTTCATGAAGGATGGGAGGAAGGTCATGCCCCACAGAGCAGTCTAAGGACTCCATCTAGCTCTGTGGATCCAGACACCAAGGTGATCGATCACTGCATAGGTTTTTTTTTTTTCTTCCAAAGTTCATTTATTTCTCTTATTGGGATAGAGGGAATACCTTTGACAGGACTCACTACCGTCTCCACCATCCCAAGCCTTCCACCCAGCGAGGACCACAGGCGTGCCTCTGTCAGGTCAACAGGAATCTGAACGCGGGGCTTCCCATATGGCTCCAGTATCGTGCAGTGGGACCCCACTGCCTGGGCCTCTGTGGCTAGGCCAGGCTTTTTTTTTTTTTTTTTTTAACTTTGTCAGATTTTTTTTTATTGCATAAATACTTTCTCCAGTTATGTCCTAAGCAGATTTGAAGTGCTAGACATGTCTTAGCACACATCCTGGGGTAAATCAGCAACTATTAGGGATTGTTTTGTTTTTGTTTTTGTTTTGCGAGAGATATTTTTGCTATAGGGTGCATGTCCTATTTAAAAAAAAAAAAAAAAGTAAGCGAGCTCTTAATGGCTCCATGACCCCCATACCCAAAACACACACCCTGTTATGCTGGCCTAACACTTGGAGAGAGCCTGTCTGAGACCTGGTTGAGTGCCCTGTGGCTGGCAGTCTGAGATGGCAGGTTCCCCTCTGGAGCTTGGGGTGGTGGGGATTAAAAGCAATGCCAGTCTCCAAATCCCAACTGACTCGGGAATGGGGGAGTTCAGCTCATTGGGTGTGGAGGCCCCTGTAACTATGTCTAACCCACTGCACAGGCCAAGCTCATTGGCTGGTGCTGCTGGCAAGCTAGGAGGGAACCAAGAAAAACAGCCATTTCACCATCTCCAGCCCAAAGGCAGGAGGGTGAATGTTTGCTTGGCTCCAACACTCTTCTGGGCTGAGTGGAGTGGCACCTAGGGCCAGGGCCATAGCCAGGACCCTGGGGGCTCAAACAGGGATGGGGCCTATAGGAAGGCTGATGCCCCACACCATGCATGTCCTACCCCAATTCCGGGGGAAAACACCCTACAGTCCAGTACAGGTTACAGAATGGCAGACCTTCCTTTCTCCCCAGCTCCAAGTTAGGGAGCCCAGCCCCAGTCCCAGCAGTCTAGACCTCAGGGTGAGTGACCTCCTAGCCACCTTCACAGCTCTGGGTTTCTCTCTTCCCCAGCAGGGACAGACTCATCTGTCTTTATAGGCTTGTCCCTAAGTTACTGTCCCCATATCAAACTGAAGGGCCCTCAAGTTCCTCCCCGAACCTTCTACTCCCTCCATTCTCAAGCCACTGCCATGGCTCTCCAGTGTCACCAACACTGGATCAGGGCCTCTGGCTGGCCACTCAAGGCCTCCTTTTCTGGGGCTCTCAGCCCAGTTCACCCAGAGAGCTTTCCATTGGCCCCCAGGCACCTCATGTGCCCTTGGGGCTCCCTCCAGGTCCACAGCACCTTCTGTCTGGGTGTTTTCCCCCACGTTGTTCCTTCTGTCTGTCTCTGTCCAACTCCAACACCGCCACCCCATGGAAGGCTCACCCTCGACACCTGCAGAACCAGGGAGGCTCCTTGGTTCCCCTACTGATAACAGATCAGTCCCAGAGGCCTTCCCTGAGGCACACAGCATTGTCCAACCCCCTAAAGATTGCTCAGTGAGACCCACGTGATGCCTGCAAGACCAGGGGTCAGGGCTGCAATGTCTCAGAAGATTGACTGAGTGCGGCCCTGAGCTCTGCCCCACAGATATGAGAAGAAGGGCTGTCCTTGGGTCAAGGAGAACGGGCTTTCATTGAGACCATCAGACCAAAGAGACAAAGAGGCCCCCGGCCCTGACCACTGTCCTTCAGACTGAAGCAAGGCCGCCTCCTGGCTGCGGACAGCTTAATAGATGAGGGTCTCAGAGAAAAGGGCACAAGCAAAGACCTCAGCAAACTCTGAGCAGTCGTACTGAGCTGGGTCAGTGATTTGTGTCTCTATTTTGCAAAGGAAGAAAATGAGGCGGGAGGGGGGAGGTCACATCATCTGCCTGGAGTCTCACAACTTGGAGAAAGGGAAGGACTGAGAGTCCATGGCTGAAGGGAGCCCCTAGAAGACAAAGTAAAGGCATCGTTAAATTTGGGAGCTAGGTGGGGCATACCCTCCTGGGCCATGGGGAGCCCTGGCACTCATCTCCAGACAATCAACACCCAACACCCAACCAGGGTCGGGTCTGGGCTAGAGTTAAAAAACGAGGGCTGTAGTCAGCCACAGGAGTGGAGCTGGCTCCAGGGAGAGTGCAGCTATGACAGCCACTGGGAGCCCAGAGCCCTCCTTCCTCCAGACCCAGTGAGGATCCAAGGGAAGGATACCCAGGCTCCAGGCGGTCAGGAGCCACTAGGTCTGCCCTTCCCCAAATGCATAAAGAGGGTATAAAAGGGCCAGACAGTGGTGCAGTGGGAAACACAGCTCCCTGCAAGCTCGACCCACATGGTTACGCTCTAGTTTTGCTCTTGGAGATTTCCCTGAGTACAAAAGGCACACACATGCTCACAATAAGGGGCCAGCTGAAGCTGGGGATGGGTCATGGTGTTGAAACTTTATCAGTAGTACTGTGTCTCTCTCTGTGTCTCTGTCTCTCCTGCTAAAGAAAGAAAAAAGAAACTCAAAAAAAAAAATGTGAACAAGGCAACTCTCAAAGGAAAGCATACAAATGGCAAAAAAACAAAAGTTTCACATCGAGCTCATCATAAGAGAAATGCAAATCAAAACCACAACAAGGTATCACCTAACCCCAGTCAGAAAGGCTAGGATCAAAAACCAATAACAAAGGGCAGCAAATGCCGGTGAGGTGGTGGAGAAAGAGGAACCCTGTGTGCACTGCTGGCGAGACTATAATCTAGGACAGCCACTGGGAGAACATGGAGGAAAATATGAAAGTTCCTCAAAAATTTGCCATATGACCCAGTAATCCCACTCCTGGGTATTTATCCAAAGAACAGGAAATCACTGTCAGAAAGATCCTTGCACATCCATGTGTCTTGCAGCATTATTTACAGAAACTAAGACATGGAACCAACCTAAGTGTCCAACAACTCACGGCTGGATTAAGAAAACGTGGCACATATATATTATAGAATACTACTCAGCCACAAAGAACAGTGCGATCCTGTCAGTTGACACAAAGTGAACCAATCTAGAAGATTTAATGCTAAAGTGAAATAAGCCAGACTAAGAAAAACACACACAGTATGTCCCCGCTTAACATATACTAAACGTCTGCATTCTATGCCAGAAATGGAAAGATCCGAAGACACAGACGTGGAAAAGGCAGCTGCAAATACCAGAGATTGCACGGGGAATGAGGGGCTCTGGAAAAAAAATGTTTAAACAGACACAAGAATGCATGTAAAAAAAAAAAAAAAAGGCAAATAGGTTATGGAATGGCATACCACAACAGAATATTTTAAAAAAAGAAAGAAAGAAACTCTGTGTGTCAAAAAGAAAAAAAAAAAAGAAAGTAGAAGGAAAATCGAAGGAATACAATAAAATGTCATATTGGTTGTTTAAGATGAAAAATATGGTAATATCCTTGATTTGATTATGACACTCTGCATGCATGCTTTGGAAAACTATGTTGTTTCCCACAAAGATGCCCACCAAGTAAACTCAAATAAGGAATTGTAAAGTAAAATAAAGAAATGGAAAGAAAAAAAAAAAGAACTTTCATGGGCCAGCCCATGGTGTGGTGGTTAAGGTGCCTTCATTCTGCATGCTGATGGCACGGTTTGAGTCCTGGACCCGGTGCCTTGAGGAACACAGTCGGCCCCTGTATATGCATGCCCAAAATCTCAACAAGAGGGAGAAATGGAGGAGAAGGGATTGCAGTATGACCCTTCCCCATTGTGGGTGCTTTCTCACCCCCCCCCCATCTCTCTCTGGAGAGTATGCGCTCCCTCTGGCAAATCAGAGAGGAAAAAAAAGACACTTCCATAGAAGAAGGGAAAAGGCAAATCATTTGCAATCTTCTAACTGGCAATGGGAGACACAGCTGTAGAACTGACGAGGATTTGTACAGCAGAGAGCATGAAAGTCCGGGGACCGTGGAACGGCATCCCCGTGATCATAGAAAAGGGGACAGAGAAGAAAGAGGCAGATACCAACATTTTGTAGGCTTCTTTTAAAGCACTAAGTAAGGAAAAACAAAACAAAAACAAAACAAAACAAACACACACACACACACACACACACACACAAAAAGTACTTTTGCTCTTTTCAGAAAACAAAAAAAAAAGAAGAAGAAGAAAGAAAAAGAGAGAGAGAAAAGGGAGTGGACACTACCTAGCCGGGCTGATGCTGTCACCCCTCCATGTGAAAGCTACACGTTCACCTCTTGCTTCTCTAACAACGTTGCAAAATTAGGAGTTTCTGGATCCAACCCCTGGAGCAAGGCATGCCTCAAGACTCTCATTCTGGCCACATGCCAGCTGCCCTCTTGCTTGTCTTACACAAGACACAAGCCAGCAAAGAGCTTGCTTTCAGTGGTATTACTTGTGTAATTTAAAGTTATTCTTAAACACAAAGTCTCTACCGACCAATCCAATTTTTAAAAATAGCCAAAAGACTTGGAATAGTGCATTCTCTAATAAAGACATGCAAAATAGCTAATGAGTACATGAAAAGAGGCTCGACACCCCTGCATCCTTAGGGGAACAATTCACAACCACAACGTGGTGTGGCCTCACACCAGCTAGGATGGCTACTGCCAGAGAGCCAGAAAATAACAAACGCTGGAGACGAGGCAGAGAAGTCAGGACCTCTGTGCCCTGCACCTGTAAAATGGTGCAGACTTTGTGGAAAACGGCATGGAGGTTCCTCGAAACGCTGAACGTGGGTTTACCAGCCATTCCATTTCGCTGTGAACCTCAAACTGCTCTAAAAATAGTCTATAGTTTAAAGAGATTTTTTGTATGACCCAGCAATTCTACTTCTGAGCGGATCTGCCAGAGAATGGAAAGTAGAGTCTCAAAGACCCTCTTCCCTGTGCTCTCACAATGATGGTGGCATTATTCACAACGGCCAAAAGGTGGAAGCAACGCAAGTGTCCACCGGCAGATAAACGGCTAAACAGAAAGTTACATGGCCATGCGATGTAATATCACTCAGCCTTAAAGAGGAAGGAAATTCGGACACATGCTACATGGATGAACCTTGAGGACATTATGCTCAGAGAAATAAGCCAGACACCAGAATATAAATGCACCAGGATCCCACACGTGTCAGGTCCCTGCAAGAGTCAAATCCATAGAGACAGAAAGGAGAATGGTAGGTACCAGACGCTGGGAGAGGGGCCAGACTTTACTGGGGACAGAGTTTTGGTTGGGGAAGATGAAAAGTTCTGGAGATGGGTGGTGGTGACGGTTACACAGTATAAATGCAGGGAAGGCTACTGAACTGTGTATTTAACAAGAATTAAGATGGTTGGGGGACCAGCAGGTAGCGTAGTGGTTAAGGCTGGACTCCCACATGGCTGACGGCAGTTTGAGTCCCAGATCTGCCAGCTTGAAATTCATGCTGGGTGTGTGCATGCCCAAAATCCCAGGAGGAGAATGGAGAAAAAGGGACTGTGGCATGGCCACCCTCTACCCCTCTGTGAAGGGTGATTTCTCACTTTCCCTCTCACTGTCTCTCTCCAGTGAGTGCACATGCCCTATGGTAAAAACCTTAAAAAAAAAAAAAAAGGGAGGGGGATTAAGATGGTAAATTTTGTATTTTACTGTAATTGAAAAAAGAGAGAAAAAGGTGTCAGCACTGGTGGAAGAGTCATAGGGAGAGACTGCTAATAGTTACCGGGCTTCCATTTGGGGGGATGAAGAGTTCTGGAACTACATAGGTGGTAGTTGCACAGTCTTGTGAATATTCTAGAAGGCACTGAATTGCATACTTTAAAATGGTTGAAATGGTGAACTTTACGTTACATGCGTTTTACTAAAACTAGTGCCTGTGGAGCCCTGGTACCTGCCAGGTGACCACCTTGGCTCTCTCTGGTTGAGTCTTCCCAAAGGGCTCCATGGGCCTTTGGGGCCACCCAGTGGCCCTGTCTCTGCCATGCCTCCGTGTGATCCAGGAGAGTCCTTCACAGCTATCCTTGAGCCTTGAGCTCTTTATCTTCATAGACGATTGATAGTTCCGCCTTAAATGAAAAACCGAATACAACAATTTGCTGACTGCAGAATGCCATGTAGACCTCTGCGGATTTCTCATTAGGGAGACTAACCAGGAGTACAAAAGGTCAACACAGGTGATGAAAATAAGGACAACTTTGAAAATTCCCCATAATCTCATTTCATCACAATGTTGACAAATCACGGGTGTGTTGAGTGGAGCTTCGTGGTTCAGGGATATACCAAGGTACAGTCACACTGTCACCAAGGTCTTTGCTATTGATGTGGAAATCTTTTTCTTTTTCTTTTTCTTTAGGTTTTTGCTATGGGGCACGCATGCGCAAGAGAGAAAGAGAATTTCCCCAGAGTGTTGGCTACACTGCAATCCCTTCTCTACTTTTCCTCTTGGGATTTTGAGTAAGCAGGAAGGCACATACACATGCTCAGGTGTGTTTTTCAAGCTGTTGGGCCTAGGACTTAAGCTATGTAGTCTGCCATGTGGGATCCAGCCACCTTCAGTTCCACACCTGCCCCTGATGTTGAAATCTTGTCATTTGGTAGATAGACACTAGGACCCTTGGCTCAAAAGAAATCAACCCATGATACAAAAAGAAAGGCTAATGCTCTGAGTCATGAAGAGGAAACAGCCACGTCTCGGGAGTGCACTGTCACATCAGCAAGCAGGCTCCGCATTGTCTTTGGAGTTTGGGGGGACAGTGGTATGAACAGTAGATCTGCCCAGATCCAAAGGATCAAGATAAAGGTTTAGCAAAGCAGGTGCTTATCTGACATTTTCTTCTGCTTTGAATGTACAAAGGGAGAAAGGTCGGACCATGGGCTTAAACATTTCGTAACCAGAAATGGCACCATTGCTCACTGCGAAGGATCAAGGTTGACGTGGTTGTCTTATCTTTTGTTTTATTTTATCAACTGGTGAATCCTCATCATTGGGAAGATTTTCTAAGGCTTAGATGTGTTTTGAAGTTCCAGGCTGCTGGTCTCACATGATTTAGAAGCCCAAAAAACATTCCTGTCACCAATAGCTCACGTGTGAAAGACCAAGATAGCCCGAAGGCCAGACAGCCTCAGATCAGTTGTGCTCACGTCCGCCTTTTGGGTAATTTTTTTTGTTCTTTGTTTTTTTGGCTAAACAAGAAAAGAAGCTTCGTATTCCCTTATCACGATGATTTAGTGTCTCTGATGTTTTTTTTTAATGAAAAATTAATCTTAAAGAAGGCTGAGAGATAAACTACCAAAGATTAAGTGCTGACCTTGGTAGGGGGACTGGGTCAGGGTGTAGCTGTGTTAAGGAAGTGAAGATACAGCCTCCTGATGGCCTTGGGTCGGTGGGCAGGCAGGTTCAGGGACGTGGTCCTGGGATTTCCTGCACTGGACTCCATGAACCCAGCCATCTGCTTGCAGACTTCCTGGGTGTGAAGGACATGCAACATCCCAGTCGTAGATGAAATCTTATCAGGCCAGGACTTAGAGCCCCAGAGGGGAGTAGAGACAGGAACCAGAGCTAGCCACCAGGCAGGCCAGGGAGCTGTGGGGAGACTGGGGGGCTAGTGTCTTGGTCTCCCTGGACAGCGGGAAAACCTGGGGCTGGTCCTGCCCTGAGCCAGGCGGCTTCCCCATGGGGGGTGGCTGTCCCCACAGCACTGAGCCCAGCCGGCGGGCTTCGGGGCCAGCTGTTCCAACTCCACGTGGGCCCTGATAAGCCACAGAGAGAGCCAGTCCCGGCATTCCCGGGAGGGTCAGCTGGCCGGAGGGCGCGACGCAGGCACGCAGGCTGCTCAAAGCGCCCTTTGTTCCGAGGCCTGCCTGTGGCCAGCTGCTCCCAGCCACCAGCCTGTGCTGAGAGCTCACGGCCCCCCAGTGACATGTGCTAGGCACAGCTGGAGCTCTCAGTCCATGTTCACTGCCCACCCCAGGGAACACCAGCCCCCCAACTGTGCCAGAGCTGTCCCAGCCCGTGGCAGGCACCATGGTGTGCCCGGCTGGACCAGGTGAGGGACACAGGCTGCAGGGGCTCTGGGGAGAAGGCAGCATCAGACATATAGTCAGGGGCCAGCTGCTGCCCAGGCTTCAAGGACAGAGCGGGAGAGCTGCTCCTAGCCCTGCCTCAAGCCCCTCCCCTGTCAAACACCCCTGGGCCACGGGCACTGCTGGGACACCATGGCTCAGTACCCTCTGCTCAGCCACTTCCCCTCAGCCCCTGACCTGAGCCTGGGCCTAAGAACCTAGCTGCCCAGTATGCCGAGAACAGGCCTGCTTCCCAGGACAGCAGGGCATTCGGGCTGGTGCTGGGCCCCATAGAAAGTGCTGAGAGTGTAGTGGCAAAGTGGGCCTGCTGTCCCAGAGCGGCTCCCAGTGGGACAGAGGGCCAGCCCTGGTCCTCAGAGCCTCTGTCCTCCTACACGTCAGTGAGATGAAAGATCCCCAGACACAAAGAGTACGTGTCAAGGTCTGGGGCGGGCTCGGGTATGAGTATTGACGGCAACCTACACCCAAAGGGGGTGGCCAGAAATGGGCAGGCTGCTCGTGTCTCCACACCTTAACATTCTGATCTGTAAAGTGGGGGTGTGGACAGTACTCGCCTCCCAGGGCTGTGGGAGGGTGAACTGAGAACAGTCGGTTGGGGCCTGTTGAAGTCAGCAGGTGGCATGGTGGTTAAGGGTGCTGAACTCCCATGTGTTTAACCATGGTTCAAGTCTCGGACTCGGCAGCGTTTTTCTCAATTCCCTCCCCCCTTTTCTCTCTCCAACATTAAATTAGTTAATTAATTAATTAAAAGAATCATTATTCATTTAAAAAGAAAGAAGCAGAAGGGTCTAGTAGAGGGGGCATGTCCAAGGTGGCCAAGAGAGAAGTCACCTCTTAGAGGAGGGAAGAGATGGGATTCTGAGCACAGAGGGGGAGTACAGACCCCCACCATGCTTCTGAGGAGTCCAGAAAGCCCAGTAGACTGGAGGCTATATTCCTGCTTAGGACACTCCTTCCCAGCCAGGCCAGCTGTGGAGCTCATGGAAGTACTTTGGGGGTCCTGGCCCCATAGGGTAACAGGGCCCTGATAAGCCACAGAGAGAGCCAGTCCCGGCATTCCCGGGAGGGTCAGCTGGCCGGAGGGCGCGACGCAGGCACGCAGGCTGCTCAAAGCGCCCTTTGTTCCGAGGCCTGCCTGTGGCCAGCTGCTCCCAGCCACCAGCCTGTGCTGAGAGCTCACGGCCCCCCAGTGACATGTGCTAGGCACAGCTGGAGCTCTCAGTCCATGTTCACTGCCCACCCCAGGGAACACCAGCCCCCCAACTGTGCCAGAGCTGTCCCAGCCCGTGGCAGGCACCATGGTGTGCCCGGCTGGACCAGGTGAGGGACACAGGCTGCAGGGGCTCTGGGGAGAAGGCAGCATCAGACATATAGTCAGGGGCCAGCTGCTGCCCAGGCTTCAAGGACAGAGCGGGAGAGCTGCTCCTAGCCCTGCCTCAAGCCCCTCCCCTGTCAAACACCCCTGGGCCACGGGCACTGCTGGGACACCATGGCTCAGTACCCTCTGCTCAGCCACTTCCCCTCAGCCCCTGACCTGAGCCTGGGCCTAAGAACCTAGCTGCCCAGTATGCCGAGAACAGGCCTGCTTCCCAGGACAGCAGGGCATTCGGGCTGGTGCTGGGCCCCATAGAAAGTGCTGAGAGTGTAGTGGCAAAGTGGGCCTGCTGTCCCAGAGCGGCTCCCAGTGGGACAGAGGGCCAGCCCTGGTCCTCAGAGCCTCTGTCCTCCTACACGTCAGTGAGATGAAAGATCCCCAGACACAAAGAGTACGTGTCAAGGTCTGGGGCGGGCTCGGGTATGAGTATTGACGGCAACCTACACCCAAAGGGGGTGGCCAGAAATGGGCAGGCTGCTCGTGTCTCCACACCTTAACATTCTGATCTGTAAAGTGGGGGTGTGGACAGTACTCGCCTCCCAGGGCTGTGGGAGGGTGAACTGAGAACAGTCGGTTGGGGCCTGTTGAAGTCAGCAGGTGGCATGGTGGTTAAGGGTGCTGAACTCCCATGTGTTTAACCATGGTTCAAGTCTCGGACTCGGCAGCGTTTTTCTCAATTCCCTCCCCCCTTTTCTCTCTCCAACATTAAATTAGTTAATTAATTAATTAAAAGAATCATTATTCATTTAAAAAGAAAGAAGCAGAAGGGTCTAGTAGAGGGGGCATGTCCAAGGTGGCCAAGAGAGAAGTCACCTCTTAGAGGAGGGAAGAGATGGGATTCTGAGCACAGAGGGGGAGTACAGACCCCCACCATGCTTCTGAGGAGTCCAGAAAGCCCAGTAGACTGGAGGCTATATTCCTGCTTAGGACACTCCTTCCCAGCCAGGCCAGCTGTGGAGCTCATGGAAGTACTTTGGGGGTCCTGGCCCCATAGGGTAACACACCAAGAAGACAACCCCCCCCCCCGGTGAGAGTCCCTAGATGGTGAGGGAGGCAGGAGTTCCTGAGGAGGGGACAGTGGAGCTGCACCAACAGGCCGCCTTAGGAAGCAAATTCCCAAACCTGCTGGCCCATCTTACCATGGACGGCCAGCTGCTCCGTGAACTCCCCCATCCATTAAAGGCTGTCCTGATCTTGGGGTGGCTGTCCCCAAGGACAGCTCCACCTGCCAGCTGTCCAGGGCAGCCATTCTCCCCACTGAGCAGGGGAGGCTGCAGGGCTTGCTCAGTCGCCATGGGGATGGGCATTCCCATCACCGGGCAGCCATGCCCTGCAAATGGGCAACAGCTGTCGTCTGATCCTCCCATCCTGGACACCCCCAGACAGGTGGCACGAGGCCCAGTGTCCACTGTGGGCCGTCTGGGGAGGCTTTCACGAGGCTAAAACCACAGGACTGGTAGTGAGGCCTAGAGAGTTCCTCTGTTCTGTGTTCCATACCCAAACAGCCACCTGGGGGTGCTGAGTTCCATGGGCTCCCTGCTCCTCTGTGGGCCTGCATCTACCCTCGTGATTGGGGGCTGGAAGCCTTGGCTCTCCTGGGACCAGCACCAGCCTAAGTGGAGCCATGTTCAAACATTTCACCACCTCCTTTCAGGCCAACAGGTAACCCTGGAGCTCAAGCCCCTACTTCCTCCCTTGTCTAGTTCTTGGAGTGACCATGGCAGGTTCTATACAAGGGGCTGAGCAGGAAGCAGCACAGGCAGTCAGCCTGTGTGTCTGTGTGTGTGCACGTGCGTGTGTGTGTGTGTATGGGGGGGGCTTCTCCAGGCAAGGTGGGGGTGACAAGGTCAAGACAAGTGGCTTGGAACACATCCGTGGGCCTAGCACATTCCGGGGCCCATTATCATCGGGGCCAAATCCTTCCCAGGACTGCCAGTTTCCGGGCCTCAGCCTGTGAATGAAGGCTGCCCACCCACAGTGGGGAGGGGAGCTGAGCCCTTCAGTAATTTCAATTTCACATGAACTGCTGTGCCTTATAGAAGCCGACTAGAATTACACGCATTTCAGGTGGTTTAATGAGGTGCCTCCAGCCCTGGGACCTAGCTCGCGACAGGAGATGGTGAGCCAGCAAGGTGGGGGTGCCTCAGCCCTGCCTGTTTCCTCCCCACCTGGGTGTTCTGGAGGTCAAGAGGCAGATACAGAGCTTGGCAGCTACCTGGCACCTAACTGGGGCAGGGGCAGCAGATAGCACCAGGAAGAGGGTCCAGAAGCTGGCCTACCTAATCCCTGCTCAGAACTGGGCTTGTCAGTAAATCCTGATGAAGCAAAAACCCTATGATCCACTTTCCCCATGAGACCACCAGTGCACTGAGTCAACCCATCACCTGGCAAAGGTGGGGCAGCCAGGAGGTATTCGTAAGTGTGCTTATAGGATACAGAATGGACTTCATTATAATGTTCATTCAGTACATGAATGTCAACCCATATAAGGAGACAACACTTACTGAACATAATAAAGCCACTAGCAAACAATGAGGGCAAGAGGGGAAAAATTACAAAAGAAGTCAGTGTTAGGAGATGGTGGTGGCTGGAGCCTGTCTGGGTCTAGAAAGCGCCTTTCTACTGTGATGCAAAGTCTGTACTTCCCAGGGTCATTTCTTCTTTCTGATCGTTATTTAGGAGAGTACTGTTTGATTCCCAAATAGTTACATGCAGTCGTTTAAAATTTCAGGTTTTGAGGTGTGCTAGGCTTTTCTACAACAACAGAAACAATCGGTTTTCTGGGCGTTCCATGCGCGTAAGGAAACACACCGTCGCCGTTATTGGGACCTGAAGTGATAGTGCT
Organism: Tupaia belangeri chinensis; assembly: GCF_000334495.1. Taxonomy (NCBI): domain Eukaryota; kingdom Metazoa; phylum Chordata; class Mammalia; order Scandentia; family Tupaiidae; genus Tupaia; species Tupaia belangeri. The sequence goes on along the minus strand of NW_006159505.1, from coordinate 7,023,569 downwards.
GGCTTTAATATATGGTCCTGACACTTTTTGCCACTTCTCCCATTGAATCTGGGTTCAGAGAATATAGCAAAGTGACTCTGTAGTCTCCAGGCACCTCCAGTCTCTTAGATGCTCCTTTCTAGAAGCAAGCCATGAGGAAGCCAGCCTTGGAGACACCCTCAAGAAGAGGAATGTTACTAGCCATGTAGGTGAACCATCTTGGGAAGGGGCAGCCTCCAGTCCCAGCGGGCGCTGCTCAGCGCAGTGCTGTGCTAGCCCAAGGAGCAGTGCACAGACTGCAGATCGGTGAGCTAAATAAACCATGTTCGAAGGCACTAGATATGTGGGTGAATTGCTATGTGGTTATAGGTAACAAGAACAGATATTTCAGATTACTGTTATAATCTGAAGCTGCTCATTCTTGCAACATTTTAACTGCGTACTTGCTTGTTTTGTGTCCACTAGAATTCTCCTGTTCCAAGAGGGATGCTTTAAAATCTCCCACAATTATGTTACATAACCACTTTTTCTTAGACATTCTTCAGTTTTTGCTTCCTGTATTTTAAGTCGTTCAATGCCTTCAAGTTTACAATTGCGTCACCTTCAAAAAGAGTGTCACATCATCCCCACACTTGTCTGACCTGGGCTTTGGTGTTGGCATTACTTTGGTCCCTCCTGTTTATTTTTCTTTTTATCCTCTCGGCTTGCAGTTTCTTGGCATCTCTTTGGCCATCTTTTCATTTTTTAACTTCTTTACTTATTCTATTGAACAGTGTATTTGTTAAAAAATAAAAATTCTCCTGACAGTCTTTTGTCCTTTAATAAAGGAATTCAGGCCATTTACATTTAATATGAAATTGGATGCAATTCGATTTGATTCTTTCTACCTTTGTATTTGCTATTTTACTTAGTTCCTTCTTCCTTTCTCATATATCAGTAGTTGCTCGGTTGATCAACATATTATCTATTCTTTTTTTTTTTATCTTGTTAATTTGGAGGTTTCACTAAACTCTTGAATTCCTCTAGATCCTTAAATCCTTAACCAAATCTGCTACTATCTGACAACAGTTTTCACAGTGTTTCTCCTAAGACTCTGGTCCCAGAAAGACAAGAATTTGTGTGTGACTTCATTTCTTTCCTCTTTCTTCACCCCCATCGTTGGCTCTGTGGGAGAATAACAAAACCTCCATCATTGTTTTCATAGTTTAAAATAGGTCTTGTGTACTTTTTCTCAAAAGCCAAATAGTAAGTATTTTAGGTTATGCAGGCCACCCTGTCTCTGTCGCAAAGATTCAACTCTGCTGCTACAGCTCAAAAGCAGCCAGAGACAATATGTTCACAAGTTGATGTGGCTATGTGCTAATAAACCTTTACACAAACAAGCAGCAAGACTGTGGGCCATGGTTTGCAACCCCCTGGGCTAAAATATTCTCTGGTGAGTAAGTGGTATATCAGTTTTGTCTCCCTCAAATTCAACACATGAAAGTGAGTGGAAGCCCTAACCCTCAGGACCTTGAAGTAGAGCTTTTATTTTGGAATAGGCTTGTTGCAGATATAATTATTAGTTAAGGTGAGGCCATAGTGCCGCAGGGTAGGTCCTAATCCAATAGAACTTCTGGAGTCATTATAAAAAGGGGACATTTGGACATGGGCTTGCACACAGGGAGAATGTGGAAATGAAGGCAGAGAATAGGAAGTTCCTACAACACAAAGAACCTCAAAGAGTACCAGCAGTTAGGGATGGGACCTGGAATACATTTTTCCTCACTGCCCACACCTTGGTCTCAGACTTTTGGCCTGCAGGGGGAAGCAGCCCGTAGCTAGGGATTAACAGACTGGGTAAGGGTTCCTTGAATGTCCAGGCCACAGGCTTCAGTGCCTAGAAACTTCCCCCTCTCTAGAAGGCATCCCCAAAGGTCTTAACAAGATGTAGCACTCTTTCTCCCTGTAGGAGTGTATCAGTCTGCTTTCTCCTCATTCTGAAGACAGGACTCAAAATGTTGGTGGAGGCATTATAGGCTGACCACCAACAAAAGCAAAGGACTAGGGGCCAAGAAAATGTGGGTATGTATGGGGGACACAGGCAAGGCTGCAATAGTCAAAATGGCAGGTGGGGGCTGCCTGGAAACCAGGCCCTGACCCCTCTACTGAGCCCCACTGTGTGGCAGCTGCCCCCATGAATCACACGGGGGGCCTCGTATACACAGGAGTGGCCTAGGCTGGCCGCCCTGCAATTTGTGGTGGGGGAGCGGGTGGCCCAGAGACCGCCTGCACCCGGCTGCAGACACCATTAGCTGCCTGGCAGTCAGCTTTACACGTATTTAAAGCAAATCCCCCACCTTCCCCAGGCAAGGCTATTTCCGTCTACGGGCCAGTTAAATGGGGATTTACTTTCAGCCCAGGAACCCCATTGCTCATGGCTGTTAACCCCAAAGAAATTACACCCCTATGATCACTACCTTAGCTGGCGTTGGGATGGGTAAAAAGGATGGAAGGGGAGACATTATTTTTATCTGCCAAGAGCCCAAGCTTCTAAAAATATCTTATTTACAAATTTACCCAGAACTCAAAGTTTACCAAACCAAACAGACTTAGGGATGAACACCCCTTCTTATTCTTTGGTTGAAGTGCTGAAAAGACTCTGCCTTGCTGTAGGTTTGAACCCTGTTTACTTTAGCAGAGGTTGAAGAGCTACAACTGACATTGGCATTTCAGGGGCCTTAAAGTGCAGAAGCAGGAGGTCTGCAGATTGAAGATCATGCTGTGTGTGTGTGTGCGTGTGCACGTGTGTCCGGCGCGTGTGCACTCAGACCTGGTGTGTCTGTTTATTAACTGCTGGGTACCTTGCTCTGATTCTGCAAATCTAGAGATTTTAATGACAGGCAGTGAATTTAAACAGTTTTTCTTTTTCCTTTCAGGAATGTTTTAAGGGATTGAGAGGAAATTGTGCACGGATTTTGCTGTTTTAAGAGCTAATATGTGAACAACTTCAGAAGGATGTGTGTTGTTTTAGGGCTGAAGTTTACACAGCAAACGGGCGAGACAGAAGCAGGCTTGCTATGGACTCGGAGGGACCGGGTTCTTGAATTTCATTCCTCTGAGGAAGGCTGCCTTCTAGGGAGCAAAGCTGGGAGTAATCAGCAGAAGGCTGCTCTCTGTCCCCCTGCTTCCCACTGTGTCCTGTCACAGGATCACTGGGGAGAGGGCGTCCAACTGAACGGCCAGGAGCAGGAGGGACAGGGAAGGGGCTGGGGCAGCTCTGGGGCTAAAGGCTGCCTACTGTGTCCTCTCTTAGTACAGAGAAGGGTCACCTACAGAGAGCTGTATTCCCATGTTTGCACACCCCACAACCCTTAGGCCACTCAGGAATGGTATTTCATCACAAGATATCCCTATTTCCAAATTTGGGTTGGGGCTCCTGTTCCCTGGGGTCAAGTACCTTCAAAGACATAAACTATCAGAACTGGTGGCTTGAAACTCACTCTAGGGTGCATGCATCTGTGCCCAAGATCCTGGGAGGAGAATAGAGAAGAGACTGTGGCCTGGCCATCCTCCCTGAGAGGTGATTTCTCACTTTCCCTCTCAGTGTGTGTCTCTCTCTCCAGTGAATGCACACGCCCTAAGGCAAAAACCTAAAAAAAAAAAAAAAAGAAAAAAAAAAAAAAAAAAAACCCCAAAAAAATCTTAGTCAAGAAGAAATAGAAAACCTGTAATGCCCTAGATCTATTGAATGTCTAACAAAAATCTTTCCCACAAAGAAAGCTCCAGGCCCAGACGGCACTGTGTGTTCTGTCAAACAGTTAAAGAAGAAATCATCACGACTGGATACAAACTCTCCCTATGAACCGAAGAGCAGGGAGCACCTCCTAACTCATTCTCTGAAGCCGGCAGCAGCTAATGGCAAAAACTAAGACACTGTGGGCAAACGACAGACAATATCCCGCAGGAGCATGGCTGCAACAATCTCCACAAACTTTCCACCAATCGAGTCCCACTGTATATATTTTTAAATATATCAAGACCAAGTAGGCTTTTCTTAGGAACACAGGGTTGTTTTAATATCGGGAAAATCAGTCAGCGGGATTCAGCATATTAACAAATTACGAACTAAAAAGACACCTGATTATCTCAATAGAGGTAGAAGAAACCTTTGACAAAATCCAGCAACCATTCCTGATATGCTCGCAATTCGCAGTGAAGCAGGAAGAGAAGGAACTTCTCTGCCTAATAAAGGGCTTCTCTAAAAGCCCACCACTTGCATCACACCTAAAATGCCATTTTGCCCATTTCCATTAGAAATAAGACAAGGATAGCTACTTTCTACATGTTGTTAATATCGTATTAGAGGTCCTTACCAGTGTGTGCAGGCAAAAGCAAGAAATAAACAACATATGGCCTGAAAAGAAAAAATGAGACCGACTTTATTTGAGACAACATAATCACCTCCATAGAAAAATCCTAAAGAATCTGAAAAAAAACAAACACTGACAAAAACCTCAGACTTGGGCCAGCAAGTGTCCTGATGGTTATGGCACTTGGCTAGTGGTTACTCCCACATGGCTGACCACGGTTCTAGCCCTGGACCTGATGGCTTGAAAAATCACGCCAGGCACTTGTGCATGCATCCCAAAATCCCAGGAGGAGAAAGGAGAAGGGAATGTGGTCCCCAGTCCCCCTTGGGACTGATTTCTCACTTTCCCTCTCTATCCCTCTCTAGTAAGTGCATGTACCCTGTGGCAAAAAAAATAAAAAGAAAAGAAAAATCCAAACAAACAAACAAACAAAACCCCTAGGATTAATTAGTAAGGTTAGGGAACCAGAAGTTAGTGTAATGGCTATGTCCTGGATTCCCACGTAGTCGACCACGGTTCGCGTCCTGGACCCGGTGGCTTAGAACTCACGCCGGGCGCGTGTGCGTGCGTGCCCAAGATCCTGAGAGGAGAATGGAGGAGAAGGGATTGCAGCGTGGCCATCCCCCCTGGGGGGTAATTTCTCCCTTTCTGTCTCTCTGTCTGTCTCTGTCTGTCTGGCGAGCGCACGTGCCCTATAGTGAAAACCTCTCAAAAAAAAAAATTAGTAAGGTTAGCAAAGTCAGAGGACACAAGGTTCAACTACAAATAAAAAAAAAAAAATCACTTTCTATATCCTAGCAACAAACGATCGAAAAATGAAATTGAGAAAACATCATTTCGGTAACCTCAGAACCATGAGAAACGTATGAATCAACCTGACGAATTCTACGTGAGGCTCGTGTACTGAAGACTACAGCACACTGACGAGAGGTGGGTAAAAATATCTAAGCAGGCGGAGAAAGATTATGTTTGGGGATCAGCAAACTCAGTATTATTAAGATATGTAAGCAGCCCAAATTCGTCTATACATTCGAGGCAATCCCGATCAAAATTCCAGAGGGATTTCTGGGTAGAAATTGATGAGCTGATTCTAAGATTTATATGGGAATGTGAAGGACCTGGCAAAGCAACACACTTTTGAAAATGAACAAAATTGGAGGATTAAGAGGACCTGATTTCAAGGCTTAGTATAAAAGTCACAGTAATCAAGACAGTGCTTTCCTGGCAGAACAGATTACAAAGTCCAGAAATCGGACCCACACACATGGCCAACTGATTTTCATCAAAGGTGCCAAAATAATTCCATGGGAAAAAAGTCTCTGGGACAACTGGATAACCACATGCAAAAAGATTTAACCTTCATCCATACCTGTCACCATATATAAAATTAAACTTGAAATGAATCACAGATCTAAACAAGAAATGGGAAACGATAAAATTTCTACAGAAAACAGGAGAAAAAGCTTTGTAACCTTGGATTAGGCAAATATTTCTTAGAACACAAAAACCATGAACTTAAAGGGGGAAAAAAAATCCTGATGAATTGAACTTCATCAAAATTAAAAACTGCTGCTCATTTGAAAGAGACTGTTAAGAAAATGCAAAGACAGAGTGGAAGAAAATATATGCAAGACACAGATCTGGTAAAGGGCTTGTGTTGAGAACAGAGATACGACTCTTAGCACTCAAAAAGAAAACGAACAACCCAGTTATTAAAATCAGTGCAATTGTAACAGAAATTTCATCGAAGGAGATATAGGGATGGCAAATATGGTCAATGCTATCAGTCACCGGGTTTTGTAAGCTAAAACCAAGAGGTCTGGCCACTCACCTATTACAATGACTAGGACTTAAAAAGCAGACAATACTACGTGCTGACGAGTCTGCAGTGGCTATAATGCTCATAGGTGGACGGTGAACGTGATAAAATGGGGCTACCATTTTGCAAAACAGCTCGGCAGTTTCTTAGAAAGGGAAACAGCCATCCACGACACAATACAGCAATCCCGCTTCTAGGGATTTACCCGAGAGAAATGAAGACATATGATTACTCAAAAACCTGTACGCAATATTCATGGAAGCTATAATCATAACAGCTAAAAACTGGAACCAGCTCAAATGTCCATCAGCCTGTGAATAGATAAACAAACTGTGGTACATTTTATCCTTTCCAAATAAAAGGAAACAAACTACTGAATGCAGACCACGACATGGATGAACCTCGAATGAATTATGCTAAGTGATAGAAGCCAGGCACAGAGTACATACTGCAGGATTCCATTCACATGACGTTCTGGAAAAGGCTAAACTATAGGGACAGGAAACGTATCAGTGGTTACCAGGTGCTGGAGTGCGGGGAGAGTTTGAGTGCAGAGGGGCACAAAGGAACTTTAGGGGGTGATGGAAAGTCCTAGATCTTGGTTTTGGGGGTGGTTTTAGGATTAAAGCGTTGCCAAAACTCACTGAGCTGGATGATAAAGGAGAGAAGTGTACTGAACATAATTTAAACCTCAACGAATGTAAATTTAAACTAAGAAGAAGTCAGAAAAATAACAAGACTCGCCTAAGAAATGTGGGCATCAATTGATAATATATGTTTAAGTTAATAGTATTAAAAGGAGAGAGGAGCTAAGTCAAAATCTGGCTTTCAGAGATAAAACAAAACACTGTAAGTCAGAAACTGGCATTCC
>NW_006159505.1:7009040-7015946 GCF_000334495.1 Tupaia belangeri chinensis | reverse complement strand
TGCTTCAAAACCATGCAATAGCCCGGTTGACACAGAGCCCATGGAGCTCAGCACAGCTTCCCAAGCCCCTGCTCTCACCACACAGACCCAGCTCTATGCCTCAGGGGTACACAGGGGTCCTGCCCAGGGACTTTTGTCTCTCCCTTGGGGGGACCTCCCTATCCTACCGCCCTCCCTAGTGTGCTTCTCCTGGGAAAGATGGCTGCGTGGCTGACTTCCACTCCTGGGGGCACCTCACTGTTTACCTTCCTCTCACATCACACACTCCCCAAGGGTGACTTAGGCTCTTTCTGGTCTGTGCCCATTCCCTGGTCCAGGCACACAGCAAATAGGTGCTGGATAAGCTTGAAGACCACTAAGTCCAGCCCTTACACTCGAGTTCCCACTCTATATGCACCCTGGTCCTAGTCTAACCACAGCGTGGTCACCCGCCTTGGCCGACAGCCATGGGGTGCTCTACAAAGCCCTTACCTGCTCCCCCAGGCTCCTCCAGAAGCTTTCAACCCATCCCTCACCCAGAATTATCTCCATCAATTGTCAGACCTGCTGCCCAAGTGCTGTCAGCATGCCTACCAAGGCACCAACCTGGCAGCGACCTGGGCTCACGTTGGCCTGTGTTCCCCTATATCCATGCCCGGTACCCTGACCTTGACAAGTGTATTTCGGACCCCTGCTCCCAGGAGTGGGCCAGCTGCTCACCACAGGTTGCTCTCTAAACCCGGGTCTCCCACACACGGAGCTGCTCAGTAAGGAATGTGGAGGTTCTGGGCATCAGTGATACTCCAAGTACGCTGGCTTCTTCCACCTCCCACCTACGTCATTTCATTTAAACCCGAGTGAGCCAAGGAGGGGGCATCAAGGGCAATGCAAAGACACAGAGGTCCCAGCATGCAAGAAATCCAACTAAGGTATCATACTGCTCCCTTGCAGGGCCCACCCCACCAGGGCCAGAGAGGCTCCCTTTCCAGATGGCCTGAACTGCCTGAATTGCCCAGGGCTGACCAGAGCCCAGGGCAGAGGGATGTCTGTGACATGGCCTACCTCTCTGTACCCAAATGCTGGCCAGCCTGAGTCTGAGTCGTCGGGAAAGACATATATGACCCCCTCCAACCTAGCCCTACACAACCAGGTTAGACTCCTGTCCACTTGTAGGTCTCAGATCTGAGCCCCCCACTTCTGCCCTGAGGTCAGCAAGCTTCTCCTGCACCAGTCACAAGTCCAGGGGCTTCTCTGAGGTAGCCACTTTGATGAACATTGCAGGCAGAGGGCCTAAGTGCTTGGATCACAGGGCCCAGAAGGGAACACCAGGGAGGAGCTGCTCTTCCTGGACATCCCCCCCATCTGGAGCTGGCCAGGAAATGTGCAGACCATGCGGGTGCCCATGCTATGGCCCACGTGTTGCCACTCATGTCCACTGCCAGCCAGGAGCTCCCAGGCCAGGCCTGCGGGAGCTGGGGGCCCACCGCTGGAAGGGCGGCCACAGCACACAGATGCCTCTTGTTCCCATCCCAGTGATAGGGCAGGAGGCCCTCAGGGGAGTGTGGAGCAGTCACTGGAAGCCACAGACAGTGAGCAGGTCACGATGCCCTCCACACACAGGCCCCACAAATAGCACTTTTCTCCATCATGTTTTCATAGCACTACAGAGACCCTCCCCAAGAGCTCCATGTCATCTGGCTTCCATCTCCTTCAGACAGAGAAGCTGAGGTCCTAAACTGCCCCCAAAAGTGAGAGGGTGGGAAGGACCCTGGGTCCTCCTGCCCAGTGCACTCCAATGTCTGCCTGGCTTGCCTTCCTTCCTTTTTTATAGCCCCTGGGTTCATGGCGACACTGGCCAGACACTGTGGCCTGCTGATTGCCACCACCACAGCAGTGGGGTCTCGAAGCTATGTGACTGACACAGTCACCACAATCTGCTGCACTGGCCTCTGACCTGCCTTCCCCAGGGTGGGAGCTGGAAGTGCGTGGCGCCCACCCTGCAGACAGACAGCCCTGGCATAAAGAAACCAGGTCCTGTTCAGCACCTAGAACTGCCACGAAACATCCTCCCAAGTGTGGATTTTTCAGCTGCAGGAACTAAGAGGGGAGGGGAACAAAAGGAACAGGGCCTCTTTTGTCACTCCAAATACGTCCTCATTTCATCCCATGGATGATCGTGACATGCCCACCCCCAGACTCTCATACATGGGAGCAGTTGGGAAGCTGTGTGTGTGTATGTGTGTTTGTGTGTGCATGCGTATGTGTGCATGTGTGCATGTGCACACACACACAGATGGTGCAAAGTACCTGTGATGCGAAAAGAAGACCTCACCTTGAGGTGGAATGCTGTATCCAACCTCCCTCTCCCTCAACACACACCTATAAAATTGTCTTAAGAAATTTTTTTTCCCCATGGAAGTGATGGGCTCCTGAGATGTCTTGTTAGAATTAAGCCATTTGCAGACATAAAAATGCATCCTTTCCAGGGTACCAGGACACCTCCTTTGTAACTACGATGCTGAAAAAGGGCAAGTAAACTGCTATGGAAAAATTTCAGTTATACAGGAATTTGTTGTGTAAAATGAAACCTTTTTCCCCCGTTTATTTGTGATAGAGCACATGCTTACATATGAGAGAGAGAAAGACAGACAGATAGACAAGCATCTCCCCAGGGTTTAGTCATGCTGTAATCCCCTTCTGTGCCTAGCGTGTTTCAGACTGATCAATCGGGATTTGAACCATGGTTGCCACGTGGGATCTGGTTTCTCCTGAGCAGTGCATGATTGCTATGCTACATTGCTAGCCCTGAAATCTTTCTAACAGACATCAATACAGCGAATAATGTGAAAAATCATGTATGTATGTAAATATATACACATACCTCTGTCCCTCCCATCTCCTGCTTTGTTTTCCCCATTTTGCCACCCTTGATTTAGATTTGGTAGAGAAACAGTCTGACAGGATCAGTGAAAGACCTCTCGAGCTGACCTTCCTAGAAGGAACTGCTGTGAGGACTTCTTTCTTTCTTTCTTTCTTTCTTTCTTTTTTGAAAGAGAGACTTTTTTTTTGAGAGGTTTTTGCTATAGGGCACGTGCGCTTGCCAGACAGACAGAGAGAGACAGAGACAGAAAGCGAGAAATCACCCCCCAGGGGGCATGGCCACGCTGCAATCCCTTCTCCTCCTTTCTCCTCTCGGGATCTTGGGCACGCACGCACTCGTGCCCGGTGTGAGTTTAAGCCGCCAGGTCTGGGACTCGAACTGTGGTCGATTATGTGGGAGTCCAGCGACATAGCCATTACGCTAACTGCTGGTCTCCGACTTATTTCTTTATACACAGTACAATAATTAATGAGCTATTTTGACATACAATTTTACCTATCTCTAACTGGACCAATGATTGATATCCACAGATTGTTTTTCAGATTATAAACTCTCCCACAGTTCTCTACATGGAAATGACAAATTCTTCTTTCATTGCTATGTTAAGATTATCTTTGTTAATTTATGAGATTGCTTGTTGCCTGATTTTTAATCAATATTTTTTTTAGAACTGCACTTCACAGTAAAGGATGTCATAGACAACTCAGTCCATACTTGAACAACCATTGGAGCAAATTTCGAATGTTCACAACATAATGTCAAATGTTGATGGTGGTGAATACGTTTATAGCCTCAATTTGTTTACTACATACTATAAACATGCTTTTAAAGACCACTCTGTAACCTACAAGGATGTGCAATGGTGCAATGGTTGTATGCAAATCATAAATTACAATAAATATTTAAAAAGAAAATAACAAAATAAAGTAATCAAGCCAGATAGTAAAGGGTTAAATGAGAAAATGGAGACAAATAAAATTGAAAAAGCATGAGTACATAGGTAACTATTAACAAAAATGCAAGCCTTTCTAAATACCAAAATGTTTTTAAATAACAAGGAATATACATGTTGTAGAGAGAACTACCACAGTGTTTATAACAAAATACACATAATTATAAAAGACTGTGACAAAGTTGAGACCAGGAATATCAGCCATATTGATAGACACTATGGAGCTCAACTTATGTGTTAGAGGAAGAAAAATATGTTAGTTAGACTCACAAAATAGGACTCAACTATATGCTTCATACAAGAAACACACTTTAAATATATAAATTCAAATAGTTTTAAAGCAAAATAAATTAAAAAGCTATAAAATGCTAACACCAATTGAGGAAAAAGGAGAGTAGCTATATTAACATCTGACGAAGTATATTTCAAAGCAGAGAAAATTACCAAGAATAAAGAAGGCAATTTTAGGGAACCAGCAGTTAGCGTAATGGCTATGTCGCTGGACTCCCACGTAGTCGACCACGGTTCGTGTCCCGGACCCGGTGGCTTAAAACTCACGCCGGGCGCATGTGCGTGCGTGCCCAAGATCCCGAGAGGAGAATGGAGGAGAAGGGATTGCGGTGTGACCATCCCCCGGGGGGGGTGATTTCTCGCTTTCTGTCTCTATGTCTCTCTCTGTCTGTCTGGCGAGCGCACGCGCCCTACAGTGAAAATCTCTCCAAAAAAAAAAAAAGAAGGCAATTTTATAATGATACATGGGTCAATTCATCAAGAGCACATAACAATACTAAATGCTAATGTACCTAGTAACAAAGCTTCAAAATACATTGAGCAAAAGCTACTAGCACTGAGAGGAATAAAAGACAAATTCACAATTACATATGAAGATTGTGACATACCTCAATAATAGGTAACAAGCAGACAAAGTCATTAAAGATACAACAGGCTGGAAATACCGTCAACCATATTAATCTAGATGCATTTATAGAACTGTCCTCCCAACAGTAGAATGCTCACTCTTTTCAACAACACAATGAAATACTTACTGACATAAAAATATTCTAAACTGTAAAATAAATCTTAATAAATTTTAAATGATTCGAGTCACATTGAGTGTTTTCTTTTTTTTTTGGAGAGATTTTCACTGTAGGGTGCGTGCGCTCACCAGACAGACAGAGAGAGACATAGAGACAGAAAGCGAGAAATCACCCCCCAGGGGGGATGGCCACTCCGCAATCCCTTCTCCTCCATTCTCCTCTCGGGATCTTGGGCACGCACGCACATGCGCCCGGCGTGAGGTTAAGCCACCGGGTCCGGGACACAAACCGCGGTCGACTACGGGGGAGTCCAGCGACATAGCCATTACGCTAACTGCTGGTTCCCACATTGAGTGTTTTCTATGACCACGAATGAATTAAAGTAGAAATCGATGACATGGAAATCAATAACAATAGGGTATTCTGAAAATCCCTAAGTGTTTGGACAATACTTCTAAATAACCCACGCATGAAAGAAATCAAAAAGGAAATTAGAAATATTTTGAATGAATGAAAATAACACATCAAAATTTGTGGGGTGTGACTGAAGTCATATATAGAGAGAAATGTAAACCACCCCATGCCGATATTAGAAAGGAAGAAAGGTTTCAATCAGTGACCTAAACTTCCACCTTAATAAACTAGAAAAAGATGACTAAATTAAAACTAGGTAGGACCAGCAGATGGTGTGATGGTTATGTCACTGGACTCCCATGTAGTTGACAGCGATTCAAGTCCCGGGCCTAGTGGTTTAAAACTCACGCCAGGCGTGTGGGCGTGCAAGCCCAAAATCCTGAGAGGAAAATGGAGCAGAAGGGACTGCAATGTGGCCATCCCCGCCCGGGGGGTGATTTCTCGTTTTATGTCTCTTTCTTTCCAGTAAGTATACACACCCAATAGCAAAAATCTCTCCAAATAAATAAATAAAAACAAGCAGAATGAAATAAATAATGAAAGAGCAGAAATCAATCAAATAATCAAAAAGAAAAAATTCAGTGAAACCAAAGCTGGTCATCTGAGATCAATAAAAGGGCTAAAAGTCTAGCCAGAATGATCATTAAGATGAAAGAAAGAAAGAAAGAAAGAAAGAAAGAAAGAAAGAAAGAAAGAAAGAAAGGAAGGAAGGAAGGAAGGAAGGGACACACGTTACCAATATTGGGAATGAGAAAGGCAACACTGCTATAAATTCTGGAGATGTTTAAAAGTGATCATGGAATATTATAAACAATTTTACGTCAATCGATTTAACACTTGGGTGAAATGAACAATTTTTTTTTCAAAGTCACAAATACCAAAGTTCATTCAAGAAGACATAGATAACTTGAATACATCCATGAAGCAAATTTGAAATCTAGTTAACCATGTTTATTAAGAGATGTCCAGGCTGAAACAGCTTTACTCATGAAAGGCCACCACACATGGAGGGAAGAAATAAGACCAATTCTACCCAAACTGAACCTGTAAGAGGAGGAGAGGACACTTCCCAAGCCAGGCCAACATTTTTCCAGTACCAAAACCAAAGACATCACAACTATAGGCAATATCCTTTATGAACTTTGATGCAAAATTTCTTAGCAAAATTTTTAGCAAATCAAGTCTAATATACAGAAAGAATAACATGGTGTGACCATATTGAGTTCCTCCAGGAATGTAACATTCAACATTTAAAGATCAATCAATATAATTCATCATATTATTGGGTTGTTGGAAAAGTCATGACGTATTTTTCTATGTGAAAGTGCATCATGGGACCAGCAGTTAGCGTAATGGCTATGTCGCTGGACTCCCATGTAGCCAGCGGCGGTTTGAGTTCCAAACCCGGTGGCTTAAACTCACGCAGGGCGCGTGTGCGTGTGTGCCCAAGATCCCGAGAGGAGAATGGAGGAGAAGGGATTGTGATGTGGCCATCCCCCCTGGAGGGTGATTTCTCACTTTCTGTCTCTCTGGCTCTCTCTGTCTTTCTGGCAAGCACATGCACCCTATAGCAAAAACCTCTCAAAAAAAAAAAGTAAATCCCGACTTTTTTAATGACCCAATAAAAGACTAAAGGAAAAAAC
>NW_006159505.1:7000768-7001838 GCF_000334495.1 Tupaia belangeri chinensis | reverse complement strand
GTGGCTTAAACTCACGCAGGGCGCGTGTGCGTGTGTGCCCAAGATCCCGAGAGGAGAATGGAGGAGAAGGGATTGTGATGTGGCCATCCCCCCTGGAGGGTGATTTCTCACTTTCTGTCTCTCTGGCTCTCTCTGTCTTTCTGGCAAGCACATGCACCCTATAGCAAAAACCTCTCAAAAAAAAAAAAGTACATCACGACTTTTCTAATGACCCAATAAAAGACTAAAGGAAAAAACCCACATGATCAGATGAAAAGATATGTATTAAAGCATCTGACAACATTCACCATTCATTCATGTTAAAAAATACTCAGAAGTAGCATTAGAATCTAACGTGTGGATATCTTTTTGGACTCATTGTATATGAGTATTGATGCTCCTCAACCTATAACTCAACCTATAAAACACATTTATAAAAACCATCTTTTAACATCACACTGAACAGTGGAAGCCTGTTAATAGTGGAAGCCTGAATATGTTTCTCCTGCGACTATGAAAAAAACAAGGATGGTCACTCTACCCATTTCTACTAAACATCGTACTAGACGGGCTAGCCAGTACAATCAGGCAAGAAAAAGATGTAAATGGCATCCAGACTGAAAAAGAAGGGTAAAATTGTCTTTATTTGCAGACAAGATGATCATGAATGGAATCTATTTTAAAAAGGCACTAAAGGGACCAGCAGTTAGCGTTAATGGCTATGTCGCTGGACTCCCATGTAGTCAACCAAGGTTCGAGTCCCGGACCCGGTGGCTTAAACTCACGCCAGGCGCGTGTGTGTGCGTGCCCAAGATCCCAAGAGGAGAATGGAGGAGAAGGGATTGTGGTGTGGCCATCCCCTCTGGGGAGTGATTTCTCGCTTTCTATCTCTCTGTCTCTCTCTGTCTGTCTGGCAAGCACATGCGCCCTATAGCAAAAACCTCTCAAAAAAAAAAAAAAAGGCACTAAATTAGTAAGTTTGGCAAAGTTGCAAGATACAAAATAAATGACCAAAATGAACTGCAGTTCTAAATCAGGTCAACAAATTAACAACAACAACAACAACAACAACAACAACAACAACAAAAAAA
>NW_006159505.1:6996063-7000737 GCF_000334495.1 Tupaia belangeri chinensis | reverse complement strand
AGCGTAATGGCTATGTCGCTGGACTCCCACGTAGTCGACCGCGGTTCGTGTCCCGGACCCGGTGGCTTAAAACTCACGCCGGGCGCGTGTGCGTGCGTGCCCAAGATCCCGAGAGGAGAATGGAGGAGAAGGGATTGCAGCGTGACCATCCCCCCTGGGGGGTGATTTCTCGCTTTCTGTCTCTATGTCTCTCTCTGTCTGTCTGGCGAGCGCACGCGCCCTACAGTGAAAATCTCTCAAAAAAAAAAAATATATAAAATACATAGGGATGTGAAAAGAAGGTGTACAAGAGTTAGACACAGAAAACTCCAAAATGTCTTTGACAGAAACAAAAGCTGTAAATAAACAGAGAGAAACAGATCAGAATAGTCAATATTGGTAAGATGTCAATTCTACTCAGATTGATCTTTAGGTTCAAAGTAATTACAAACAATATCCACCCAGGCTTCTTTGTAAGGGCAAGCTGATTCTAAAATTTATATGAAAATGCAAAGGATCTCAAGTGAAATAATTTGAAAGAGAAAACACGAAATTGGATGAGTTACCCTAACATATTTTAAGCCTTATTATAAAGCTGCAGTAATCAAGTCAGTATGGTGTTGGCAGACTAAAAATTCAGTAGATTAGAGAGTCCAGAAAGAGAGCCACATATTTATGGTAAATTAAATTTTTAAAAAGATGACAAGGTGTTTCAATGCTTAAAGAGTACTCTTAATAAATAGTCCCAAAACAATTAGACATCCATATGAAAAAAATAAGAATTTTAGCCCATACTTTATATGATGCACAAATTAACAAAAAAAAGACAAAAAGTTACCTAAAAATTAATCAGAAACCTAACTGTAAGCACTAAAACTATAACACTACTTACAGAAAATAGAGAAAAATCTTAGGAATCATAGTTTGATAAAGATATCTCAAATATGACTTAAAAAGCAAGAAGACAATTCTAAAAAGTAATTTGACATTGAAAAATTAAAAATCTGTGGTCTTAAAAATACTATTGGGGAGACCAGCAGTTAGTGTGGTGGCTATGTTGCTAGACTCCCATGTAGTCGACCACGGTTCAAGTACCGGACCCAGCGGCTTACTCACACCGGGTGCGTGTGTGTGCATGCCCAAGATCCCAAGAGGAAAATGGAGGAGAAGGGACTGCAGTGTGGCCATCCCCCAGGAGGTGATTTCTCTCTTTCTGTCTCTCTGATTCTCTTTGTCTTTCTGGCGAGCGCACGAACCTTGTATCAAAAGCCTCTCAAAAAAAAAAAAAAAAACAATTGGGGGTGCTAACAGGTAGCATGGTGGTTAAGGTGGTTGATCATGGTTTGAGTCCTGGACCTAGCAACTTACTTTCTCACTTTTTCTCTCTCTCTCTCTGGTCAACTTAAAAAAAAAAAAGGTAAAAATAAAATAATGACAATAGAATTAAATAAAATCGTTCTTTAAAAAAAAAAAAAAAAGATGGGATCAGTAGTTAGCGTAATGGCTATGTCACTGGACTCCCACGTAGTCGACCGCGGTTCGCATCCAGACCCGGTGGCTTAAAACTCACACCGGGCGTGTGTGCGTTCGCGCCCAAGATCCCGAGAGGAGAATGGAGGAGAAGGGATTGCGACGTGACCATCCCCTCTGGGGGGTGATTTCTCACTTTCTGTCGCGCTGTCTCTCTCTGTCTGTCTGGCGAGCGCACGCGCCCTATAGCGAAAAAAACTCTCAAAAAAAAAAAAAAAGATACTATTGGGTCAGCCCCATATCCTAGTGGTTAAGGACTGGAGCTCCCAGGGGTAACAGTGGTTTTAATCTCAGCCCTGACAGCTTGATAAACGTGCAGAGTGCTTATGGATGCCTGTCCTTAATCCTGATGGGCTAGAGAAATGGAGAAGAGATTGCAGTGGGATCACTCCCCATGCGGGGGTCCTTTTTCCATATCTGTCTCCGGTAAGCACAAGACAGATGTGCAACCACAGCCTCTCCAGCCTACCCCAAACCAGAAGTTTCTTGTGCTACTCCACTGCCACCTTTCGCGGAGGGCTACAGAGTCCTCGAGAAGCCACTGGCCACCCCAGCCCCCTCCACTACCCGTCTTCGCAGAAACCAGCCCTAGAGCCTACAGCCATAGTGCCTGTGACAGGGGCTCTTCGAACACTGGGGAGAAGTTAAACTCACAATTCCCAGGACAAGCAGGCATTCCCCCAGGGTCTCGGAGCTCCTAAGCGGTCTAACAGATGTCCTCACTTTAAAAAAAGGATTACCTCGAGCCTGAGGTGAATAAAGAGACCTGGAGCGAAAGGGGTTTATTTTGGTGACAATTTAGAGGGCCTTAACAGTGGACCAGTCGGTTCATGGGTGCCCTAAAACCGGCGAGGCCACGTGGCTTCCCCCTTAACCCCAGATTTTCATGGCAACTGCTGGATTCAGGGACCTCGCTGGGCTGGCAACACTGTGAAATGAGTAACAATCAGACCCAGCTCCGTTCCCACACGAAGGGTCCACCAGCCTTCCCCAGCTGGCCTCAGAGAACGTCAGGGAGAAGAGATGCAGGCCCAGCTAGAGAGATTTAAAATGAAATAAAGAGGCCAGCCCTTCCCCCAGGTTCCCCACCAAACCCTGCTCTGAATGCACAAATTATTCTCAGCACATGGTGCTCGGAAACTGACCAGATCATCGCCCCGCCAGGAAAAGGGGCCGGCCTGCGCCTCGGCACACACTTGACATTTTGTTCTCGTCCAGGCTTCCCGCGCTGACAGTTTCTGGATTAAATGTGCAAATGGAACGCGGCCCCAAGGGGGTCTCACTCCCTGCCGGCCCAAGCTCCAGGGCTGAGTGTGCTCATGTGCACGTGTGCATGCAGGCACGTGTATGAGTCTGAATGTGCACGCACACGTGAGTGTATCCACACGAGTGTCTATGTGGGTCTTTCCACGCATGTGTGCAGGTGTCTCAGCCCGTGTATGTCCAGGAACATGTGTTCGTGTATGTCTATCCAAGTGTGTGTGTGTGTGTGTCTTGTGCCTGACCTGGTATGTGCGTGCCTGTGTGTTTGTCCACATGCATATCTGCATATGTGCATGCTCATGCATGCATATGTGTGTGCCTGTCCACACATGTGTCTGTGGGGGGGTGTGCCTGTGCGTGCCTGTGCATGCCCTCCTCTGCATTAGGCCTCCAGGTGGACAGGGTATGTTTTTTTCTAACCTACTAACTACTTTGGCTACCTTGACCATGACCAAATTTAGAAAACAGCACCGACTCACAGCCTCCCCAGCTTGTTTTTCAGCACAAGAAACTTTTCTCAGCCCAAAGGTGATTTGGGCAGACCTGAAAATCCAAATGCTTTCCCTCCTGTGGGAAGCCTCCAGGCTGGGGGCCTCTGCCTTGTGACCACCACCTAAGAAAACACGCGAAGCCTGGAATGTGCCTTCCGGTGCCATCAGGAGCCCCGCCAGGCTGTCACTTGCAGTGACCCCCATGTTTGAGGAGACCGCAGCCCCAAGTTGTTACAATCACAGATACCTGAAGGTGAAATCCATTCCCCCTGAGCCCAGCTGGGGCTGGAGGGCATCTTCCTCCCAGCTGTTAAAGAGGCTGCCACAGGCTCCGGCCCTGGGGACCCCCCTGGCTCTACCAGGTAGCCCAGGCTATCATAGTTTTATAACCGGGAGACAGAAAATCTAATGAAAAGAGCTGCTGGCCCGGCTCTGAGGTCAGCTCGGTGGAGCAGGGAGCTGGGGGGCCCTGGGTGCTGGGGCAGTGGCCCCCGACCCCGTGAGGCTACACTGAGCCCCCTTCCTCCCACCTGCGAAGTTGCACAATGACACGCTTCAATGGCGCACAGCCGGGGCCTCTGGTTTTCGTTCTGTGTGACCCGGCGAGGCCAAGAACGTGACTAGAACTCCTCTGAATGCAGTGCCCTGGGGGGATTACTCTGGCACCTGCCCAACCCCCTCCCCAGGCCTCTTCCCCGCAACAAGCCTCTCAGCAGCCCACTGGTCTGAGTGGGACAGCTGGCAGACCCCACCATGAGGTACCCCATGGCCACAGGGCCCCGCTGGGCTCATCCTATTATCCCCCGACAGCTCCCCGGGCCGCCCCCCAGGAGCCCCACGTGGAGAGCTGGTGCCAGCTCCATCCGCGCCCGCGCCACGGCCTGTTCAGCCCCATCCCCGTTGTGTTATGTCAGCTGTTACCCTGCGCTTAAAACAAGGCGCTCCAGCTGGCCGAGGTCAGATGTAAAAACAAGGACCTAACAAAACCCAGCCCCCCCAGCTACCCCGAACCGGAGACCCCCACCGAATGTGGCACTTACTGAGAGGTTCTTTCCAGCCCTCAGGCAGAGCATAAAGGAAACACCTGTCCCCACGGCCTGCACACTCTAATCCCACTAAACCCGAATGGAGAAGCCCGAGGGCCTGCAGCAGGCGTGCCCCCACCCGAGGTCTGACTTCTGTCCCGGGCCTCAGGGTAGATGCTGACAATGGGAGGCAGGAGAGAAAATGCAGGAAGCAGTCTGGAAGAACAGGGAAGTCAAGGCTGCCCATCACACGGATGCGCCTCTGACCAGACCCTAGACCACAGAGAACAAAGCACCACATGATAACCCCGCCTCCAAGGGGGGGGGGGCAAGGAAGGTGGCCCAGGCCACCACCCTCGCCCCTAGCCCTGTCCTTGTAAAGTGGC
>NW_006159505.1:6987966-6995574 GCF_000334495.1 Tupaia belangeri chinensis | reverse complement strand
GGAAGGGGCCCCGGCCCCCCCCCCTCGCCTCTAGCCATGTCCTTGTAAAGTGTCACCTTCCTGAAAGGCAGGGGGCTCCTACCGACATGGAAGCCCACCCAGTGCTCCCACCCTGCGCTGAGCCCCCCAGCCAGAGCCGGTGGGCACTGCTCCCTTCCCACTTGGTCCAGCTGCACCTGGACCCGTGCAGCTCTGTCTCTCCTGGCCAACCTGGGGCCAAGTCTTCCCAGCTTCTGAACAGAGGAAAGAAAAGGGGGTGCCATGGGGAGAGCTTGAGAATGCGAGACCACCTGGACACGTGGCGGTGCTGGGGAGAGACCTAGAAACCACACATGTCATGCGCACACGCCACGCACATGCCATGCCTGTGCCATACCTGCCGCACACAAAGCACACAATGCATGCACACACACGCACCCTCCCCAGGTGCCAGGAGAGGTCGTGCTGGAAGCTAAGCAGGCGCCCGGATGGGTTTAGCTACCTGCTTCCTCCTGTCTCAGAGGGAGATCGGGCCAGCGCAGCCCCCTTCCTGCCCTCTCCAGCAGCAGGATGCCCCTTCCCTTCTGCCTTCCTACAGAAAGAAGGGCCTGCGGGTATGGTGGGCAGGAGCTTCCAGGAAGGTTTAGGAAATAAGGAAATATTCTCTGAGGCCCACAGAGCCCAGGCAGAGCGAAGCCCGCATCTGCCTAGCTGCCAGGACTAGGTACAGCCCCGACACACTCAGCCTGTCTCAGACACAAAGAGGAGGGAGGCCTGGTGTGGCTGGGCCTTCTACCAGGGCTCCTGTAAAGAATGCCCATAGCGACACAAGAATTGGGAAATTATTTGCTGAGAACATATATGTTGACGTGCTTGATTGAGCCAATGCACAGTGTATTTTGGATGGAAAATTCATTTGTGTGTTGTGATGGGGAAAAAATATATAATAAAAAACTAAATAAATAAACTAAAAAAAAAAAAAAAAAGAATGCCCATAGCACAGTTCTCCCTCGGAATCCATGGAAGTGGGCTCCAGGATGCATGGATATGGGTCTCCGTGGATGCTCAGCCCCTCACATATAACCTACACGCGACATCCCACCTCCTTAAGTCGCCCTTTGGTTACCAGCAATACCTGATGCAGCGCAGATGCTGCGCACGCCGCCGTCATACTGCACCGCTTAGGGAATGACGACAGGAAAATCAAGTCTGTACACGCTTAGCATAGATGCAATTGATTTCTTCTCCAGTTTTTTTTAGTTTATTTATTTATTTTTTATCCACAGTTGGTAGAATCCACAGATATGGAACCCAGGGGCATGGAAGGCTGTTGATACCCTCTAAGATGCTGGCACCAACCCAGCAGAGGACTACTCCCTTCCCACGCGATATTCCAAAAATGTTCTCTATGTGTGGCTTGAAGAGAGGAAAGTTGACAGAATTGGGCTGTCGGGGCCTGAGACTCTGTGGGCAGCTTAACAGAGCAGGGGGTAGGGGAGTCCAGGGGCTGGCACCTAGGGCAGCTATCTGGTCATCCGGGGCCCAAGAAGACATGCCACTAGGCACAAGCCAGAGGCCCCCTCCCTCTTTTTTCCAGGGGAATCAACTGAAACTCCTGAGGCCCCGGGTGGTACTGGGGAGAGAATGGAAGCCATCTGATGGCACTCACACCCTGGCCCCCGTGCCCCTGGCCAGGAGTGCCGTGGACTGGGCCAGCCTTGCTGACCCCCCTCCAGGCCCTCCAACCCAGGTGGGGCTTGTTGGCGTCCATCCGTACAGCCTCCCCCAGGACAGACACTGCCCTGCGGTTCCCAGCCTAGGAGTGTCCGTCTGATTCTCACAAACCACTTGGACAGGATCGGGTTACGTGTTTTTCGGGAAGGTTTTAAACATCTTGCACAGTTTCCTCCGCCTCCTGTCCAGGCCTCTCACCCCCACCCCCAAGCCTGTTCTGAACAAACGTGATATATATGACAATTCTGGCCCGCACCCGATAACATGAGGCCTGGGTGTTGGCTTCACAGAGGGAGCTTTTGTTACAGAAAACGATTCACCATACACCCCTCCACAGACGAGGCCCCGGTGATCGAGGGGCACATTCCGGTTACAGCCGAGCGAGGAGTCCCGTTTTCACGGCTCTCTGCAGAGTGCAGACCCTGCATAGAGGAATGTCAGCTGTCTTCCTCACAAGCAGCTGCCTCCAGGGCAGGATCAGGGCCAATCCAAACCCTGTAAGCCTCAAGTTGGGACAGGGGACCCAGCTGGGGTGACAACAATGCCCGTGATGATGGAGTCGGTCTGTTCTGCCACCACTGCCCAGGCCCCCAGAGGGGCCTGCTAGCTGGCGGAGCCCTCGGCCTCCTCCCACACAGACATCCTTGGACAGTCTCTGGGCCTCCACATCCTCCCCTCACAGCCTAGGAAAGAGACCACAAAGGGAAGGCCCAAACCATGCAACCACCACACAGAGAGAAAAAGCAGTGACACACACAGGACAGGTGATGGGATGGATGCAGGCTGTGGGCTTGACCAAGTGCCCTGCAGGGCAGCGCCAGCATCCTGGGCTAAGCAGAAGGCCCTGTTTCCGGGGACACAGGCTGACTTACTCTCAAATGGCTCAGGAAAAAAAAAAATAAGTCCCACAGGAGCACATTTATACAGAGAGAAGAGGGTCACGTACACAGGACAAAATGCAAACAACCAGCGGACCGTGGCTAAAGGTTACCGGTATCCCCAACAATTAACCTGGAAGCCCGGAATTAAGTCACAACTAAAACATCTCTCTTTGAGAAAGCCTGTGGAGCTCAAAGGGCCGTGAACCATCCTGCGCCCTGAACAAATGGGGTATGTGTGAGGGCAAGCCTGGTGGCAACGAGCTCCCTAGGAGACGGCACTACCTCACCTCTATTTTCCTGGTGAGAACAAAAATTGCCAGTAATTTAAATGCAAGCTTACACCCAGTCAGCAGTTATTCTTTGAAAAGTTGCCCTGCTAATAAATAGCTTAGAATAGGGCTGGGAAACTTTTCTCTCAGGCCGGAGAGTCCGTAGTTTAGACTTTGTGGGCCACCTGGTTTACCGTTGCATCAACCTGACCCCACAGAAAAACGTAAAAGCAACTAGAAATAGTACGTTCATAAGTGTGCCTGCCTCTGTGCTAATAAAACTTTATTTCCATATCCAGGCAGCCAAGCCGTTAGGTTCAAGTATCCTCAAGTGGCTAAGTGTTATGGGTTAAGTTTTGTCCCCCTCTAAAATTTGTTCAAGTCTTAATTCCCAGCGACTCAGAAAGTGACCTTGTTTGGGGCCTGTGGCAGATATAATTAAGTAAACGGAGGTGGTATTAGAGGAGGGTGGACCGGACCCTGGTGTCCTTACAAACAGCAAGGATTTGGACAGATCCTCCTTCACAGCCTCGGAAGGAACCCAGCCTGCTCTCACCTTCATCATGGACTTCGGACTTCCAAAACCAAGAGAGGGAAGTTCTATAGTGTCAGTCGCCCAGCCTGTGACCCTTTGTTACACAGCCAGTGCACACTCATACAAATGGTATCATAAAAGAAAACTCCAGCACCTTAACCCCGACAGTCCTTCTGCCACCCAGTAGCTCTGGATACTGGGGTGGGGAGACACTCATTCGTGCATTTAGCTTTAAAACACAGGCTACAAAGCAGCTGTTCAAGGAAGAAGCTAATTCCATGAGGGGTTCCAGACTGGCCTGGAAAAGGCAGGTGTGAGAAGCCTCAGAAGACTTTTATTTTTGAGAGATTTTTGCTATAGGGTATGTGTCTCGCCGGAGAGACAGAGAGAGACAGAGAGACAGAAAGCAAGAAATCACCCCCCACCCCAATCCCTTCTCCTCCATTCTCCTCTTGGGCACGTACACACACGCACCCAGCGTGAATTTAAGCTACCGGGTCTGGGATTCAAACTGTAGTCTACTACATGGGAGTCCAGCCATAGTGTCAGTCGCCCAGCCTGTGACCCTTTGTTACACAGCCAGTGCACACTCATACAAATGGTATCATAAAAGAAAACTCCAGCACCTCAGCCCCGACAGTCCTTCTGCCACCCAGTAGCTCTGGATACTGGGGTGGGGAGACACTCATTCGTGCATTTAGCTTTAAAACACAGGCTACAAAGCAGCTGTTCAAGGAAGAAGCTAATTCCATGAGGGGTTCCAGACTGGCCTGGAAAAGGCAGGTGTGAGAAGCCTCAGAAGACTTTTATTTTTGAGAGATTTTTGCTATAGGGTATGTGTCTCGCCGGAGAGACAGAGAGAGACAGAGAGACAGAAAGCAAGAAATCACCCCCCACCCCAATCCCTTCTCCTCCATTCTCCTCTTGGGCACGTACACACACGCACCCAGCGTGAATTTAAGCTACCGGGTCTGGGATTCAAACTGTAGTCTACTACATGGGAGTCCAGCCACATAGTCATTATGCCAACTGCTGGTCCCGCCTCAGAAGACTTTTGCCAGGACTAGGGGCCAACCAGGGCAACCTCAAAACCACACCTGCTCTGATGACCAAGTGTCTCCTGAGAAAGTTTTGTATGTCTTCTCAGCCCCCCACAGGTCAGGCAGACTACAGGCCCCCAATGGCCACCCTAGTAACAAACAAAACGGAGCAATGTTCTCAGCACTGACCCAGCCTCCCTTCATTCCATCATTTATATTTCTGTCTGAAGTGCATGAGAAACCCGGTTACGAACTACAGTCAGCGTAGATTGTAACTTTTATCGCCCTGGAAAGGAAGTCTAGTAAAACAGACATCTCCACTGCTCAGCACAACAGGAAATTTCTAGAATGCTGTCACCACCCAAGAGCCATGGGCACAGCTGAGAGACCCCAAGGAGCCTCTCTGGCCCTACTCCTGGCGCCTACTCCAGGGAGCAGCTGACTGGCTCTTCTAAGCCACCATTACCACATGCCGGCTGCACCCCTAGCCAGTGCTTGGGCTGGGTGGTTGAGGGGCAGCAGTGGGGGAACCCATCCCGGGCACAGGCGGTCCCTGTGGAGTGGTGACACTCTGCTTCCTGGTTCGAAAGACTTCAGAGGAAATGTTGATCCTATGCCCAGTAAAACAGCCTTGGAAAGGGGTAGCTGAGATGGGTCTTCAGAGGAAAGGGGTCTGCAGAAGGTACTGGCTGCTCCATATGTCCCCCAACCCAGAACTAGGCATGGGGACACTTCCAGGGAGCTCTCACACACAAGCAAGCAGCTAAAACGGCAGCGCGTAGGCAGCGAAGGATTGTGGGGACCAGGAGCTCCTCACACAGGACCGGGGCAGGGATTCCCAAGGGGACAGCATTTGCATCATCGGCAGGGGGCAGGACTCTTGTCCTCGGTGATCCTTGAGGACCGGCACAGTGCTCTGGAGCCAGCTAGTCACTTCTCCAACTCCTGTGGAGCTGCCTTTTCAAATTCTACTCAGGGGCTTCAGAGCCTTTGTTCTTGAGACCTATGGGGAACATCAGGGGTGACCCAGATCCAAGAGGACCCACGGCAGCTGAGTTGAGTAGTGGCTGAGGCTGGCATGGGCTCCCCACTGCCAGGCAGGCACTCAGACCAACCCCTGCCCAACCTGTTCCAGGAGCAGCCCTGGACCCCCATGTTCACTGTCACCAGTGTCACAACCCAGAGGCCAGCCTCCCTCAACCCTGAACAGGCCTGCCAGCCACTGTTTGTGAGCACCAGGTGGGGTCTCTAAGTGGACAAGTGAGAGGTCCCTTCGGGGGGCAATTGGGGGTGCAGCTCCAGTCTGGCACATACAGTTGCAGGCTGCCCCAGGCCTCTGGGGCTACATAGAGTTGGTGGCCCACGCCTGTCAGTCCTCAAGGCCCAGTTCTAGGGGCTCAGTGCATACGAGGCCCCAAGTATGTGCCACCACATACCTGAGCCCCTTTGTGAGGATCCTGGGGTACACATCTGAACCCACACACTGCCTCCAAGGAGCTCGATCTGTCTGTACTCAGAACATGGCACGGAGTAGGTGCTTAATAAACACTGAGCTGCTGGGAAAGTCATGACGTGTGCTCCTATGCTTTTCTATGCAAAAATGCATCATGACTCTCCCGACAGTCTAATATGGGCTGGCTGAATGCACGAGACAAACTCAGTTAAGGAGGTGGTGGCAGGGCGGGGCGGGGACCACGCTCTGAAGCAAACACCAGAGAAGGCCCCCACTGTGGGAATCCATCTTTGCCAGGCAGCTCTGTGTGTTGGGGACCAAGAAATGGACAAGCTCAGGTCCACAGAGAGGAGAAGACACCTGCGGGAGTGCTCTGGAGCCCTAGAGAGAAGGGAGCAGGTCCCCCCACTGTGCACACAGGCCAGAAGGTGTCCTTGAAGGCACCGTGTGGGACGGGGCTTTGTCAGATGCTCAGGAGCTCACAACTGGGGAGGTGAAGGCCAGGGGAGCAGGGCACAGCAAGCGGGAGGTGGCTGTGGAGGGAATCGGACCTTGGGGTCTGTTAATGGAAAACCTGAGCCACTGCTGGTCCCCTGACCTTGGGCAGAAGGGACTTAACCTCTGTGAGCCTCCTTGCCTCAGCGGCAAACAAGATCTTTCAGAGAAAGGATTAGAGAGCACGCACACAGCAGGCCCTCGATAACCGGCCCTCGATAGCCACGCTAGCCCTGATGCTACCATGACGGCTGTTACCGGCATGCAAGGGTGTGGACAGCAGAGCTGGAAGTGGCGGGCTCTGCAGGGGCCCTGCTGGGTGTGAACGGGGTGGGAGCTGAGGACAAAGCCTGGACCTTATTCCAGAGGAAACGGGGACCGCTGAGGACTGTCACAGGGGCCCCTGGCGTCCCCACAGGGTCTCCTTTTGCAGCCGGGAAACTGAGGCCTGGAGAACGGAGGCCTGACTCGGTGCCGAGGGGGGAGCAGAAACCACACCGTGGAAGATCCAGCTGGCGGGAGGGGTGGGTCACTGTGGCTGGCGGCTGAGGAGCCTCTCAGTGAAGGGAGGAAGCCGCTGCGATGACCTCATCCCCCAGGCCTCTGGGGCCGCAGCTCACGGGGTTTTTAACCACAGGCATTGCAGGACAATTCTCTGGTATGTTCCTCACCACAAGGCACGGGCGACGCCGTGTTTGTGGGGTGCTCTTGTGTGCCTCTTTGTGTGGGATTTGAAAAAAAGCAATTTTGGAAACAAAAACCAGCCCCTCACCTGAGCCAGGACGGGGCCCTTATTGTAGGGAGGTGAGTCCCGCTTCAGCAAACCTTGGAGTGACGTGGGAGTTACCCAGCCTGGAATTCATTCACGGGCACCCCACCAAGCACACACATGACACTCAGGTGTGTGTACATGTGTGTAGCAGACATGTATAGACGCATGCACACAGCAATGCCACACACTATACACCCACTCCCATATGTACATGTGTGCACGGTATCCAGACACACACACACACTCACACATGCACACATGGCCCCTCTGAATTCAGGAACTAGGTTGGGTCTGTCTTTGCAACCCAAGAAGTGGCTCTCCTCCTTGGAAAACCGCAAACCCGCCTTGAAGCGGAGCAGCTCTCAAACGTGCCGGTTCAGTCCCAGGCCGGACCCCAGCCGCGAGGAGATTCCTCCCAAAATGGCTTTTTCAGGCCCACCAAATATCCCT
>NW_006159505.1:6964277-6987742 GCF_000334495.1 Tupaia belangeri chinensis | reverse complement strand
GGGAGCCAACGGCTTCTGAATTGTGTGTGACAAGAGCGCCACCTGGTGTCCTTGTGAGGCCGGCTTGGGCCTCACAAACTCCAGCGGCTGCAGACACCTTTGTTTGGTAAACTCGCTCTCCAACATCCCGCACCTAGCACCTATGCAGTCTCCCTCTGCCTGGGAGAGGGACCTAGGCAGACCTCACCCCTCGTGGCCTGGAGTCTGTGGAACCAGCTCTCAGACCCTCCCAGGAAGCCCCCCAACTTCTGCCTGTGCCAAGGTCCTGTACCTGCTCCCCATGCAAGGCTATGAGTGGCAGGAGGGGACCCTGAGTGCCCCCACATCTGCTTACCACCTCCTCACCATGCTCCCCTCACTGAGTGCCCCACTCCGGGAGAGCTCACGCCCTGCACACAGCTGGCCCTGTTCTCCCCTCTCAGAGCCACGACCTCCTTCCCCGGTGTTTCTGCACGGCTGCTCCTTGAGCCTGAGCCCATGCCTGCCTTGTTCCCTGCTGTATCCCCAGCATCCCCCTGTGGCCATGACTTCCGAGTAGCAGCTGAACACAGTTGGCTTAAACCCACCTCAAAGGATCGGTACTCACAAGCCCAATGAGTTGGGAAATTACTTGGACGCTTGGCAAGGCTGAGTGGGAAGGGAAGTTCGAGGCTGTCTCTTACCCTCTCTGGGAGGGGAAACTGAGGCCCGAGACCACACACCAGCTTGGGGCATCCCTGTGGAGCAGCTTTGGGTGTATAAACTGGAAGGAAGGAAGCCTGGATTCGCCATGCTGGGTGTGTGGAGTGCGGGCGGCCATGTGGCCCTTGGTCTCGGGAAATGTGGAGTCCAGTGAGGGAGGCAGTGTTTGTGAGCGCACCCCCAGGGCCTCCGCCCACTCAGGCTAATGAGGAAAGGCCAGGTACTCTGGACAGGAGGGGCAACATGGCAAAGGCCAAAGCGAGACCTGTAACTCCCACAAGAAGGCAGTCCTGTAACACACTAGAGGAACGTTCAGGCTGGCAGGGCATGGGCGAAGGCCCGGGAGCAGCTGCAGTACCTGAGGGCCACTGAGCGGTACCTGGGTGGGCCTGCCAGGGTGGAGGGAGCGATGACAGGACCTGGTAGGGGAGCGATGCCTGAACGTGCAGCACACCAGGGGCCCTGAGAGGAGCCAGCTTATCCTAAATTCTGTGGAGAGCTTCTGGAATGACCAGATTTTTGTTCCAGGGACACCCCTTCCCCAGCTGCCGTGTGGAGGAGGTTTTTAGAATACTTAATCCCTCCGAGGCTGCCCTGGGGTTTCCTGAGACCTTGCTGAGATAACAGCTTTCTGGCACCGTAAAAGCTGGGCGTATTAAAAGAAAAGAAAAATATGGGCTCTCTGGGAAAACGCGACTTTGAGTGATTTTCTTTACCCCAACACTTCAACGTGCGGAGCCCATACTCGGCCCCTCCCAGGCTCCCCGAGGTTGTGGTTTGGGCTCCCCGTGCTCAGTGCTGCTGGGCCAGGAGCCAACGGCTTCTGAATTGTGTGTGACAAGAGCGCCACCTGGTGTCCTTGTGAGGCCGGCTTGGGCCTCACAAACTCCAGCGGCTGCAGACACCTTTGTTTGGTAAACTCGCTCTCCAACATCCCGCACCTAGCACCTATGCAGTCTCCCTCTGCCTGGGAGAGGGACCTAGGCAGACCTCACCCCTCGTGGCCTGGAGTCTGTGGAACCAGCTCTCAGACCCTCCCAGGAAGCCCCCCAACTTCTGCCTGTGCCAAGGTCCTGTACCTGCTCCCCATGCAAGGCTATGAGTGGCAGGAGGGGACCCTGAGTGCCCCCACATCTGCTTACCACCTCCTCACCATGCTCCCCTCACTGAGTGCCCCACTCCGGGAGAGCTCACGCCCTGCACACAGCTGGCCCTGTTCTCCCCTCTCAGAGCCACGACCTCCTTCCCCGGTGTTTCTGCACGGCTGCTCCTTGAGCCTGAGCCCATGCCTGCCTTGTTCCCTGCTGTATCCCCAGCATCCCCCTGTGGCCATGACTTCCGAGTAGCAGCTGAACACAGTTGGCTTAAACCCACCTCAAAGGATCGGTACTCACAAGCCCAATGAGTTGGGAAATTACTTGGACGCTTGGCAAGGCTGAGTGGGAAGGGAAGTTCGAGGCTGTCTCTTACCCTCTCTGGGAGGGGAAACTGAGGCCCGAGACCACACACCAGCTTGGGGCATCCCTGTGGAGCAGCTTTGGGTGTATAAGCTGGAAGGAAGGAAGCCTGGATTCGCCATGCTGGGTGTGTGGAGTGCGGGCGGCCATGTGGCCCTTGGTCTCGGGAAATGTGGAGTCCAGTGAGGGAGGCAGTGTTTGTGAGCGCACCCCCAGGGCCTCCGCCCACTCAGGCTAATGAGGAAAGGCCAGGTACTCTGGACAGGAGGGGCAACATGGCAAAGGCCAAAGCGAGACCTGTAACTCCCACAAGAAGGCAGTCCTGTAACACACTAGAGGAACGTTCAGGCTGGCAGGGCATGGGCGAAGGCCCGGGAGCAGCTGCAGTACCTGAGGGCCACTGAGCGGTACCTGGGTGGGCCTGCCAGGGTGGAGGGAGCGATGACAGGACCTGGTAGGGGAGCGATGCCTGAACGTGCAGCACACCAGGGGCCCTGAGAGGAGCCAGCTTATCCTAAATTCTGTGGAGAGCTTCTGGAATGACCAGATTTTTGTTCCAGGGACACCCCTTCCCCAGCTGCCGTGTGGAGGAGGTAGAACACTGAGGTTAGGTAGGGAGGCAGCTGAGTCCTTTGTCCTCGAAGGGGTAGAAAAGGAGCCACTACTGAGATGGGGCCCACTGTGGAGAGGGGGGCTTTCTGCCTGGGGCTGACACACCCACGGAGGCGGGCCACTCTTCCCTGACACACCACCCTGGCCCCAGGGTGGAGGTCCAAGTGAGGAGATCCCACCCATGCTAACCGCCCAGACTCAGGGCTGTTGTGGAAGCTGTGGCTGCAATTCAGATAATGGACACTAGGTGGCGCACAGGCCCCAGAAATGCCCGGACGGAGTGGACAATGTCTGCAGGCCGGGCTTGCCACTTCCTCAGCTCCTGGGCTGCATCTCAGCATTGTGCCATGAAATCTGGGGACAGTGAGCTCATCCCAACTTAGAAAAAACTGACTGAGGGGAAGGTGTTCCTGGTTGGACCACATGAGGCCCCAAACCTGGGACCAGTGACTTCTGCAGAGATAAAGGTGGCATACTGGTCTGGTGTGCTCTCTTATTGAACCCAGGATGCCCCCAGTACAGACACCGTGACTCCTGGCCTGCTAACAGACCTGCAGAGCTCAGAGCATGGCTGTGGGGCCCCCTCTAGCTGGGCTCATGTGCAGGCCTCGCCCACTCACCCTGCTATGCCAGAAAGTGGAGACAAGACCCTGCCCAAGCCCATGACGAGGACCTGGGAAGTCAGACCTGAACTTGGGACTCTCAGGGCTGACAATCCCAGACAATGCAGGGCCTGGGCTGGGCACCCTACTGGGCCTCACATCAACCATAGCAGTTCCATGCTGTAGGAGTCATTTAAAACCCAAGAGTGAATTTCCCTGCAGCTGAGGAACTGACCCAAGTCATCCCAGATGCAAGCTGTATGTGAGGGACAGGCACGATGCCACCCTCAGCCATCCATATGCGGCCACGCACACAAACATATGCGCACACATGTAGACACCGCCACACATGAAAACACATGTATTTACACGAAGTCACACACATGCAAACATACACACACAATGCATGCTCACAGGTACACAATACAATGCACAGATACATGCAGTCAGAGAGGCATGCACACACATATACACTCAAACACAGCACATGCACATATGTAACATACTTACATGCAGATACATATGCATACTCATACATACACTTGCACACTTAAACACAGCTGTATGCATAAGCTCGCAAGCACTTACACAGATACACACATACACAGGGTCACACACGCACACGTTCCAATGCCTATGAACACACACCCACATGGGAAGGTCCCGAGTTCGTAACCTAAGACTTTTCCCCACACACTGGAACTATATGTGCTCGTGACTCAGCCTGGCTGAGGCTGGGGATGGACTCTGGTAAGAGGACCCTCTTGGGGGTCCTATATCCCTTCTCTTCCTCTCGTCTTTTTTTTTTTGAAGAGGTTTTTGCTATAGGGCGCATGCGCTCGCCAGACAGACAGAGAGAGACAGAGAGACAGAAAGCGAGAAATCACCTCTCAGGGAGAATGGCCATGCTGCAATCCCTTCTCCTCCATTCTCCTCTTGGGATCTTGGTCACGTGTGCACACGTGCCTGGTGTGAGTTTAAGCCATCGGGTGCAGGACTTGAACCGCAGTCGGCTACATGGGAGTCCAGCGACATAACCATTATGCTAACTGCTGGTCCCTTCCTCTCGTCTTTCTTTCTCCCCTTTCTCTCATAGAATAAATTAACTAACTAACTAACTAACAGAAAAAAAAGCATTCTTTGCTTTAAAAAAAAAATTTTAAACCTGGGAACAACCCATCAGCCACCAATCCCACCCCATCCAGGGTACCCAACAGAATAAGGCAACATTGCTCTGTCAACTGGATTCTCCTTCCAGAAACTCGAAAGATCTGAGGGGACAAACTACTACAGTCAAGACACAAAGTACGAAAGGCACAGACTATAAAGAGGACAGCAAGCAACGACTCTTCTCCAGCCCTAAAATCCCTGGGAAACAATCAAAGACATGCGATTTGTGATAGCAACTGTTAACAATGTATTAGCATCAATATTACCATTAGGAAAAAATAAGAACTGTCTAAAACCAACACCTGAAACCGTAAAACCCTCTCAACAGACAGACACTTGATGATGTCAGTCACCACAGACAAGTCAGTGTCCCCAGATGAACCCATCAGATGTGGGGCAGCTCTCTTCCTGGAGCCCGGTATGCTGGCTGTGAAGTTCGCTGGGTACAGCCGACAGGCCAGAATCTCCAGGAAACTCCTAAGAAGGAAGGGCCCTCCCCAGGTGCCAGCGGCATCAGAGAACAGATTTCAGTATATGGAGACCCAAGTGCACCTGGCCCTGGTGGACCAGAGGAACAGAACTGGTCTCACGGCAGATTGTGCACCTGAGTGTCCGGCTCACAACACAGATGACACCTCATGTCGGGAGGAAAGGCGGGCGTTGGAGGAGATGGTACTGGTTCATCCATAAGGCCGGGGGAAGAATGAAAGTGGGCCTGGACCCCACGCCACTCACCGGGAAAGTGCCACTGACCATCGGCAATGTAAACCCACAAAATCACCCACAGAAATGCAAGAAGAAATCCTGGGGAGGCTCTACAACTCACGAGAAGGAGACCCCTACCTGTGATAGAAAATCCAGAAGCAGTGAAGGAAAGTTAACGCTGACTACCTAGAAAAAAATGGCATTGGGACCAGCGGGAGTTGTGGTGGTTAAGGCACTGGACACTCCTGCATGGCTGATGACGGTTCAAGTTCCAGACCTGGTGGCTTGCTTTCTCACTTTCTCTCTCCCTAATCAAATTTGGCCCTGGTGGACCAGAGGAACAGAACTGGTCTCACGGCAGATTGTGCACCTGAGTGTCCGGCTCACAACACAGATGACACCTCATGTCGGGAGGAAAGGCGGGCGTTGGAGGAGATGGTACTGGTTCATCCATAAGGCCGGGGGAAGAATGAAAGTGGGCCTGGACCCCACGCCACTCACCGGGAAAGTGCCACTGACCATCGGCAATGTAAACCCACAAAATCACCCACAGAAATGCAAGAAGAAATCCTGGGGAGGCTCTACAACTCACGAGAAGGAGACCCCTACCTGTGATAGAAAATCCAGAAGCAGTGAAGGAAAGTTAACGCTGACTACCTAGAAAAAAATGGCATTGGGACCAGCGGGAGTTGTGGTGGTTAAGGCACTGGACACTCCTGCATGGCTGATGACGGTTCAAGTTCCAGACCTGGTGGCTTGCTTTCTCACTTTCTCTCTCCCTAATCAAATTAAAATAAATGAATGACTAAATAAAATTTAAAGTAAAACTTTTAAAAAAGAAAGAAGGAAAACAGCACGACCACCAGGATTGCTGAGAAAGGACTCAGGAGCCGGCTGCTTGGCCAGGAAGACATACCATCCACCTCGCCGACAGGCATGAAGCTGGCCCGAGGTCAGCCTCGGAGCCCATGGGCTGAGTGTGACGCTCTCTTCCCCTGAAGGTGCTGGAGGAGGAAGGAACATCCAGTGAAGTGCGGCTACAGAAGGCGTTAGGTATAGCCCTGCCAGGCCGGGCCTGCCCACCAACTGCATTCAGGTAGTGTCTTCAGAGACCGTGTACCCCAGATGTGGCAGGTCCCCTGCACCCTACCTGCTCCCAGCCAGATCAGCTTTGGCGTTATACACTAGACTGGGCTGAGCACTCTGGCATTGGGTGGTCTCTGCTTTGCTCCCAGCACCTGGCTAGGCAGTAAATGGCATGGCATGAATTAACTCATCCTTGAGTTCACTGGCTCTGAGTTCTCAGCCTCCTGACTGGAGCCAGGCCCTCTCTCAAGGGGCTCGTAGCTGGCTGAGAAGAATCCTCAGATCCCACTTTCAATGTTAGGGGCTCAGATAGGCTGCAGAGGTAGAGGTGACCAGGCCTGGCAGTGGAAAATTCCTTCAGTCCTTGAGCTGTCCCTGAACACCTTCTCTAGGGCTGGTACACAGCATGAGGGTAAACAGTCCCAGCCTCACCCACAGGAAGGGGACACATGGCACAGAGAACCAAGGACGGTGGGGTATGAGGAAGGCTACCAAGATGTCTCTGCAATAGGAGATGCTGATCAAGAGACTCTCAGGATGGGAGGGCTCATCCAGGTGACCTGTGGGGTCAGGGCCACCATGCAGGCAGGCTCGGGCAAGGAAGACCCCAGATCCCTTCTACTCACATCCTCTGTCCTTCCTTCTTGGCCCAACTAGAAGTACCCTCTTCCAGGAAGCCCTTCTTCTTCTTTTTCTTTTTTTTTTTTTTTCTGAGAGGTTTTGCTATAGGGTACGTGCGCTCACCAGAAAGACAGAGAGAGACAGAGAGACAGAAAGCGAGAAATCACCCCCCCCGGGGGGATGGCGCCTCAATCCCTTCTCCTCCATTCTCCTCTCGGGATCTTGGGCACTCACACACACACGCCCGATGTGAGTTTTAAGCCACTGGGTCCGGGACACGAACCGCGATCGACTACATGGGAGTCTAGCGACATAGCCATTACTCCAACTGCTGGTCCCCAGGAAGCCCTTCTGAACCACCAGCTCTGGTTTCTCTCGTTCCTCCCTCCTTTCCCCCTGCCTGTTAAACACACACCCCACGGGGCCTGGCAAGTGTGGGAGCCTGGGAACTGTCCATGCTCCCAGCCCTCCAGCTGGGAGGTGGCTGGAGGGCCAGGTGGAGGGTCACTGTGCAGGCCAGCGGCCAGGAGCAGCTCCACCATTGCTCTGAATGTCTGGGAGGTGGGAGCTCCCAAGGCAGCTGTGGCATCTGGCCATGGCCCCTCGGGCACCTACTTACCATCCAGAAGAGTGTCCCCGTGGCCAGAGTGACATACTGCTCGATGGTGGACAGCACGCTGAAGATGAGGCAGACCAGGACGATGAGGAAGCTGCAAGATGAGAGGACACGGCAGTCAGCACACGGGGCTGCCCACCCGACAGGGCACCCACCCACCCAGGTGCTGCCAACACCCAGCTGCCATCGGCCGGGGGCTAGGCACACACAATGTGGCACAGCCAGAGGGCAGGACGTGGTACAGCCAGAAGGAGAAACGAAGCTCTGGTTCATGCCCTGGTGTGGTGGGTTCTTGCTGGTCCACCAGCACCAGCAGACACCTGCGATGTGAGTGCATCCAGCCCCCGACAGCATGGACCACCCCAATCCTCTGGGATCCAGAACTCCACCAAGGAGCGTGTCCATGGGAGTAATGACCGTGTGTGGTCACCTCTCACCAAAGCTGTTCCCACAAACTGCTTCCAAACAGTTTCCCTGGCAGTTTTGGGCCCAGTGGACAGGAACTTGGGGCCCAGGCAGGGGTGCCTGGTGGTCCCAGCACAGAGCCCAGTCTGCCAGGGGAGCCAGCTCCTGCACCTGTTCCTGGGGTGTCCCCAGGAGTCCATGTCTCCCAGGGAGGCCTGAGGTTGGAGGGTGTGGGCTGCTCTCCTGAGCTCTGGCTGCCCCTCCCTGAGGCCCAGACCCAGAGCCAAAGCAAGTCAGCAGAGCTCATCAAAGGGAAGGCTTGGTGAGCCCCACCCTGGGGCCAAGGCCTATGCGCGGCCCCAAGCACCCCATTACATAGGGAACACAGACAGTCCGCCTGCTCTAATCACAATGGAACCATAAAGCCGGGGAGTTGCCACCTCCTACAAGCAAACCTTCCAGGAAGGCGGCCCCTGAGGAGTGACATCGGGCCAAGGTGGCCTACTGCCAGGGCAGAGGGCAGTTCCTGCAGAGACATCCTGGGGGATCCGGGGACTCCAGGTAAACTCAGGGTGGGTTCCTGGGGACAGAACAGCAGAGAAGCTACTGTATATGCAGTCCCGGGAGGTACAGATGCAGGGAAAACCACACATGTAGACCGAGGACCCCAGGGCACAGGCCCTCTGCCCAGGGCTGGGGGCATCCTCCATGCCCACATGTCCACTCTGCAGCAGCCGGATGCCCCTTGCACCTCCCTCCCTGCTGTCCATTCAATACATGTGGCCCAGGTCACCCTACCCATCCCTCAGAGGCAGCAAACAGGCTGCCTGCCCCAGCCCAGCCCTGCCCCAAGTCATCCTCCCCTCCCTCTCCAGGTTCCCACTACTAAGCTCCGGTAGGGGGTGCTGACCCCTTGCTGGCCTCTAATAGCCTACCCAAAGGCCTTTAAGGACTCTCTGAGCCAAAGATCCTGCCCAGATGGCCACACCAGGCTCCTTGGCACCCTGCAGATACACCACCACACCCCTATTCGGGAAGCTGGAGCCAAGCCTGTGGTCACCACCTTCTTAGGTGACATCCAGTCCCTCACATGGCCGGTCAGCTCAACCTGCGAAGCCAGATCCTGTCTGCCCCTCTCTGCACCCTGTCTGTCTACCTCCTCTCTCACCCTAGCCTGGGTCCCTGCTTCTTCCCTTGGTTCCCCAGCCTGTTTCCCCCCCAGAGGACAGTGAGCCCTCACCATCAACCCAGTGTAGTTGATGGTAGCACCATGGTGGGCCCAGGCCACTCCGCCTCTTCCCCAGCCCTTCACTGATCTGAAGTGTGCCTGGCCCAGCCTGCTAAAGGCCTTGGCATGTGCTTTGCAGGGCAGCCCCATTTCAGGGACCTGGCCCCGTGTCACCCATCGTGTCCTTTACACTCAAGCATCACTGCGGGAACCTGGCGCCTGTCTCTCCCCGCATGTAGGGCTGTGCTCTGCTCCATGGCTGGTTAGGCCTGCGCGGTACGAACACTTCCATCTGCTCCACAAGCACAAGGCTCCCTTGGTGGGCAACCACCGTGCTCGGAGCTGGTCCCACAGCCTGCACCTCCTACCCTTGGACACTCTATCCAAAGCACAAGACTGATCAGGTCCCCCAAGTCTTGCAGTGGCTCCCAGCAGGAACCCTGGGGTGGGCGTAGG
Source organism: Tupaia belangeri chinensis (assembly GCF_000334495.1). NCBI lineage: Eukaryota > Metazoa > Chordata > Mammalia > Scandentia > Tupaiidae > Tupaia > Tupaia belangeri. The sequence continues at coordinate 6,978,103 of NW_006159505.1, read as the reverse complement.
TCCTGTGCCCCACTCCCCACCCCTCACATCCTTGCGGCTGGAGCTGCATCAAGCCCCCAGTGTTCACACTCACAGCCTCTCAGCTCTGCAGATCCTTCCTGCTCAGCTCAGAAAGGACACCCTCTTGGGCACCCCTAAGCTCTGACAGACCCATACTGTGCCTTGCCCTAACCTGTGTCCAGGACCATAATCTGCATGGGGCACCTTCCATGGGGTGAATGAGATGGTGACTTCCACCTCAGGAAGCTTGGGACCACACAGGGGACACAGCCAATGCCCAGGAAAGTGAGCGCCCACCCATCTTGGAACATTGCAGGCGCTGAAAATCAGCTCAGACTGCCCTGTCCTGCACAGGGTCGCCCCCAACTCTGTGAGGGCTCTTCACACCACAGCCATCATGGCTAATCTTGTGTAGCTTTTAATTGCCATTTAATAGATGCATGAAAGAGAGTGCGTGCACGCCAAGTGCCCCCCCACCCCCAAAAGGCTTGATCATGCCACAGTCCATTTTCCTCCATTCCTCCTTTTATCAGGATTTTGAGCATGCGGGCACATTCCCCCAGTGTGTTTCTCAAGCCTCTGTAACCAAGATTCGAATCCTAGTGGGACATGTGGGATACAGTTCCCTAACCACTGGGCGATAGGGCTGGCCTGTGTGTCTGATTTGCAGTGAGCAGGGAAGCAGAACTAGGCCCAGCCTGGCCCAGCCAAGAGGAAACAGAGCAGGTGCTGCCCACCCACTCCCCGGACACTGGTGCAGACGGGCCAGGCAAGAATCTACATATAAGGACACAACCCCTCCAGGGCTGCATGGCCTTGGCAGCTCTCCTGCCTCAGTTTTCCCACTGGCACAACTCAGAGCCCCTGGCTGCTCCCTTAAAGGGCTGCCTAGGGCAGTGCTGCTGAAGGTCCCAATGGGAAGGACTCAGAAAAGGCTTCCCCAAGCCCTGTCACTTTGCCTTGAGGTCCTGTGCCACCTCCTCTAGAAAAGACGTGGCAAACCCCACCCACCACAGGCCCCCATGAGAACGAAGTGAATTGTTCTCTGTCCAGCAACGGCAAGTGCCTCTGGGTGACCCACTGCCCACCAACCTAAATCCCCATGAGACCGGCCGAGTCACCTCCACCACAGTGCCATCAAACAGACGCTGCAAGTGGGGCAGGTCACATGGAGGTTTGACCAGGGAGGCCACAAGGATGCGTGGCTCATTATGGCTTTTCCAGTCTTGCTGTCGGTGACAACCTGCCATTTAATGTCACTGCTGCGTGACCCCTGCTGTGAGCAAGGCAACGGGCCCTGGAGCTTGCTAGTACATACATAGAGAGAAGCCCACGGCCCCCAAGGGAGAGCCTGCATGGAGACCGCTTGCATCCGTGAAGGGCCTGGGCTTCCCAGCATGGATCCTTATTCTGTGTGCAGGAGACACAGGAACTGATGTGTGGAGGGTAGTTGCTGTGGTTGGGAGACTAGACTGAGCCTTGCCAAGCAGGGACCTGAGCATGGATGGCCTGCCACCACCAGTGAGCCACTGGGCCATCTCCATGTCCCAAAGGGCAGCAGGTAGAGGCAGACACCCTATGAAGCATGCACAGGGTTGTACATCTCCCCAAGCATCTGGGCAGAACCACTGCTGAGTGGTACGATGGGGCTCCAGCATGAAGGTGGGGGACTAGCGGGGCACCCGCCCATGGAGCGTCATCCCGCCCTGCCCTGGGACTAGCAGAAGAGTACTCCTCCTAGAAGTTAGGGAGCATGGTGTTGATCTATACCGCATGCCTTGCTGGTTTTAGCCTCAACAGTTTTAGCTAAACAGTTTTTCAAATATTTGAATACATTGTGCTAACTTCAGAAAGAATTATGTAACAAAGTTTACTTTTATCTACTCCAGATAAAATGAGTTTTATGTATATTTGCTACTTTATCTATTCCTGTCCTGGGTAGAGACTGCAAGGTGCTGAGCCAGGATGCCTGTCCTTGGGGAGCTCACAGCCTGGGGTGCCGCCCGTGTCCCCACTCCCATATAGCCCTCTCCCTACCTCTGCAGGGCCGCTTCTCCCCGCCCCCAGCCCCCAGTCCCAGGTCTGAGTCCCAGGGCTTCAAGGTCAGGCAGTCACAATGAGCCCCCACCCAGAGGTGAGAAACTCAGGCCCAGGAAGGGAAGAATCTGACCTGTGTTCTGGCCAGGGAGTGGGAGGCAGGGCAGACTGGAGACGACGCTGACTCCCCCACAGGGGCCCCTGTGTCCCTGAATGCTATCCCAGTTCCCAGGAGGGTGTGTCTGGTGGGGGCGCTTCTGTTGCAAGGGTTGGGGAACAGGTTGCACCCCTAGGGACAATACCCTAGTTGTTCCCTTCGGTGGCAATCGACCTCGAATCTGTGACCGCAGCGACAGCCTTGAGGGACGTCCAGCCTGTTATCGGACATCATTTCAATATCTCAGCAGCCAGGTGCCCCAGGAACACAGAAGAATGCAGGCATCCGGCCAGGGCCTTAGCCTGAGACCTCTGTGGGAGGGCACTTCACAGCGAAAGACACAGATTCGGGGAGGGCAGCTCTGGGGGGCCTCAGACAGACTGGGTCTAAAGTGAATCCAGGGGCTGGGTCTCCAAGACCTTCCCCTTTGTACACACTGGGCCCCTAAATGGCACCCTAAACAGGCAGGATCAACCCTGGGGGCCCAGCAGCTAACTCCAGCCTGGGCAGTTCCCCCTGCAGGAGAGGCAGGGGCCATACTTGGACCCAGCGCGTTGTGCCCACTCAGATGCACACCTCGCCTACGATAACACAGACAACGCCCAGAGCAGCTGGGACCCATTCAAGAGAACCACAGACCTCACCCACTCCAGGAAAACCTGGGCCGTCCTCAGAGCCTTGACGTGAAATGACCGAGCCATTGAGTCACCCAGGTATGTTAAGCTGCAAGCCCAGGTTGCTTCGATGCAGCATTCAGGAGAGATTTACAATCACCATATTTGCATGCTTAATTGATTGAACATAGCAACACAACAAATCATGTGAGTACTCGCAAAGTTTCATGGGTCCAGAAGAAACACGTACAGGACACTGAGGATGGATGAACCCTGTGGATGCCGAGCTGAGTGAAAAAAGCCAGTCCCCAAAGGACAGAGACTGTGTGACGTGAGGTCCCTAGAAGAGTCAAATTCAGAGACAGGAAGCAAAATGGTGGGTACCAGAGGCTGGGGAGATGGTGATGATGGGGACAGAATTTCAGTTTGGAGATATGAAAAGTCCTAGAGATGGAGGTGGTGCTGGCGGCACAAAGGGAATGTTCTCAGTGCTGCTGACTACTCTTAAAAGTAGTTACAATGAGGCTAGCAGTTGGCGTGGGGTTAAGGTGCTGGATCCCACATGGACAGCTTTGCAGTTCAAGTCCCAAACCTGGCAGCTCAAGAATCATATCAGGTGTGTGTGTGCACGTGTGCCCAGAATTAGTCACGTCAGGTGTGCGTGTGCACGTGTGCCCAGAATTAGTCACATCAGGTGTGCGTGTGCACGTGCGCCCAGAATTAGTCACGTCAGGTGTGCGTGTGCACGTGCGCCCAGAATTAGTCACGTCAGGTGTGCGTGTACATGTGCGCCCAGAATTCCAAGAGGAGAAGGGACTGTGGTGTGGCCATTTCCCCTGGAGGGTGATTTCTCACTTTCCCTGTCTGTCTCTCTGATAAGTGATGCATCCTATAGCAAACATATTTTTTAAAAAACTTACGATGGTAAATTTTGTTATGTGTACATAAATGCAACCTAAAAAAGTTTAAATAATATTTATAAATGATGCATCCAGCTGAGAATGTTTAATGTGGACTATAAATGGGGTCAAGCACTGTCCAGAGGCCCCCAAGGTGGACAGGACCTTGGCTGATAAACAGACAGTGGGTTTGCAAGGTTGAACCTAAAGCTCAAGGCAGAATAGGGTTTAGAATGTGTAACTTCAACAGATTAAGTACTGATGTTGAAACTCTAAGCCACATCTAGGGGCTTTCAACAAAAGTCATTCTGGAAGATTCGAAACTCCCCCTGGAAAGAAACACTGGGGTCAGGGAGGGAAGGAGTGACCTTTATTCGCACGTTGTCCACCTGCCCAGCCATGAGTGCACAACTCTGGGGAAGTGGACTCCCATGGTGACAGTGACCCCAGAGCCAGCCAGGACCATCCCCTGGGGTGAATCAGCACAGCCTGTCACCACTACCACCAGCTGTCAGCCAGATGGCTCCCGGCAGGGCCTGAGGCAACACCAAAGCCCGGCCTGCTCGCTCCAGCCCCTTTCCCTCAGTGCTGCTCTGGGTGGATCCTGGATCAGGCCATCTCCTGACCTCTCCCAAAGGGACATGACTCAGTGCACACTGAGGACCTGAGCCTCGCTGGAGCTGGAGAGGGATGCCCTGTGCTAAACCCCATGCAGAAGGTATTACACCCCACAGGTGAGGAGACAGAAGCCTAAGTGAGGCTCAGCTGGTCCCAGGCCTCAGGTCACCTGCTGCAAAGGAGCCTCTCAGACTGGGGACAAACCTCTGACACCTGTTGGGGACACTGATGCTCCAGACAAGCCTGGGACACACCCAGGGCCATATGGACAGTGAGCCCAGGCCAGCACAGCCCAGGACCGTGGTTCTCAGGGTGCCAGCCACATTGTGCCACGTGTCGTCCTGGGCAGGGACAGGTCGGAAGGGTGGGATGCAGGGTCCTGGCTCTCCCAGCTTCTGGGGCCTCCAGAACTCCCGAGTCTGTGGTTGCTTCACCCAGCTCTCTGCCTGAGTGGTCATGTGGCCATCTCCTCTTCCATCAGATCTCTCCTGGCTGTCTTTTAGGACACTTGTCATTGGATTTGGGGCCCACCTGGCAAGTCCAGGATGCTCTTCTCCACAGAGATGCTCTTTCTATGTGAGGCCACATTGGCGGGTCCTGACACCCCTGGGGGCACTATCTGGCCTACTACCATGCGCAGCGGGCACTTGCTCAGTCACTTGTGATCATGATCGCTATCGGCAAGTCTGGAGTTCTTAAACACTAGAATTCAATACTGGGCAACATTATGAGGGGCCTCATAGAAAATTCGTATTTTGAAAAAATTCTACATGGATTTCAAAATTTCTTCACACCGGGAACCAGCAGTTAGCGTAATGGCTATGTCGCTGGACTCCCACATGGTCGACCGCGGTTCGTGTCCCGGACCCGGTGGCTTAAAAAAAACTCACGCCGGGCGCGTGTGCGTGCGTGCCCAAGATCCCGAGAGGAGAATGGAGGAGAAGGGATTGCGGCGTGACCATCCCCCCTGGGGGGTGATTTCTCGCTTTCTGTCTCTATGTCTCTCTCTCTCTGTCTGTCTGGCGAGCGCACACGCCCTACAATGAAAATCTCTCAAAAAAAAAAATTTCTTCACACCAAAATAAGTTAGTATTTTAATTACATTTTCCATGAACTTGTTGAAATACCTTGGTATATTTAGTGGCCTTTTTTTCTTGCCATAGGGCAGTGCACTCACCAGAGACAGACAGACAGAGAGGGAAGGTGAGAAATCACCCCCTGGGGGAATGTCCATGCTGCAATCCTTTCTCCTCTATTCTCCTCTTAGGGTTCTAGGCATGCATGCATGCACACATGCCCAGTATGTTCTTCAAGCTACCAGGTCCAGGACTTGAAACACAGAGTAGGTCATGTGGATCCATTGCCTTAACCACCATGCCACCTGTTGGTCCTAGTGTCATGATTTTAAAAACATAGTTTGAGAAAAGAAGGTCACATCCACGTGTACCAGGGCTGGCAATAAGATGTCTCTTTGAGGTCACCGTTCAGCTCATGGCATCGCGTTGAACAGAGAAAGATCTGGGGGATGACCACCTGGGGTGCAGAGGGACCAGACAGCTGCCCATGACAAGGGTAGGTCTTGTCGCATTCCTTGTGCTCCTGCCCACAGGGACACCACGTCTCATGTCTTACTGGAATGACCACAGGCTTCCCCATTGCACTCCCCAAGAGTCTTTTTTTTTTTTAACCATTATTTGTATTTAATTTTATTTACTCATTCATTTATTTTAATTTGACCAGAGAGAGACAGAGAGAGAGAGAGAGAGAAAGTGAGAAAGTAAGCCACCAAGTCCAGGACTCGAACCATGGTCGCACATGTGGGAATGTCCAGCGCTTTAACCACCACGCTACCTGCTGGTCCCAACTCCCCCTCAATGCCTTGTGCAGCCCCGCTGCACTGCCAGGCCAGCAGAGGGCCCTTGGAAGCCCCTCCCCAGGCAGTTGTAATAGGGCACAGATTACAGGAAGGTCATGGAAGCAGGTAGCCCAGGCCCCAGCTGTGCCAGGCCACCTGGGGAGGGCTGCAGGCCCGCTTCTCAAACACAGGATCTGGGCCTCATAGGCCAGGTCTGGGTGTGTCTGGAAAGGCCTCTCAGGCAGGTCAGGCCTCCTGAGACTGGGGCTCCTCCCTGCACCCCCACAGTGGCTCTAGACCCTTTGACTGAGGCTTGCTCCTCATTTCTTTAAAAGGTTCACGGATGCAACGTGATACGCAGCCCACGCACAGCACAATAGGTAACTTGGCACGGCCGGAAGATAAGGTTTCTGCCCCCCATTGTCTGGCGAAGCCCCTAAGTGTGCTGATCCCCGTTAAACACAGACTCCAGCCAGCCCGGCAAGGAGCCATTAGGAGATTAAAACCTTCATCCACAGCAAAATGAAGGCCTTCCACGCCTTGTCAGGGTTTCAGCTAACACTTCTTTTCCGAAAGGTATCTGGAGGCCAGGGACCCCAGAGAAACAGAACCCTGTCCTCCTAGGCCCCCATGGTGTTCCTTGGCTCACAGCACTACACCAAAGGCTGAGTCCCCACTGTCCGGGCCTCCAGATCTCACCTTACCTGTAGCCCATATCCCTGGGCTCCCTGTCTCCGTCTCTCCCAGTCCCAAGGCATTATCTCTAGGCAATTGCCATCCTGGAAAACTACAGATCTTCTTGGTGGCCTCCAACTGTAAGAACCTCCAAATGAAGCCGGAAATCCCATCCCTTCTTCCTGAGCAGCCCCCTGCCCAGCTGTCAGAGAGGCTTGTCATCGACTCACATGTCACCTGCTGCCCACTGTTGCCTTCCTGACAGGAGCAAAGGCTCCTGGTAAGGGGTGGGGTATGGGGGGTGGCTACTATGAAGGCCTAGCACCAGGCCTGGGACATCGGTGTTTGCTGAATTAGTCATTCAGCAAAGATGTCTAGGTTGAACTGAGGAGGTCAATGAACACAAGTCTCAGTGCTGCCTCCTCCATGCAGGTCTCCAGGATGTTTCTGGAAATGCAACCTTTTGTTCTATCCTCTGCCTCCTTGTCATGCTCCACTTCCATGGGGCTTAGCCTAGGTCCAACATGGCCTTTGGCTCAGGCCGGACCCAGTGCTGGGACAGCTCTCTGCATGCCTCTCCCTCCCCGAGGCTGCACCCTAACAGCATAGGTCACTGGGGCAGATGGGACCTTCTGTGAGGAGCAGCCTAAGGGTCTCAACTAGGACAGGTGGCAGTGAACATGCCGAGAAGGGGGCACATCATCCATTGACATCACCACCCCCCGACATCTCTTTTCCTCACATCACCCCTCTCTACCTTCTCGAATGGCAAACAGGTTGCTCTGCTTTCTATTCTCCGAGCCAGAGAGGCAAAGCATTTCCCTGAGGCCACACACCAGGCCATGACCAGCTGGGACTCTTACCTGGCCCAGGGCAGGGGGACTCAGAATCTACACCCTCTCCCAAGAGCCTCTGAGCCCTGACCTCTGCAAGTACAGGCAGAACCTCCAGGGGTCTTCCTAAAGCACCCCCCCTGCAGGGCTGTCCCCAACTCCCTGGCTAGAGGTACTTCAGGCTTGTGCTGGCCGATCCAGGACCTGCACATCCCTGCACCCGGCAGTGACAAGGATGGGGGACAGCGGCCCCCCTTGGTACTAGATGGAGTTACCTTTTCCATCAGCCCCGCAGGGTGGGAACTGCTGGGGCCCACTGAGCAAGAGATTCAGGGAGCCTCTGGCCCTTCCCAGGTCATGCAGTAGGGACAAGGTGGCTCCTGCCACCAGGGCCAGTCCCACCAAGTCTAGCTCCCCGCTGAGGACACGTGTCCAGGGCTATGCTCACATCTCACCCCAATGTGCAGTATCTGCAACCCACCTCAGCACAGAGTCCCTGGCAGGGAGTCAGGGGTCACCACTGGGCCACTCTGGGGGTGTCCTGGTCTTGTTCCAAGAACGGAAGGACAGCCCCTGACTAAGAGCTGAAGAACGCTTCCTGAGGGACCAGCAGTTGGCATAATGGCTATATCGCTGGACTCCCATGTAGTCAGCCACGGTTCAAGTCCCAGACCTGGTAGCTTAAACTCAAGCCAGGCATGTGTGTGTGTGTGCCCAGGATCCCGAGAGGAGAATGAAGGAGAAGGGATTGCGGTGTGGCCATCTCCCCTGGGGGGTGATTTCTCACTTTCTGTCTCTCTGTCTCTCTCTGTATTTCTGGTGAGCATACACCCTATAGCAAAAACCTGGTCTTCCAGGAGTAGCTTCAGGAAGGGGCCCTGGTCTGGAGGTAGGAGGGGAGGCCTGGGGGTCGGGGAGGAGCCTGGCCAGCTCAGCTAGGAGGGTAGTGCAGTGTCCTGGCCCCAGGGTCAGGGCTGTCACTGCAGCCATCCCAGACACACAGGGGGGCAGAGTACTCGGAGAGGACCAGGAGGCTGGCAAGCTCACTGTAAGCACAGGGTCGACCTGGCAGAGGGGCAGGCCTGGCTCCATCCTCCCGGGTGTGGGCCACACGAAGCCGCTGCCTGGCCCGGGTTGCCTCCACCCGTGATAAGACACCCCTTGGAGGGTATATTTAGAAGGTGCTGGGAAACAAACTGAAGTTAGCCTGGGACGTGGCCTTATCTGCTGCAGGGTACCCACTGCTGTCTTGTGAGGGTACACTCCAGCCAGCCAGATGCTCCTGTGTGCTACACGTCCCCACCCGGGCACAGGCAGGCCTCCCAGGTGACACCTCTGCCTGGGAATGGTTGGCCTTGCCTGGCTCAGAGGTAGCACTGCCCTTCAGGAGAACTCAGTCTTGTTGGCCCAGGTGCCAGGGATGAGGGGCCTGATGGGAGGGGCCTATGGACTTGCCTGAGCCCTAGGCCGGGGCCCCTGCCCTCCTTCACACAGGCCAGCTCTAGAGACGCGAGGCGGGACCAGCAGATGGCATGTGGTTGTCACTGGACTCCACCTAGTCGACTGCAGTTTAAGTCCTGGATCCAGCGGCTTAAAACTCATGCCCTATAGTAAAAATCTCTCAAAAATAAAAGGAAGGAAAGAAAGAGAGAAAGAGAAACCTGGAGGGAATGGGCAGGGCTCCTGGAGCACTTCAATCAAGAAAGGCATGAGGTGGGGAAGGACAGCAGCCACCCCAGACAGCAGAGCAGTCTGCAGCCACAACCTCAGGGCACTGGAGTGGGAACTTGGCTCGTCTCGCCCAACTCATGCCTGCCCCAAGTCTTTTTTGCTGTAGGACTTTAGCGGAAGAGAATCTTCTGCCCTATTCCAGAGGACAGGAAAGATCTCTGGAAAGCGAGCTGCTGTGTGACCTCTCTGAGCCTCAGTTTCTCTTTGGGGAGCAGAGACGCACCAAAGGAGCCCCACAGCCTGCACGAGCTCAGGAAAGGGCAGCCCCGACCCCTGCTACACCACTGACATCCCAGAGATGGTGGCATCCCTGTCTCTGGGACCTCAAGTGCCTGGCAGGATGTCTCCTCTCTGTGTCCAGATCAAGGAGAACCACCAGCCAGATCGTGCAGTGAGAGGTGACCAGAGTCTTACTGCGACACTGCCACCCCAGACAGAAGCTCGCTCAGATTTGGGCCCCTCTGCAGTGGCACCCAAGCCCTGGGTGGTTGCCAGTGAGGTGATCGCAATGGCACAGTGATGACGGAGGAGAGGGAGCGTCCTCCTCCCCAGAGGAGACCCAGGCCTGGAAATGAGGGCAGCTCAAGGTCAGGGGCTGACGAGGTGGTCAGGTGTGACTGCATGTCCTCTGCCAGGATTTGGGTAGCTCCCCGGGCGTTACCATGGGGCCTGGGCACCCTCGTGTCTCTGAGCAGCTGGCTAAGGTGGGGTGGGGCCCTGCCACATGTGCCCTGCAGGCCAGACAGGCAGGTGGGGCTCCCTTTCTTCCCCCAGCTTCTCTTCCCTCTCCTACTCCCTTTGGAAGGGATGATCAAGGAGGGCTTCTCAGAGGCTGGGGCCTACTTCAGGCAGAGGGAATGGCATATGTACAGCCCAGAGGAGAGGAAAGAACATGACCCACATGGAGACCAACAAGAATTCAGGGAAGCGGTGGTAGAGAGGCAGAAAGCAAGCAGCCAATGCAGCTGGGCGATGGAGAAGGTTCTGGTGCCCAGCACACATTGGCTGTCCCAGTACAGATGCCTGAGGGGCAGGGTGGGGTCTACAGAGCCCTGAACAGAGCAGGGAGGCCTTGGGCCTGGCACAAGCCACGGGCTGGCATAAGCCTGGACTGTACCCTGGAGAAGAGGACCCAAGACCCAGGGCTCTGTGGGTCCAAGGCGGGGCCAGCACTTTGAGGGCGGGGTGAGGGATCCCCTCTCTGGCCCCTTCCAGCCGATGCAGCTGGGCGATGGAGAAGGTTCTGGTGCCCAGCACACATTGGCTGTCCCAGTACAGATGCCTGAGGGGCAGGGTGGGGTCTACAGAGCCCTGAACAGAGCAGGGAGGCCTTGGGCCTGGCACAAGCCACGGGCTGGCATAAGCCTGGACTGTACCCTGGAGAAGAGGACCCAAGACCCAGGGCTCTGTGGGTCCAAGGCGGGGCCAGCACTTTGAGGGCGGGGTGAGGGATCCCCTCTCTGGCCCCTTGCCCTCCCTTCCCACAGGGCTCTCCAAGTCACAGGAGCTTTCTGGCTGAGGTTTTGAGTGGACACTAAGAGATACGGTCTCTGCATGCCGACACCAGGGGGCAGCTGGGAAAAGCAAACAAGGACACAGGCAGGGTTGTACTGCAGGGGGACGGGGGCCTAGAGTCACTCACTGGGGACAGCAAGTGCCACTGGGTTTCCCTTGTGTGGCTCTGGCCTGGCTCCAAGAGCATTTAGGCAGCAGAACCCCCACACACATTCCCTACTCCCCAGAGCTGCCATGCACGGCCTGAGGAGGGGCACCTATGCAGGACTGACTGACCTGGGAGTAGCTGCCAGGCACCAGACACCTGGCATAGAGTGTCCTGGGCAGGACATCACTCGGGCCGAGAGCCACCACCTTCCCACCCTGGACAGACCGAGCCAGAGAGGTGGGTACCAGGCCCAGGGCAAGAAGCCCTCACACCGACACGCTCCCCCAGCAGGCTGACAAGTATGCCGCGTTCTTTACTGACGTGGCTGGGCCACGGTGCCCAGCTGTTTGGCCACACGCCAGCTCAGGTGTTGCTGTGAAGGTATTTTTCAGATGCGGTTCACATTAAATCAGCAGACGTTAGGTAAAGCAGGTGACCCTCCATAATGTGGGAGGCCTCACCTAATCAGTCAAAGGCCTTAGGAGCAAAACAGAAGTTTCTGGAGAAGGACTTCTGTTTCAAAACTGCAACACAGAAAACCTGTTTCCTGCCTGCTCAGCAGATTTTGGACTTCCCAGGCCCCATAACCATGAGCCAGTTCCTGCCAATGGACCTCAGTATCAGTTTCTCTATTTCTGTTTCTGTTTTTGTGAAGAGCCCCCAATATAACAAGTTAGGTATTCGGAGGCCCTTTTCCCCAGGGGGACAATGGAGGCTCAGAAATGCCAAGAATCCCACTCCAATCCCCCTCGCTTTTGTCCTGCCTGGTTCTTAGAACCTCAAATTCCCCAGAGAATGAGAAAAGCCAGTGGAGGCGTGAGCGTCATGCTCAGCCGAGAGCCGAAATCACATGTGTCCCGCACTCGCCTGGCCTTGACTATTTTAGGGTGGAAGCTCTTAGCACGGGTTTGGGGGAGAAGCCTGGTTGTCCCTATTTTCTACAGAGGAGGAAACAGATCAGAGAGGAGAGCTGGCCCAGGCCCACAGCAAAATCACTTCCCAAGCTCAGAGCAGCTTCGGGGGCCCCTCCCACCACCACACAGGCCCTGTGAGGGGTCCACAGCTTCTATGTGTCCCAGGAGCCAGCTCACAGCCAAGAGGGGTTCTGGGAAGCTCCAGCCATCGGTCACTTCGGTCTCCAAGTCAGCCCTGGCATGAGAAGGTGATGATGCGTGAATGAGCTCAGGGCCCAGGTAAGCGGTAGCTCCCACCCTCACGCCCTGAGCTGTGCAGTGACAGCCGGGGAGCGTGGAGCATGGAGCATGAGCATGGAGGCTGGAAAGGGAGCTGCCCTGTGTTCCCAGCAGCCACATTACACCAGCTCAGACTCGGTGGCCCAGGACCCAGCAGCAGCCAGCAGGGGTGGCAGCTGTGGCTTCACTTCTTTCTCCTTGGTGGCTCCCCCCATGGGAGCCCCTCCTCTTCCAAACAAGCAGGCCAAGGAGCCGGTGCCACAGCCTTATTCATAAGCCAGAGACCCCTGGCCCTCCTGCGGCCCCTGCCTCAGGGCTCGCTGTCTCACTGCCTCGCAGAACCAGGGCTGCTGATGAAACGAATATCCCACAATAGGGACAGCCTGCCACAGGGAGTGGGACAGGCCAACCCACATGGCCCTGGCAGGCGCCTCCTCCATGGGGCTGTTCACCAGGTCCTGGGCGAGGCCAGGAACTTCATGTCAGCTATGCCGTGGACTACAAGCCGGAAGGTCTCAGGATCAGGCCGGGCTGGTGTCTCTGCACAGCTCTGTGGCTGGGAGTTTCCCAGGTGAGAGTGGGTTGGGCCAGAGATGGGGCCTAGGGCTGTGGCCCAGTGGGGACAACCCTTCTCTCCTACATGAAGAAGAGGCAAGAGACCCTGGGCAGTGTGGCATGAGTGCCCTCGCCAGGGAGGTGTCCTGAAGCCTCCATGAACACTTCAACTTGTACCCCGCGGCCCCATGTGGGCAGCCATGCCTGGCTGTAGGGAAGACTGCGAGATATCATCCTTGTGGGTGGAAACCAGGGCTGCTGCGGCCACCACGGGGGATATGAGGGGGAGAGTGGTGGGGACAACACAGGGGCGTAAGAGGGGTGATGGGACAGGAATATCGGGGAGAAGCAGACAAGCTTCCCCAGTCACCCACATGTGACACCAGCTCCTAGCCCCTCTCTGGAGTTCTGCTGATGTCACTAGGAGGGGGGAGGGGGAGGACACCCAGGTTGCACCCACAGTCCTGTTGCTGCCACCCCTACCTTCACGGCTCTCCAGCTCCAGGCCAGGCCATGATAGGAACCACTGGTCACTGCAAGGGACCCCTGATCACAGCCACCACCCTGAGCCAGTCCCATCACCCCACCGATTTCCCATTGAAACCCTTCTCCCCACTCTTGAGTGGTCCCCAGGAGGCCCCCCAGCCAAGCCAGCCAGAAGCCCATGGCCCCACCCATGGCTCCTCCAGTGAGGTCTGTACCCCAAGCACTGTATCCAGGGACCAGAGCTATTGTTTGCACAGTTCTGACTTTAAAAAAACTTACCTCTTACCCTCCCTAGCTCAGTTTGGCCCTCAAGGGCTACACCAATGACAAATGGTGGCACTGAGAGGCCAGGATTAGAAAGTAGGGCTAGGGAGAGGGAGGGAGAGGATGGGGCAAGCATTGGAGTCCCAAGCTGGGGGTCTAGGTACCACACATCCAGGTTCTAGAATGACATCCCCAATGTGCCCTCCAGGGAAGACAGCAGGGACTCTGGGGCACTGAGCATTCCTG
>NW_006159505.1:6949060-6964232 GCF_000334495.1 Tupaia belangeri chinensis | reverse complement strand
CCCTGGGGCCACTCCTGCCCAGCACCTCCTGCCACTCTGCCATCGGGGAGGCTGAGTCTGCACAGTCCTCATCATCAGAGGCCTGGGTGGGCCACGTCTCAAGGCCCTAGTATTTTTGCAGATCTGATGCACCTGAGCTTGCAGGACCCTGCAAAGGTCCCACGTGTGGCTGGAGCCTAAGCCCAGAGCTTCCCTTGTCACCCTGGGACAAGACAGAAGACTCTTGCTCACTGAGGGGGTACAGCTCAGTGTTTGAAGGGTCTGCCCTCCAGGAAGTGATCATTTCCTCTTTCTCCAGCTGGCCTGAGACAAACACTGCACTTCCTCTGAGCTTCTTCCTCATGCTCTGTGCACACGCTGCTCTGATCTATACCCTCTGTCAGGGCTAGCGGGGGTCCCTCCTGCTGGACATTCCCCGACACAGCTCTCTTTCCACAGAGGCTGCAGGCAAAGACATTCCAGGAGGGTGGGATGAGGGTGCCCCCTTGCGGCCAAGTCCTCTGTCCTCTGGCTCTGGGGGTGTAGGAACTCCACAGGTTCTTGGCTCATGGCAGACTCAGGGCTGGACTTCTGCAAGGGGCCACCCAGAACCATGCTGGGCCTTCACCAAAACCAGGAGTCACTCATGTGCCTGGAGAGAGGAAATGGCTCATTTTTCAGCCAGTATGGCATGAACATGGGTGTTCCTCTCCATAGCCAGGAACATGATTACTCAACAGCAGATACTATTAGTTTTATTTCAGCCCTAGCATCCCAAATACTCCCTTCCCAGATGGCAGCCCAGCTCTGGCCACTAAGGCAGGTCAGCACTTTTGTCTGATGACCAGACAAAAGATACCCCCCTCTTCAGCAAACCTACTGATGATGGAGGGAGAACTCTCAAGCCATGAATGGCCAAGACTCAGCTGGACCGCGTGGCCACCAGCCAGGGAGTTGACCACAAAGGATGCCTGGATCTGGCAAGGCTTCTCTGGCCCTCTGGGAGGTTTTCAAAAAAGAAATGATCTGGTGCCACCCCTGGGAAGCCCTCTAGGAGCACCTCCAGGCTTTCAAAAAACAAACAAACAAACAAAAAACACTCCTGACCTTGCCTGCCAGGTTCAGAACATTCTGCATCCCACCCCTAGGCCTCCTACTTTCTGAGTGCAGACAGGAGAAACTCAGCGTCTGTCCCTTCGGTCCCCAGCCAGAAAGCACTTAGTGTGTGCCTGGCACCACGTTTAGCTCAAGGCGTACAGCAATGTTTGACAGAGATACAGAGAAAGAGATGATGAACTCAGAAACAGATGTGCAAAATAACTGAAGGGGAAGACAGAGTGGTGTCGCAATAGCAGGTGGGCAGGAAGACTGCTCTGTCAGAAGAGCTGGGGGCAGATAGAGAAAACCAAACATGCAAAGGCCCTGGGACACCATTTGGCATGTGAAAGGCTTGAGGCTCAGGTGGCAGAAGCAGAGGGAAGGAAAGCAAAGCTGCTATGAAGAGGTCAAAAGAAGGTCTAGTAGGCTAAAGAGGGACACTGCAGAGCACCAGGCTTCCCAGGATCCACAGACAGGCTCTGGTCTGGAATCTCCTGTTAACCAATGGGATACCTGGCCTGGGCTGCAGAGCCCCCACCTGAAAGGAAGGGTGGGACAATGTCATTAATACCTTACGTTCGTGGGTACCAGCCAAAGGCCAGAGAGAACCACGAGTCTTTGAACATCAGGAAACCACAGTCAGGAGCATCCAGAGATGGGAGGCGCCAGTACTGGGTCTGTCCTCAGTTGCAACTTGTCACCTCCAAGGGCTTCTCCCAAACCAGGTAGACCCTGCCAGGGCTGCTGCTGGCACCTGACAACCCAGTAGGTCCAGCTGGAGGTCCCGAGTCATCCTCCTACAGGGAGCTCCTTTTTTCTTTCCTGTCTCAGGGACTCTCCTGGCCCAGACCCAGAGAGCCTGCAGCCAAGGAGAGGGGAACTACAAAGCAGAGGAAAGGGACACGGCAAGACATGTTGGGAACGGAAATGCTGACACCAGCCTGACACCTCTGGGAGTGCGCCCTGCGCCACCCTAGGAGCCTGGGCCCAGAGCTCCGCTTCCTGCTTGCTGCCCAGAATAGCTGGGCACATCCTCAGCGCAGTCTGCCTGCCTTCGCTAGCTCTGTGCAAGACACCCAGCCCCGCCCCCAGGGCTGTGTGACGCAGCCTTCAACCCCTGTTCACTGAAACAAAAGGAGCCCAGGCCGGTCTTGCACAGGAGGACAGAGCTCACCAGGCAAGGGGGTCCTGAAGTGTAGAAATACTGAACTTGAAAATGGAGGGGAGACAATGAGGATGTCAAAGAAAGCGGCCCTGGGTTCCCACTAGCCCCTTCCACAATGCCACCCCTTGTGAAATATTATGTGATATTAAAACTGAAGTTCTTGGTTTCATGAAACAGCAGATAAAACCCTTTAGACAGTTGTTCTGTCTCCCAAATGCACAAATGCAGTCTGTTCCCGCAGGGACCACCAAGTCCCCCAAATAAGGCATGTGTAGTACCCATCTGGAAAGTTCTATTTCATCTTGACCAATCCCTAGGAAGCCTTCCTAGGATGCTCCATCAAATTCCGTATAGACACTATGCACACTTACCCCATGTTGTGCATATTTCCCTTGAGGATTGAGGTCTGTGAGGTTCATGAACCTCAAATACGCCTGCATGGTATTCGTAAAACTTTCTTTTGACCACAGTGTCCCCGTGACCCTGGGAACTCTACTACTATGGGAAGGTCGAAGTGGCTGCCACCCTGCCTGCTGTGGCTCAAGGCAGCTCTGTGAGGCCAACCCGGGCATCTGTGCCCAAGAGTTCATGAGGTAGAGTCCCAGCTTTCAGGCTTGAGCCCAGGATACGCCAAAATTCAGATTCCCACTCATTAGCATGAAACTTGTGACCCCACATCATAAGCGTAGAGGCCAGTCAGAAAACTTCAGAATCACTCCACACATAAGATCCTTTGCTCTTCCTTGAGTTCCAGGCTACCCCTCCTTCTGTTGACCCCCTTTCTTGTCCTCAGCCTCCATAACTGGGTTGTCATCTGGCCCTTGTCTTCTCAACTCCCTAGTGCCACTTGCTCCCCAGAGACCCCCATCCAGGCCCTACTTCTCAAGTAATCTACACACTGATGCCTGTTGGACTCATAACCCTAGCTCTGAGCTCCCACCTGCTTGTCTCACTGCCTTTGATGTCTTACCTGGCTGTCTTGCAAACCCTTTCAAAAGAACATGTCCTAGACTGGGTTCCCCAACTCAACCTTTACCCAACATCTTCCCAGTCTCAGAAACAGTACATTTTGCTAGGAATTAAGGCAAACACCTTGGCGTTGTCCTCCCTCTTCCTTTTCCTGCACTCCCCCCTCTTCACCATCCAGTCTACATGTAAACCCTGTTTGTTGACTATAGCATAGTCCTAACTTCCCACCTTTCTTTCCAACCATCCCCCCAGAGCAAGCCATCCCCACCCACAGCCCCTGCCTGTCTCTAGTCCCCAGTAGTCCTTGTTCCACTCGAGGAAGGTGCAAGCACGTGGGATGAGTTTCTAAGAAAGGGCCAAGAGCAGTTTCCTGGAGAATGGTCATCTGAGCCCACATACAACCTCCTTGTGCATGGAGGACAAGCACAAGGCAGAAGGGAAAACCCCAAACTTCTAGAAGAAAACAATGATTCTTCTTTAGGCTAAAAGTAGGGGAAGGCTCTCAACCATGACTGACAACCCAAAGGCAATAAAAGAAACTTTAATAAACTTGACTGCATGATTCCAAGATTTTCTTCACAATAAAAAGCACCATAAACAAAGTCAGAAGACAATTAACTAGAGAAAAATATTCACAATGTATACCCAAATGGCAACGATTCCCACAGTATCAATAACTTAAAAATTAAGGGACCAACAACCAAATATCCAATAGAAAAACTTGAAAAAAAGATGATAATTTACACATACACACATGACATTCAGATATGTGAAAAACATTGAAACTCATTCATAATTATGGAAATACAGAGTTTAAAAAAGCTTTGGGGGGGGCAGCAGATGGCATAATGGCTATGTCACTGGACTCCCATGTAGTCGACTGCAGTTCGAGTCCCAGACCCAGTGGCTTGAACTCACCCTGGGCATGTGTGTGTGCATGCCCAAGATCTGACGAGGAGAATGGAGTAGAAGGGATTGTGACATGGCCATCCCCCTGAGGGGTGATTTCTGTTTCTCTGTCTTTAAATTTTTTTTATTTTTATTTTCAAAAAATTTTTAAAAAAATGCTTTGGGGGCCAAACAGTGGTACAGTGAGAACCCAACACTCTCATGTTGTCCCACATGGGAAGAAAGTTCTAGGTTCACGTCCAGAGACTTCCCTAAACATACCAGATGCACATGTGCCCATGATCCAGAGCTGGCTGAAGTTGGGGATGTTGTCTCTCTGTTTCCATCTCCCTTGCTCATAGGAAAAAAAAAGAGGGCCAGCAGGTGGCATGGTGGCTAAGGCACTGGATTCCCACATGGCCAACCATAGTTCAAGTCCCAGACCCAGTGACTTGAAAATCACACTAGGCATGTGTTCATGTGTGCCCAAAATCCCAAATGGAGAATAGATGAGAAGAAACTGCAGAGTAGCCATCTTCTGGGGGTGGGGGATTTCTCACTTTCCCTCTCTTTGTCTTTCTACAGTGAGTACATGCTCCCTATGGCAAAAACCTAAAATGGAAAAAAAAAAAAGAATTTTTTTTAAAAAGAGAAAGCTGCAGGGCTGGCAAAAATTAAGAGTGTGACAACACATTGTTAGTAAAGTCACAGAGAAACCAATGTGCCCATACAATGCTGGTGGGTAGGCAAATGTACAGCTCTCTTGGTTATACCTAACAAAACTACATACATTTTTTTCAACACAGTGCTCTTATTTCTAGGAATCTATCTAACAATATATCTCCAACATTAGGAACATACACACGTACAAGGTTATTATTTGCAACAACATTTTTCATTGCACAATTAAAAAAACCTAAATGCCCACAAATATAAGATAAGTTAAGCAGAGTGCAGCCACACTGTAAAGTGGTTGTAAAAGAATATAAACAGGGACTATACGGTGTGGCGTGGTGATTAAGGTGCTGGATACTCTCACATGGCCGAGCATGGTTCAAGTCCTGGACCTGGTGGCTTGCTTTCTCACTTCCTCTCTCTCTCTATCTCTCTCTCTCTGTGGTCAAATTGAAACAAATGGATGAATAAATAAATTAAATAAATAATTCTTAATTTAAAAAAGAATATAAACAATCATAGTAAATTGATAGGTAGTGATCTCCAGGAAATATTATTAAGTGAGAAGGGACATACAAAAAGATTACCTATAGTAATTTCAACAAATAGTGCTGGAAAAACTGAATAACCACATGCAAAAGAATGAAATTAGACCCTCACCTTACACCATATGAAAAAATTAACTCAAAATGAATCAAGACCTAGTTATAACGCCTGAAGTTGTAAAATTCCCAGAAGACATTATAGTGAAAAAAAGCTCCATGACATTGAATTTGGCAATGATTACTTGGATATAACCCCAAAGGCAAAAATAGAAAACTCCAACATGGTGAAAATTTAAAAATTTAAAAATTTCGTGCATCAAAAGACAATATGAAATGAAAGGAGCAAGAAGGCAATCCACGGAATGGGAGAAAGTATTTGCAAATCATTTATCTGATAAGGGATTAATACATAGAATATATATAAAACTCCTAAAATAATGAAACAAGAACCACCTGATTTTAAAAAATGAGCAAAAGACTTGAGTTGATATTTCTACAAAGAAGATACATAAATGGCCAATAAAGCACATAAAAAGATTCTAAAAATTACTAATCATTACAAAAATGCAAACCCAAACCACAATGTGATACCACCATTAGGATGACTAAATCCTCCCACTCCCCTTAAAAAAAAAAAATCAATAGCAAGTATTGATGAGGATGTGGAGAAATGCAAACTCATGGGCACCATGGGTAGGAATATAAAATGATACAGCATCTCTGGGAAATAGCATAGTAATTCCTCAAAAAATTTAAAATAAAACAATAAAACTTAGCAATTACATTTGATTATATACCCAAAAGGATTGAAAGCAAGGTCTGGAAACGATATTTGTACATTCCTACTTATAAGTGGCATTAGTCACAATAACAAAAACATGGAAGAAATCTAAGTGTCTATCAACAGATAAATGGATAAACAAAATGTGGTATATCCATACAATGGAATATTATTCAGCCTTAAAGTGGAAAGAAACTCTGCAATATGTTATGACAATCCCCACTCCGCAACTGCCACAGTCATACCTGTCACAGGCAAGAGCTCTTGACCGATGCTAACAACTGAGGAAAAAATAGACGAAACTTGAAGACGTAGTATTAAGAGGAATAAACAAGTCATTAAATGAGAATTACTGTATAATTTCACTTACATGAAGTCCCTAGACTAGTCAAATCTGTAGAGACAGAAAGAAGAATGGTCGCTGCCAGGAGCTGGTAGGAAAGAAAATGGGAGGAGTGTTTCGTGGGGATAGAGTTTGGTTTTATAAGATGAAAAGAATTCTGGAGATGGCTGGTAATGATGACTGCACAATACGAATGTATTTAATGTCACTAAACTAATCACCCCAGAAAGGTTAAGATGCTAAATTTATGTTGTGTATCTTACCAGAATTTAAATTTTACAGAAGAGTATCTGCCGTGTACTTCCCTTCAGAGAGGAAAGGAAGGATATAGGAAAACATACACGCATGTGCTCATTTGCATGACAGAACCATGGGGAGGACAAACCCAACACTGAAGAGACTGGTTATGTCCAAGGCAGATGGGAAAGGAGTGGGAGGAAAGTGGGAGTTGGAAGGGCCTGGCAGGGTTGCAGGGACATAGCTCTTCTCTGAAGTCACCTCTTTGTGTAGCTTAGACACTTGGAGCTGAAGCAGTTTCACATCCCCCTCACACATATACCTCAAACACACAAGCAATTAAAACCAACTGGGATGTAGGGAGGACTCAAAATGGAACCCTAACCTACCAGATGGACTTAACCATATTACATGTAGTGAGATCATCACACAGAAGAGAACAGAGGACAGATGAAATATCCTTGGTAACTGTAGGAAGAGAATTTGACTAGACCTTGTAAGTCTAAAGACAAAATGAACTGCACAGACATGCTGGCTCTGGATGGTCATTGTTTCTCACAAGGGTGTGGGCTCGCAGGTCTGAGCTACTTTATGTATTATGTATACTGGGGTTGAACAAGCAAGTGAATATATTGAGATCCATGCTGTCAGAGACATATATTACAATAGTGAGAGAGAACGGGTTCTAAGGGCAGAACCGGATTGGAGACATGGGTATGAACTCATACACTCTGTAGATGGATACAGAATTACAGAAATACAGATATGTGGGTTGCCAGGCACTCATCCATCCCTAAGCTCTGTTGGCAGTGACTCCAGACAAGCAGTGAGCACGCTGAGCACTTTGATCTTGGTTTCTAAAGACCATTCTGGAGTAAAAACAGCCAGAGCTCATTGGACAAGTGGTTGATTTCAGAATAGGGGCAAGGAAAATACAAGCTGAGCCTGAAGTATCTTCAGTTGCCAGAAAGCAAGGCAGTGCTCAAAAAAACATGGGCTGTGTTGAAAGGGCACAAAGCTCCCAATGTCAAAGCTGCTACAGTTTCAGCAACAAAAATAAATGATATTACTGGATTATAACCCATAAGAATAAAATAAGGGGGGCAGGTAGGTGGCGTGGTAGTTAAAGACGCTAGATTCCCACATGGCCAACCACGGTTCAAATCCCAGACCTGGTGGCCTACTTTCTCAGGTTCCCTCTCTTTCTCTCTCTCTCTCTCTCTCTCTCTCTGATTGAACTGGAAAATAATAATAAATAAAGTTAAATAAAATAATTATAAAAAATAATAAGTATCTAGGAAAACATACTGGTGTAAATAAATCATTAAATAAATAAGCAGATAAAACGGGACAGCTCTTCCTACAGAATTTCAATGAATAAATGCAGAAGGAAAAGAGGAAACAGAAAATCCCCACTCAGCAACTGCCACCGTCTTACCTCTCACAGGCAAGAGCTTTTGACGGATGCTAACAACTGAGGAAAAAATGGACATCTGCAATGTCTCACATTCCCAGTCCTCAAGATACTCATTAATTACAAAGAGGAAAATGGTAGTTACAGCAAAGAAGGCCTTAGTCGTTCCCTTACCCTAGTGCTCAAGGTCAACGTCACCAGTAAGATACTGACGCCATGCACCCGGCTCTGAAGTCTTACTCAGGGTACAGCATCCTCACTTCTCTGACATTCTTGCCTAAAATGCATAATCTTGATTGTGAGAGCATATCAGACAAATCCGTATCGAGGGGGCATTCTACAAAACAGCTGCCCAGCACGTCGAGCAGGACGCAAAGGACACCTGACCATGAAATGCAACATGGCATCATAGAACAGAAAAAGGCATTAATTAGCCAAAGCCAGAACTGTGTGAATAAGGTTTCCAGCTAAGTTACTAGTAATGTCCTGATGGCAACTTCCTGGTTTTGATCATTGTACCCTGCATAGCTAAAATAGTGATATTAGGGGCAGTTGAGGGAGGCATCTACAGGTACTCTCTGTACTGTTTTAGAACTTTTCTTCAAGTCCAAAATGATTTCAAGATAAAAAGTTAGATGAAAATAGTACAGAAGCTGAGAGGGGACAGATCATGTTACTACTCACCACTCAAGCCCTTCGGTGCCCCTGATGTTCTCAGAGTTGTAACCCTTGGGACCCAGCCCTGGGCCCCCTCCTGTTCTGTCTTCCCCCGTTCATCTGCTCGAGCCCCATCCCTCACATGGGCCAAGTACATTCCCACCATAGGACCTTTGCATACGTTGTACCCTCTGGCCAGCTGCTCTTGCTTCAGAAGTGGACACAACCCACTCCCTCAATTCCTTCCGGTCTCTGCTGAAATGGCACCTAGTCTTGCCTAAAATGCATAATCCAGGAAGCTCCATAGTCCATGAGGCTGACCCTGAGTACCCTGTCTACTCTCCTCCCTGCTCTATGCCTTCTCAGGGTCTTATCCCACCCGACACACTAAACATTGTTCATGTCTTGCTCTCGCTACTCTCTTGAATATCATTTCCTGGAGGACAACAGTCCTGTCTGATCAAACATCTAGACGGCAGCCTTGTACATCGTAGATGCACAGTGAGTAGGCAGCAGAGTGAATGAATGGCTAAAATACAAAGAGGCCAGTAAACATAAAAGCACTTCTCCTCACTAATAATAATAAGGAAGGAGAGTCTATTTTTGTCTCATCATAATGCAACATGTGTTTTTCTGATAATATCCAGCTTTGGGGGGGGGCACTGGGAGGGAGCAATCAGTGACACCCAGCATCACAAAGTTAAATCAGGCAAACCTTCCCGGAAGGCAGTTTGACTAATAGTGTCAAAGCCATAAAAACGTGGGAACCCTTTGATCCTGTTGTTCTTATCCCGCAAACATAACCCAAGGAAATCATCTTGAGTGAGGGACAAAATGAATGTCCAAGGATTTGCATCATGGTGTTATTTATAATAGTTAATTTGGAAATAACCCAGTTGTCAGCACTAGAGTCAAATAAGTCATGTCCAATAACACAGTGGGGACACTGGATAGCCATTAAACTGACACCCTTGGGAGAAGAATGAATGCTAGAGAGATGTTCATGCTATGTCAAAAGATGTGACAAATGTATCTTCTTGACCTATCATCCCAGTGTTACCAGGTATTTGCACAAATATGCATGTGCAAATACATACGGGATAATAGTGGGCACTGCCACCAAGAGCGTCCTTGAGCCAGCACTAACCTAGGAGCTCTGTATAGCTAACTTGTCACGTCCTCAGACACCACACGAGGCAAGGGCTCATTGTCCCCATTTCACAGGTGACGAAACTGAAGCACAAATGAGTTAAGCAGATGGCCTCTGGCCACACAGCTCATGGGGAGCAGCCTAGCTTTCTACTCACTACTGACTACGTTGTGCTGCACGCACCCACACATGCACACGCATAGTGACCAAGAAAAAGCTGTATGCACATACGACTTCACCTAGAGAAAAGATGGGAAGGAGACCAACAGCAAGCATCTCTGACTCTCGGTATAATGAGTCATTTTCATTTTCTTCTTCAAAATTTCCAAATGTGGGGACCAGCAGTTAGCATAATGGCTATGTTGCTGAACTCCCATGTAGCCGGCCGTGGTTTGAGTCCTGGACCCGGTGGCTTAAACTCACGCCTGGCGCGTGTGCGTGTGTGCCCAAGATCCCGAGAGGAGAATGGAGGAGAAGGGATTGCGGCATGGCCATCCCCCCCTGGGGGGTGATTTCTCGCTTTCTGTCTCTCTGTCTCTGTTTCTTTCTGGCGAGTGCATGCGCCCTATAACAAAAATCTCTCCAAAAAAAAAAAAAAGGTCCAAATGTGCTCTGATAGTTTCTGAGTTTTACAATCAGAGAAATGAATCTAAAAACATGGTCTTATGGTCAGTGAGGAGATAACCAGAAGCCTTCCGGGAGCAATTAAAATGATATTCTCCTGATTAGCACGAGGGATGAATGTATCCTGTCAGTGCACATCAGAAGAGCAAACCACCCTTGTTTGTGGGTAGGAGAGAAAACGAGTGATGTGGTCATCTTTTATTTTATTTATGTAATTTCATTTCAAACTTAAAGACAAGTTGCAAGGAAATGCACCAAAGATGCTCTCTTCCGTATCTGCACAGCACCATAGTCAAAACTGGGAGACAACGCTGATACGACACCGTTCTCTGATTAGCAGCACATATTCTAATTTTATCCATCAGGCCCAACAACGTCCTGACAACTGTCTTAGCCCGGGCCAGATGCCACCCGGAATCACAGATCCCATTCAGGGATCCTATGTCTTCATTCTCCTCTCATCTAAACAGTTCTTTGGGCTTTCTTTACATCTTTTTGGCCTTGACATTTTTGAAGCGTTCAGGCCACTTTGCAGTATGTCTGCCCATTGGGGTTAAGTGGACTTCTCCCCATGATTAAATACAGGTCAGATAGCTAACCCAGGACACCCATCCTGGGGTGGGGGGACAAGTCCGTGTATCCCATTCCTGGTGCTAGTAACTTGGATTCCTTGGCTAAGGTGATCTAGCCAGGCTTGGCCCCTGGGAAGTTACTTTTCCCCTTTGTGACTAATAAATGCTTGTGGGGAGATACTTTGACCTTTGAACATTCCTCATTCCTCGAACTTTTGCCCACTATGCCCCAGTGTTCCTCGATGACATTCTACCTCCATCATTCCTTCACAGCTCTGACTTCGTTTACGCTGCTTGGAATGGCTTTCCTTTCTCCCCACTTATTTCCTCATGTACACACAGTGGTATGTCTCCATGGAGGTATGGGCTCCTACAGTATTTCATGAGTTAGAACACATTATCATCATCATGTGTGTGGTCATTGTTTTTTTATGCTCGAGAGTGAGAGATAAAAGTAGCCCGGACAGGGTCTCATCATACTGTGACCCTCTTCCCCGAGCCCCCAGCTCCTCAGGATCCCAGGTGCCCATGTATGCACCTGGCATATTCTCAGACCGAACCAGGGATCTGAACCTGTGGTTGCCCGTGTGGCTTCCAGCCTTGCAGGACCCTTGCTTCATCACTGTGCTCCAGAGTCTGGGCCATGTGTGGTCATTTTAAATGTATAATACTATGAGTTCAGTCTACTGTTTTGTTTTTCATGTTAGACAGGGTCTCACTGCATTGTGATCCTCCTGTCTCAGCTTTCAGAACAACTGGGACGACAAGCACATGCCGCAACCCTTGGTTTTTAGGATGGACTCGGACCTCGGTCTCCCATGTGGCCTCAGCCTGCCAAGCAGCAGCATCAATCAGTGTGCGCTACAAGGCCTAGTCTGCTGTTATTTGATCGAGGTTCTCCTATCTCTGTTGGGACACGAGATTGGTCTGGAGTTTTCTTGGTCCTGTCTTGGCTACCTCAGCTTTCACATCAGAGCTCTGTTTACAGTGGACCCAGGGGCTCGCCCATTCAAACACTAGTGCTGGCTTCTCAGAGCAGGTGGCATCCTACCTCCGCGGGGCCCCGAGGCTTTTCTGGAAGTAACTTTTTTTGACTTTGCCAAAAGCGTTTTCTTTCCATTTTTTTTTTTTATCCCACATTTAAAATTTTTCAAAAGCACAGAATGAACACATCACGCCGTGAGTACCTACAGAGGTGGTATCTATGTTCTTCCAGAAAAACATGACTGGGTGTCTGTGTCATGTACCCCTCCCGTCACTATTCTCACCCACTTTGTGAGCCACTCCAAGTCCATCGCAGGTGCTTCGATGATGTGTTCACATTTACTCCATATGCTTATTCAGACTATATTTTATACTTCCTCCAAATGTAAATTTAGCACCTTTTCCTGAATAATCAACCATTTCACAAAGGTTTGCAAATTTGCTAGAATTTTACAAATTACCAATAATTGGAAACTTTTTCTCAATCTGTTGCTAAAGAGCCTTCCCATGTCTGATATTTAGTTATACACTTTGAGTTTTTCCTTCATTGGAATCATGACGTGTTTTTTGTTTGTTTATTTGTTTTTTTCTCAAAGACCCAACAACCAGTTCCTGGAAAGACTTGCCAATTCTGTTTTTCTGCCTATTATTATTTTCTACTCTTCCCTCTTATTGATGTCTGCTTTCCTTACTGAAAATTTCTCAGCTTACATGCTTCATTTACTTTTTTCTTGCTTTTTAAAAGTGAAAAGACACGCAACTATGATACCGATGGGCTTACCTCATCTCAAGTTTTAGATCTGTTCTACAGTAACGCTGCTGTTTTATTTAGTAGATTTTCCTTCTTCAAATTTTCATCAATTAAATTTGCAACTAACAGCATAAGTTTTAGACTTATGTTGAAATCAGGGATATAAGTTCTTAATTTAAGACTATATTGAGGTATTTGCCTTTTAATATAAGATCAGTTTTTAGAGTTTATAAATACTATAACATGTACATATTTTGCACATAGGATACAAAGTTTGGTATATCAGTTTAAATATGTTAACCATTCCAATTTTTTTTTTAACAAAAAGCATAAGAGGACAGCAGGTGGTATATTGGCTAAGGTGTTGGACTCCCACATGGCCAACTGCAGTTCAAGTCCTGGATCCGAAGGCTTGAAAAATCAATCCATTTTTGCATGCCCAAAATCCCAAGAGGAGACTGGAGGAGAAGAGATTGCGGTGGGTGTCGCCACCTCCCCTAAGGGGATGATTTCCCACTCTCCCTCTCTTTCTCTGCTGAGTGCACATGTCCTATGGCAAAAAAAAAGTCGGGGTGGTGGGGGGCGAAGATTGCATAAGTTGATTAAAGTTTCTATCTCCTGTTGCCTTTTAAATATTTTTTATAACTGCTCTTCATGGAAGTTACAGCTTCCTAGCTAACTGTAATATATCTTTAGCAATTTGAAATAGCCCTCTTTGCCCTAGTCCTTTTAAAGCAAGATGGCAATCTCTGCTATTGTTTGGTGTAATCAAACGAAGATCTTAAGTCACTTTTATTTTGATGGTGCCCTACTTGACTTTGTGATTTCCATAAGCAACATATATCTGAGGGTCTTACTGACATCAGTTCCAAGGGACAGGCTTTGAGGAGGGGCTCTAGCTATGGTACGTGTAGGGCAAATGTACACAACCCTTTTGGGAATCTGACTACCAGGGAAAGAAGAGAAAGTCCAGCCTGGGGTTGGGCTGGCTGTAGAACTGAGAAGCTGGGCTGCTCCCTGTCTTGTTCCTGTTTCAGGGGATGGAGGTGATTATGTGCAAAGGCATGGAGAAAGAACAGCAGGGAGTAGGAGATGATAGCCAGACATGGGGAGGTGCCTTCATGGTGTGAGGTCTCCAAGGAGTGTCAGGGGCCCCGGATGCTGCTGACTGAAGCAACACAGTCTTCCCTGGAGTGGAGGCAGGGAAGGGAAGCTACGGCTACACACAATTGGTGGGGGGAGTGGATTTTCAATTTTGGGGGCAAGAAAGGGGGGGTATTGGAGGGAGAGGTGGGGAAGAGATGGAGAAATAGCAACTTTGGCCTCTGCCCTATCAAGACTTGGGTCCTCCTAGGCCTTTGGGTGGAAGGAGTGTAGTCTCCCCAGGATCTGGGACATACTGTATCCCTCCACTGTGTCCTCGGGGGCTGCTGTCCATGTGGCCCTTTCCCATCACAAGTGGGAACAGCTGGCAGAGGACTGGCTGTCATTTCCCACCAGAAGCCACAGAAGCAGAGTCACATCTGATGGACATGGAGGGGGTTGGCAC
Source organism: Tupaia belangeri chinensis (assembly GCF_000334495.1). Classification (NCBI taxonomy): domain Eukaryota; kingdom Metazoa; phylum Chordata; class Mammalia; order Scandentia; family Tupaiidae; genus Tupaia; species Tupaia belangeri. The sequence continues at coordinate 6,949,851 of NW_006159505.1, read as the reverse complement.
CCCAGAGCCCAGGAACCCAGTGTGACAGGGTCAGGGTGGGCAGAGGGGCTATGAACAGAAGAGGGCTCCATCCAGGGCCAGAGTGTAGAAGGGCAAGGGGTCAGGCAGGAGGGGAAGACTGCAGTCATAGAAAGCCAAGCCTACCTAGGGTAGCCCCCTTGTGAAAGTTCTGAGAAAGGCCTAGCTAGGGCACTGACTGTGGCGATGGCCTTGGGTCGGTTCCAACTAGCAGTCACAGGCCTGGCAATCCACTGCTAGGCGTATTAACCAAAGACATGAAAGCAGGTGTTCAAATAGAGACATGCACCCACATGACCACTGCAGCGTGGTTCATGATAGCCCAAAGGTGGAAATGGCCTGAGGGTCCGTGAGCTGGTGAATGGACAAAATGCGGGTGGACAGCAGACGGTCATCCAGCTTAAAAAGAACACCTTCTGACACATGCTATGGTATGGCGAGCCTTGAAAGCAGCACACTGAGCGAAGAAAGCCAGACACAAAGGCCGCATATTGTACGATTCCACTTACACAGAATGTTCAGAGAGAGAAATCCAGACACACAAAGTGGATTCATGGCTGGTCAGGGGCTGGGAGGGGGTCTGGAGAGGGACAGCTAATGGCCTTGGGAGTTTCCTTTTGGGGCAATGGAAATGTTCAGGAATTAGAAAGAAGTAACTGTACAACATTATGAAATGCCAAATGCCACCCAAGTTGTATGCTTTAAAGTGGCTAAAATGGTAAATTTTGCATTATGTATATCTTAAAGTGATTAAAAAAAAAAAAAAGCCTGCT
>NW_006159505.1:6936326-6948657 GCF_000334495.1 Tupaia belangeri chinensis | reverse complement strand
AGAGATGGAGAAATAGCAACTTTGGCCTCTGCCCTATCAAGACTTGGGTCCTCCTAGGCCTTTGGGTGGAAGGAGTGTAGTCTCCCCAGGATCTGGGACATACTGTATCCCTCCACTGTGTCCTCGGGGGCTGCTGTCCATGTGGCCCTTTCCCATCACAAGTGGGAACAGCTGGCAGAGGACTGGCTGTCATTTCCCACCAGAAGCCACAGAAGCAGAGTCACATCTGATGGACATGGAGGGGGTTGGCACCCCAGAGCCCAGGAACCCAGTGTGACAGGGTCAGGGTGGGCAGAGGGGCTATGAACAGAAGAGGGCTCCATCCAGGACCAGAGTGTAGAAGGGCAAGGGGCCAGGCAGGAGGGGAAGACTGCAGTCATAGAAAGCCAAGCCTACCTAGGGTAGCCCCCTTGTGAAAGTTCTGAGAAAGGCCTAGCTAGGGCACTGACTGTGGCGATGGCCTTGGGTCGGTTCCAACTAGCAGTCACAGGCCTGGCAATCCACTGCTAGGCGTATTAACCAAAGACATGAAAGCAGGTGTTCAAATAGAGACATGCACCCACATGACCACTGCAGCGTGGTTCATGATAGCCCAAAGGTGGAAATGGCCTGAGGGTCCGTGAGCTGGTGAATGGACAAAATGCGGGTGGACAGCAGACGGTCATCCAGCTTAAAAAGAACACCTTCTGACACATGCTATGGTATGGCGAGCCTTGAAAGCAGCACGCTGAGCGAAGAAAGCCAGACACAAAGGCCGCATATTGTACGATTCCACTTACACAGAATGTTCAGAGAGAGAAATCCAGACACACAAAGTGGATTCATGGCTGGTCAGGGGCTGGGAGGGGGTCTGGAGAGGGACAGCTAATGGCCTTGGGAGTTTCCTTTTGGGGCAATGGAAATGTTCAGGAATTAGAAAGAAGTAACTGTACAACATTATGAAATGCCAAATGCCACCCAAGTTGTATGCTTTAAAGTAATTAAAATGGTAAATTTTACATTATGTATATCTTAAAGTGATTAAAAAAAAAAAAAAGCCTGCTTAAGCGTATGCATGTATCTCTCATACACACAGTTTCTGAAGTCGAATGCCTGGGGCTCTATCTGGCTCTGCCTCTCTCTAGCTCTGTACCCTGGGCCTCCATTTCCCCCGCAGTAAAACTGGCCAATGTCAGGCTGTGGTCAGATTCCTCTGAGCAAGCCCATACAACGCGCTTGGACCAGAGTCCACCCTACACTGTCGAGATCCAGAATAATCCATCCTGTCCTTAACCCACATCCACCAGCTATGGGGAGCTGCCCGAGGAGGGTGGACACTGGCTGCTCCCAACTCCAGGTCCCTCTGCCCTGAAAGCTCTGGAGAAGCCCCCCACTGGCCTCATCTCTCATGTGGAACATCCCAACGCTAAAGCCTTTTGTTTGGCGGTGAATGAGCCCCAGCTGACGCACCAAGTTATCAATGTCTCAGAGCCCTTGGCATGGCTGCCCGCTCCTCCCTAGAGGCCAAGAAACACCCATGCTGGGCAGTCAGCCTCAGACAGTCTGGGCGTCTGCTGCCACCCACTACTTGCCAGCTACTTCCGTTGGGACCTGTCACCTGGCAGCTACCAAAACCGTATTTTGGCTCAGCTCTAGTACAAGGTGCCTCCTACAGGGCTGGGCACAGATGCCCGCTCAGCCCCAGCACTGGCTCATCCAGGAAAGTCGCCCATGTAAGCCAGGCTCTGACCCCAGGCGGACCCCATGGATGCCTCCTCACCTCTCTCTTCTACTGGAGGTGAACATGGAAGTTGTGGCTCTAGTGCCATGAGAACCACTATGGGTCACTGCCAGGAGATTAAGGTAACAGAGGGTGGATGAGAGGAAGCAGGTCCTGCAAACCCCATCATTGACACACTGGTCCCAGCCCACTCCCTCATGCTGGCCTCTGGAGAGGTCCAGTTTCCCTAGCATGGCACCCCAAAGAGCCGCTTAGTGATGAAAGCCTGTGTCCAGGACTGGATGAGGAACTGCTCCCAGCTAAGTGAGGAGACTACGGGTGGGGTGGGGGTGGACAGAGGCCAGGGCTGGCCACAGTCATGCTCCTGAGAAGTGGAGGGAACCTAGTCGCTGCTGCTCCTGGTCCCTAAGGGCTCCTGCGGGACCTGGCAGTCCTATTCCTGCAACACTCTCTTGCTTGTGGGTTGTGAAAGAGGATATCTACATCTGCTCCAGACTCCTGTCTGTGGGGCCGTGTGGTGAGGACTGTGGTCAGGGCCTCAGGTTCCCATGGCCTCCCTCTGTAGACCTGCCCAGGCTCTCAAACAGATGCAGAAAAGCCTTGGACCAGTAGCCTCACAGCACAGGCTGGGCCAGCAGAGGCTCCATCTGTCCGGAGCTCCTAGGGAGGACAGAAAACCACACACCTGCTCTTTGAACCACCCATAATGACTGAGCACCGGTGCCCTGCAGAGTGCTGTCCCACTGCTGGGTAAGCAAGGACAGACCCTAACTTCAGACCCTGGCCAGGCAATGACAGACCCGGCCAATGAGCACAGAGTCCCTCAACCTGTCCCCAACTCTGCCCAGAGGGTGCTCCCCTCTATCCTCAGGAGCCAGGACGGGTGGGGGGGGGCATAGGATGCTCCTCCAAACAACAGAGGCCTCAGGTGTCAGCCTCACCCCATCACCAAGAACTCCTGTGGTCATACCGATCCTGGAGCCGGAGTCAGGGACCGGAGTCGGCAGCTGAGACGTGGCTCGGAGCTCTAAGGCCACCTCCACCCTCCTGATTCCTGGAGACAGAGTCACACCTGGCTACAGTCACGACATTATTGCTGTTACTCCTCCAACAGGTGGGGGTACAGTTTTCCAGTACACCCCACCTGAGGAGGGGGCTGACAAGAGGCAGGGGTCTGGCCAAGGTCACATGACAGTCCAGGGAGCATGAGACCAATGCCACCTCTCAGGCCCCTTACCCACACCCTCACACGGTTGTTCATCTGGAAAGTATCAGCATGACACCCCATCCACTCCCCGCTGTTCTGCCTGGCTCTGGACAGGAAGAGATACCAGAACCCTAGTCCAGGAGCAGCTCACAGCAAAGCCCAGGCCACGACCCCCTCCCTTATCTGGGTATAGGCACATCCTCTAAGATAGACAAACCAGCCTCAGTGCTCTCCAGCCCCTCCTAGCTCTGCCCCTGTGAGCAAGGGGTGCATAACCACACACACTCACATGTTGGTGCACATGTGTGCTCATATGTCCACACACATGCACACACACACACACATATACACACACACCGGAGGCTGCCATACTCAGAACCCAGGACCAGGTCTTTGGGGCCCTCTAGTTCCCAGGATGGTAGTATGAGGGGTAAGATGGATTTGGGGAGCCCCACTGAGCCTGTGATACTTCACGGACCTGCCTTTGGTCTCCAGTGGTAGACAGGATCCAGGAGAGGTGACCTGAGCCAAGGATATCTGGGTAGGGCTAGGAGGGTATACTTGAAAGTGGAAGGGCCGAAAGGGGAGAGGTGGGAAGGGGGAGAGGTGAAGCAGGAAGGGGAAAGAGGAAGAGCAGCAGCCAGTGGGTGCAGCCTTTCCCACCACACTCGTAGAGCAACACTGAGAGGGTCTGAGAGGAAGGTCAGGGACCTGGAGACCCTACAGGCTTGAGGCTCAGAGAGTCCTGGGGCCTGCTATGAAGTGATGCATCCCAGGTCAGGCCTCATCCCACAGGCACTAGGAGATTAGATGAAATAAAATGAACAGGGGCAATGATGGCAACGAGGAAGCTCAAAACATGGCCCCCCAAGATCCCTGCAGTGGAGAGAGGGGGGCCTTTCCAGCCAGCAGGCTGGAACTGTCAGAAGTGCACAGGAAAAAGGGAACCTCCACCTGTACTTCAAGGCTGGCCAGACATTAACTCAGAATGGACCATTGACCCCAATATAAAACCTGAAATGACAAAACTTCCAGAAGAAAACAGAACATCTCAGTTCCCTTGCTTTGGCCAAATATTGATATTTCTTAGGCATAATACCAAAACACAATCCATAAAGAACAAATTGTTAAGGAGAACTTCAAAATGAAAACTTTTGCTCCGTGAAAGACACAATAAGAGAATGAAAAGATGAACCAAGTCTGGGGGAAGTCTGCAGAGCGTATACCTGATAAAGGAGTGGGCCCGAAATATCGCATATGTGGTATACAAAAGACGTCAATAAAAAGTTTTAAAAATAAATAAAGGTGGGACCAGGAGATGGCATCATGGTTGCATCACTGGACTCTCATGTGGTTGTCCGCGGTGTGAGTCCTGGACCCAGTGGCTTGAAACACACCAGGCATGTGCACATGTTTACCCCAAATCCTGGGAGGAGAATGGAAGAAAAGGGATTGTGGCATGGCCATTCTCCATGGGAGGTGATTTCCCACTTTTTGTCTCTGTCTCTTTGGTGAGCACACGAGCTTTATAGCAAAAATCTCTCAAAATAAATGAATGAATGAATGAAGATAAATAAAGAATATACAAAGAACTAAATTCACCAAAAATAAAATAAATAGGGCCAGCCAGTGGCATGGCAGTTAAGGTAGCTGGATCCCACATGGCTGTGTATTTGAGTCCTGAACCCTGTGGCTTGAAAAACACGCCAGGTGTGTGTACATACATGTCCAAAATCCCAAGAGGAAAATGAGGACACAGGACTGTGGCATGACCACACCCCAGGAGGATTGCTTTCTCACTTGCCTTTTTTTCTCTCTAAGGAGTACACATACCCTCTGGCAAATAAATAAAAAAGAAATAATCCAAATTTTCTCAGTGGACAGAAGCTTTGGTCAGACACTTTACCAAAGAAAAAGTATGGACAGCAAATAACCACATGAAAAGAGGCTTCACACCATCAGTCAAATGCCAAATAAAACCACAAGGAAATCACCTGCCATATCCATTAGACTGGCTAAAGTTAAAAAGACCAACCACACCATGTGCTGATGAGGATATGGAGCAGCTGGAACTCTTGTACATTGCGTCTAGGATACAAAACGTTGCAGCTGCTTTGGAGAACAGTTTGGTTGTCTCCCAAAAGGTCAAACCTATACCCGCCTTATGACCAGCCATTCTACCCCAAGTATTGACCCAAAAGAAATGAAAACATCTGTCCAGTGACTTGCACCCAAATATCCCCAGCAGATTCATTTGTAAGACCCAAGCCTGCAACAGCCCAAGTGTCTGCCAACAAGTGATGGATGAATAAACCGAGCTCTGCCTGCTCAGCAGAACAGTACTCAGACACAAAAAGGAATGGGGCTCTGGTGGACACGACAAACGCACATCTCAGGACAACAGCTCAGAGTGAATGAAGCCAGAACAGGGCATTCACAATATGATCCCTTTCTATAAATTCTACACAACGTGAATCAGTCTATCATGACCAAAGGCAGACCAGCAGCCATGCGGTTGTGGGAATAGGAAGGGGCGGGAGGACATTTCTCAGGATGGTGGGAGTGTCCAAGTTCCTAGTGGGGGTTCGTGGCTGTTTACATATGTCAAGACTGATCAAATTGTCCACTTTAAGCATGTACAGTTTATTGAGTCAGTAAAGCTGCTTTAAAGGGGGAAGGGGCTTATTCTGTGATGGGGTTCTTGGAGTCCCTGGATATTGGAGGGACCACAGCATGTGGAAAGGTCAGGAGCCCTGGCAGAAGTGAGCAAACACCCATGTCCTAGGCATGGATCTAAGTTGGTCACCAATAACCACTGAAAGAGCTGCTGTCATCATTCCCATTTTACAGATGAAGGAAAGATAAAATGAGTATGCATCCCTTGCTTAGCAGCACACGGCTGATGGCCTCTGGGCAGGGGGGTCATATCAGCCCTCCAGCAGGGGTCCAGGCTGTCCGGCAGTGCCAGACTCCCTTCCCGTCCTGTATCCCAAATCCACCTGGGCCTGAGTTGGTGGAGATGGCAGAGGAGAAAAAACAAGGGAGTCCCCTCAGTCCTGCAGCTAGGTGCCCTTTGGTTGTGTGCACGAGCAGCGTGTGTACCCTGGGTACTGATGCAGGGTGCAGGCATCCCTCACCTCCCTGGGGCCAAGCCCAGTGGGCAGCAGCCTGTGGGTACCTGGAGGTGGGCTTTTCTCACCTTGGCTCTCAGCCTTCCCCTGACTCCACCCCAATGTAATCTCAATGATCTTAAGGACACTGCTCTGTGTGCTTAGACCATGACTCTCATCAGAGATGGGGGGCCACTTCCTGAGGCTGTATCAGCCTTCCGGTGGCTGCTCAGCTGACCATCTCAGCCTCCCCACATGCCCTGAGACAGCCTGGGCCGCAACCCCATCCCCAGCTGATCCAGGGAAGAAGGGGCAGACTCTTCTGCCAAGGGGCTCACCAATGCAGGGCTGAGGTACATGGGAAAAACCACACAGTCAAAGCCAGCCCTTCCCTCCTCCCAGGCACCTACCTCCCTACTGGACCCCAAGTTGCCACAGGGAGCACCCACAGCACAGTCCCACACTCAGGAGCTCTGGGTGGCTAGGAGATAAACCCAGACCCCACTGTGGTCCACAGCTATCCCTGCCTCCAGCCCAGGCCCCACGGTCTGCTGACAAACCCTGCCCTGCTTTCTAGTCACATCTTATCCCTTTACCTCCAGGTCTCCTCCTGCCTCTTCATCACATCCAGCCTCCCGTGGGAGCTCCTCCCTTGGGGTCCTGTACCTCCTCCAGCCCAGCTGCCCACAAATCCCTGGGCAGGCCCTCGGACTGGGCACTGCTGGAGGGTGTGTACTGGGCATACGGCCTGCTATGAGCAAGCCGTGCAAGATCAAAGAGGAGGAAACAGAGGCCCAACACTCCCTCTAACCTGCCTGGAGCCACAGAGACCCTTGGACCCTGTGGGCCTTGAGGGGCAGGGCCAGGTTCAGCAAGCCCTGCGGAAGGCTGGTGGTAGAAGAGGCTGGTGGAGGGCCAGACCGGGGTGAGATGGACTGGGGTGCTGGTCCAGGACGGCTGCCCAGAGGCGCAGGCTGGTCCCCAAGGCGAGCAGTAGGCATGCCTGTAAGGCAAGGCCTTGGTTGAGCTGGACCCCAAATTACAAGGAACCAGAGACCCTGAGCTACAGTGATAAAGGGGGCTGAGGCTCAAGTGGGTGGGAATGGGGGACCCAGGCCAGGTAGGGCAGGGTCTGCTCAAGAGACACATGAGGACATTCAGAGGGTAGGAAGGGGCTGAAGCCCAAGTCTGGCCTAGGCCTGGGGTCACTCTGGACCTCGGTATGGATTCAAAGACTCCCCCTGACTGACCAGTGACCACTGGCAGCACCTGAACAAGTCCCAGGGTTCTGCTCTGGACCCCTGCTTAGACCACACAGCTGTGGCCACATGTGCCCATGGTGCCAAGAGTGTCTGGCCAGCTCCGTCTCCTCTGCCCCATCCTGTTCTTCCAAAACCACTCAGAACCTTTCCCAGTTTGACTGCAGCCCCACCCGAAGGCACTAGCCACATGGAGCTGCAGAGCAGAGCCACGTGGAGCCACGTAGGGGGAGGGACGCAGGTCAGCATGGAGCCAGGGGGAGCCATGGGAGCCACACGGGGGAAGGGACACAGGCTGGCACAGAGCTGGGGGAGTCACACTGGGGAGGCACATGGGGGTTGGACAGGACAGCACAGCACAATGCCAGGGAAAGCCATGGGAGCCACATGGGGGGAGGAACACAGGTCAGCACAGAGACAGAGGAGGCCACAGGGAGCCATGGGGAGCCATGGGACTAGAGGAACAGGCCGGCCAGCATAATCGGCTTTGGATGAAACCCCATCTTTCAATCAGCTCCATGGTGGTACCCACCGTACGCAGCAGAGCCATCTACAGTGACAGCCCATGCCAACCCAGAGAGCCTATCTTCCCGGGGTTCTAAAGGCCTGCAGTGTATACACCTTTTAAGTCCTCCAGACCATCACTCTACAAGCAGGAATTGCAAACAGGCCATTCTGCCCCACACCCCACCCCCGGGGCCATTAGACAATATTTGGGAAGTTTTTCATGGACAATCGGGCAAGGAGTGCTGCTGGCATCTAGTGGGTCGAGGCCAGGGATGTGGCTCCACATCCTACAACTCACAGGACAGTCCCTCCACAAAATGATCCAGACCAAAATGCCAGCAGTGCTGAGCCCTGAAGCCAGCTCTATCAACTAAAAACCATCATGGTCCCTGTTTCCAGATAAGACACTCCAGGCCTGACAGCCTGTGTTCGCAGCTGAGACCCAAAGCTACTCCCTGTCCCTGAGGATGGGAAGGCTTTCTCCCTCCACCCACCTGGCAGGAGGTCCCTGGACAATGCTGGCCAGCTGCCCGCAGCCCGACCTCAGGCTGCAAGCTCCCAGAGGTTTCTGGCCTCTTAGGAGCTGCATTCCCCTAGGCAAGGCTGGAGGCCCTGAGGCCAGGCAGATGACCCCCACTCCTGCCCCAGGATGAACCAGAGCCGGGAGGAGGGCTGGCCACGCTGGCCAGCCTTTCCCCAAAACAATAGCCCCAGGCATGGGAGGCACCAGCATCCCATTCTCCTAACTCTCTCACTTCTGTGAGCCCACATTCCTACTGCAAAGTAAGCGAGGAACCCTATCCCGGGGAGCGGAGGCCCAGGGTGTCTCCTCATCAGACAATCACCCATCCAGGTAGGAGCCCAGCTAATTGTCACCTGTCCCTTTGGAAGCCACTTCTCCACTTCGGACCTCCATTTCTCCAGCTATAAAACGGGGCAGCTGGGCTATAACTTACTTAAATCTCTTCCCCCCAGGAAGGCTGCTGCTCCAACTCCGTCAGAGACTTACTCCGAGTCTAGCCCTTAGGCCAACTCATTCCCAAGTCACCTGGGACAGGTCCTTACCAGGCAGGGGGAGCAACGTCGGCACACTCTCCCAACACGCACTCTGGAAAGGAGGGTGTGAGTTCCTGGGTGTGTGTGTGGAGGGGTGACCTGAGGCAATCACCAAGCTCCAGGAAGGACGGTCAGGTTACAAATCCTGCAGGTGCTACCAGGAACCATCTGAATCCAGAACTGCCTGGTAAAGCCTGACTCCCTGCCGCCAGCCTGCCAGACGCCCCGGAGGTATTGTGGTGTCCACTGCTGCCCAGGCTTCAAAGGGAGTAGCTGACCTGGGCCCCTGTCCCTGCCCTGCTCACCCCAGTAGGCATGTGGCTGTAGAGAAGGCCCGCTTGACACACGTGGCCAGAGCCCACCAGAGGTTCATGGGGAGCCCTGGCAAGCCCAAGGCCACGCCTCCCAAGACTCCAACAAAGCTTCCCTTTGGGGCCTGCTGGGGGAGCCAGAGTGCTGAGACCATCCATTCCCTTCCTCCCTGACTCCCCCAACACATAAACTGGGCTCCACCTCCCCAGAACTTAGCCTGAACTTGCCAGAGGGTGCCCCTGGCTCAGGCCCAGTACCCTACGGACATCCATGCTGAAGAAGAGGCCTCCTAGCTCAGCACACGCTCAAGGCCAACCCAGCCTCTGCCTGTGCCCAGGGAGAGCGCCAGCTCTGGCCACCAGCAGGGCAGGAAAAGCAGCTCTGGGTAGGGGCCCCAACACCCAGCAGGCACTGGTCCAATGTACACGGTACGAGCAGGCCACGAGGTCGGGGCTGCACAGAGCGACTCAGGGAGTGCTAGTCAGAAAGCCACATGACGGGCCTGACAGGGGCACTGCCACCCATTAGGTCTGTGACCCTGGGCAAGTGTCTACCTTTCTCCATTCTCAACTTCACTTGGACAAGCTGCAGGAACAGTGAGATAGGAGCTGTCTCAGCCTGTTGGGAGACAGAGGTTCCCTCCAACTCAGACCCCTGGCAGGCCTGGCCTTGGAGGAGTTGGTCTAAGGCCATGGGACTGGACAGGTGCAGTCTTGTGGGCAGAGCCCACTGCCCGAGAGCTTGCCAGCTGCAGCGAGGACTGTGGGGCTGCCCACCCAGACAGAAGGGTGGCTCTCAGGCTGGCCACTTGGATGAGGGGTTTCCGCATCAGCTGCAAGCCTAGAGCCCGGGTCCTTAGGGACAACCTCCCTCGCTCCTTGAGCGTGAGGCCTCTGAAGGGAGCAGCTCACCCTGAGAACTATGTGGGAGCTTCTACCCTGTACCTTCCTTACCAAAGATGGAAAGAGGCAGAAGCCCCCTGTGGACTGTTGCTCCTTGCATTTGTGGGTGTGATCCCCACAGATGGGGTCCGCCCTCCAGCCCTGAGCCCACATGCAAGGCTTCAGCTGGGCTGCCCCCTCCACCTTGCTCTGACGGCCCGTTCCATGATTTCAGGAACCCCTAGAAGTCACCTAGGCCTGACTTGGGCCAAGTGGGACCAGTGCAGCCAAGTGATCCTGGCCCTGTGAGAGAAGCTAGGGTCTGTCATGCAGCCACACCCACACTATGCACTTCTGACACCCCCAGGCCTCCCAGGGACAGGACCCAGAGCCCAGACCAGGTCCAGGGTCCAATGCAGGCTGTGCTCAAGGGCCAGGAATCTATGGGGCCTCATCACCAGGCTGCCAGCTCACACCTCCACCCATCAGCCTCCTGGCCTCAAATCCACCATCTCAAAGTTCCTAGCCAAAAATGCTGGAAAACTCTCAGGAACCCCAAGACATGTTCATAGGCTGCTTCTTGCTTGTTTTCATTAAAATGGGTTTATAGTATCTTAAAAAGGAATGCCTTTTTTTTAAATTAGAAAATTCAGATGCAAACATTGAAAAAAAATTGAGACTCATAACTTATATCTAGGGTGACAACAGTGAACATTTGACACCCACCTTCCAGAACTTTCCACTCTTAGATGCCCATGTGTTTTGAGCCTACTGTTTGCAGTCTGCTGTCTGCTGACAGTGACAGATATTCCCCTAGGTCGCTAAAACTCAGACTATGTTCTAATTGTCCCAAGGTATCTCACAAATGTCCTGACCCCACCTGGCCTGGTCCCCTGTCTTGTCATTGGTAATGTCCATTTTCCATGGGGCTGCCTTCCAGACACAGGGCCCATTGTCCTGGGCCTGCAGTTAAACCAAATGCAGCCCCTGAAGGTGAACCCACTAGACAGGGGTCCTCGGAGTGCTAGATCATGACCTGGGAAGACCCCTCCCCATCTGATCCATCTGCTGAGCAATTCCTGGGAAAATGGCCCTACATGCAGATGTGCTAGGGCACCTACAGGGACCCTGGAGTGCTGGGTCATCGCCGGGGCCAGGTCACCCAGGTTCAGGGCGGAGTCCCTCCCACAGCAGCCACCAGAGTCTCACAGAGAGTGGGTAAGCCGTAGCTTTGAGCCTTGAGCAATATAAACTAGGGTTCATGTTCTGCCTGAGCCACAGACCTGCAAGAGCATGGTGCCTGGCACATAGGGTGCCCCTGACAGACAACAACCCCTCCACCCCCCAGAAGAGGCTGGACGTGCCACAGATGCCCGCTAAGGTGGTGTGACTTTGAGGGGGTAGGCAGCCTGCCAGAGGCAGCCCTGATAAGCACTTGGGAGGCGGGCCTTGCCCTGGGACTGAGGCCAGTGAGGCCGCAGAGCCCCCAGCCCCGCCTATCCATCTGTGCCAAGGACAGCCAGAACATTCCAGTTTTTGCCCGGGAGGTGCCCGCCTCTGTAAAGCTATGCTAAGGACCTTGAGCAGTCCCCAGTCTAGGGGACAGAGAGGGCAGGAAGGGCTATTACCTTCTGGTCTTCTGTTTTAGTCAAGTAGGAATTAGGTTTGCCAGGGACACAGGAAGATCAACTGGTCACCCAAGGTCACGGAGCCAGGCAAAAATGAGCCAGGAGCAAAGTGTGTCAGGATTTCCCCCTTTTGAGGGGAGAGGTGTTTGTTTTTCTGTTTGTAAGTTGGAGGGCATGTGCATTTACCAGAGAGAGACAGGGAGAGGGAGAAAGAGAAAGCACACACCATGGGGTGTGGCCAGACCACAATCCCTTCTCCATTTCTCCATCCTGTCAGGATTTGGGGCACGTAGGTACATGCACTTGGTGTGTTTTATAAAACACTGATGCTGGGATTTGAACCATGTTTGAGCATGTGGGATCCAGCTCCCTTAACCACTAGGTTATGAGACTGACCTCAGATTCCTCACTTTTTGACCAAACACAAAACAGGGGCCCCCAGAATCTACCCTGTTCTCCCTTTCCCACTGGCCATATCCTGGCAGCACAGATTTCTCCCAGAGGTCCCCAGCAGCACCCTTTACCAGTCCTACTGCCCTTGGCCCTCCTGGAGGAGTCGAACTAGGTCCTGAGCCTCACCTGCTGACTGTTCACGGTTCTTTGTCCTGCCTGAACTCCAGGCCAGCCCGGTCTCACTTCAGTCCCTGTCTC
>NW_006159505.1:6934204-6936295 GCF_000334495.1 Tupaia belangeri chinensis | reverse complement strand
TGACTCTGACTTGCCAGCAGAAGCAGCGTCTCTTTTCTGCTCCTTGAAACCACAAGGCCCTCTCAACTCAGAGGCTCTTTGAATTTGCTGTTCTTGCCAACTACACCATCCTAGTGTTCACCCCACCTGCATCTGGGGAGCACTTACCCCACCTGAGAGCAGAACCCAGGGCACGCATAGCATCAGCGGGAAGCTTCCACCAGATGGTCCACTGCTCAGTAATGGGCAGGGATCTCATGGCAGATGCCAAGAATGCTCACAATTCTCGCCGCACTAGGAAGAGGCTGCACATTCTAGAAGCCCAAGGCCTTTACTGGGAATTCCCAGGCAGTTGTAAAGCTCAGGAAGAGAACAGAGGGAGAAGATGAGTCAGAGATGGTGGCTCCAGATACTGATCCTGCTGGCCATCTACCCTCCCTGTCCGTGTCCCCACTTGAGTACAGTTCGTTCACCTCTCAGCAGCCTGGCAGCCTCAAAGACAGCCGTGGTGATCCAACTAAACCCTAGTCCAGAATACAACACCCATTTACTCAGAACCCAAGCTCTCAGGAGGCTCCACAGCCAGGTTCACCATGGCCCTCTGTAAAATATGTCTACAAAGATATCCCTTGGCCCAGAGAAGTCTCAGAAAGATATCAGAGGGCTGCGTCTCATCCTAGGACTGAGGAGATCTGCCATCTTTGGCATCCCAGATTTTGGCTAAGTCAACACAGGAAAGATGAGCTGCTGGGACAACTGACAGAGCAGCAGTCCACCCCAAGCACAGGGAGGCAAGGCTGGCCAAGGCCCTCTCCAGAACTCTGTGCCTCTCAGGACAGCAGATGCCTGACTGAGCCTGGGATGCCATGACCAGCACATATTCACCCATTTCTCTCTCCATTCACCCATCCATCCCTCTATCTATCCATCCATTTTACCCATTCACCCACCTAACCACTCATTTACCCACCTATCCCTCCATCTCACCATCTACCTATCTATTCATCCACCCACCAATTCATCAGTCTATCTATCCACCCACTGCCCCCACCAACCCAACCATCCCTTTACCCATCCATCCACTCATCCACTAACCCATCAATTATCTACCAATTCAAATATACATTTCTCTGTCCATCCAACCATTACCCAACCATTCCTCTAACCATCCCTCTACCTATCCATCCATCAACTCAACCATCTACCTGCCTATCCACTCATCCACTCACCTATCCCTCCATGTCTTCATCTTCTCATCTATCCATCAATCCCTCCCTCCATCCACCCACCTGTCCACTCTTCAGGGGAACCTATGTCGTGCTGGGCTTCACACTGGCAAAGGGGGAATGAGATCCTGGGAACCAGCAGTTAGCGTAATGACTATGTCGCTGGACTCTCACGTAGTCGACCGCAGTTCACGTCCCAGACCCGGTGGCTTAAAACTCACGCTGGGTGCATGTGCGTGCGTACCCAAGATCCCAAGAGGAGAATGGAGGAGAAGGGATTGCAGTGTGACCATCCCCCCTGGGAGGTGATTTCTCGCTTTCTGTCTCTATGTCTCTCTCTGTCTGGCTGGCGAGCGCATGTGCCCTATAGCAAAAACCTCTCCAAAAAAAAAACAGGGGGGGGAGATAAGATCCTTTCCAACTGTACAGCAGCCAAAGACCTCAAAGTCCTGAGATCTTTTTTTTTTTACTTAACAAAAAGTTCATTATGGAAATGTACATGACCTGATTTTTACATCATAGTAAAAATGGGCCTGTTGACAAGGGGACATGGGTTGTTCTGGTGAACAGCCATTACTTATACTCGTTCCAAGGCTTCTAACATGAGGATACTACTTCCTCGTATTACCACCATTCCGATATTGTTCTGTTGCCCACTAGTTGCCATCTCCACACATTCATCTATCACAAGATTCGTAAGTGGGTCAAATCCCCGCAATATTCCTTGGACATGTCTGCCACCATTTAATTTTTTTTTTTGAGAGATTTTCACTGTAGGGCGCGTGCGCTCGCCAGACAGAGAGAGACATAGAGACAGAAAGCGAGAAATCACCCCCCAGGGGGGATGGTCACGCCGCAATCCCTTCTCCTCCATTCTCCTCTCGGG
>NW_006159505.1:6926328-6934165 GCF_000334495.1 Tupaia belangeri chinensis | reverse complement strand
GGCGTGAGTTTTAAGCCACCAGGTCCGGGACACGAACCGCGGTCGACTACGTGGGAGTCCAGCGACATAGCCATTATGCTAACTGCTGGTTCCCAGCCACCACTTAATTTTAATCATAACTTCTTGTCCATACATTTTTTCAATTCGGGAGGGTGACCTTTGCTCACGGTACCAACTTGGCGGACTCGGAGATGCCTTTGAACAGAATTCTCGGCCTCTTCACGTTCCTGCTCAAAGTCCTGATATCTGAAATTTGGGACTCAGGGGTGGAGGCAAGAGTCTGGAGCTAGAGTCATCCCTCCCTCCTAGCACACATGTACATGCACAAAGACAAGGACTGCCGCCCCACCCCCACCCCCATCCCCACCCAGGCCTCTCATGACTCTAAGCCACAGACTCTAGCAGGGTCAAAGGCAAGAGAGAGCCATGGCTCCAACCCTCTGGCACGTACTCCAGGGGCAGCTTGCCCTAGTTGGTACAATCTTATCTACACTCAAGATTCACATCCCAGACAGAGCTTCTGAGACTATTTTAAGAATGAAATAGAACAGCTTAGATGTCTGCTATGAGATGGGCAGCCTATGTGTGGCCTTAGAAACCATTTTCTTTTGAGGCTGGTGACACGGGAGGCATCCCACAGTGAGACAGGGAAGCCTTAGAAAGGCCACGTACACATGCTGACTGCAGAAGTGTAACAGTGACATGGTCCATCAGCAACTCTGAGATGAAGTTCCAGTGCCAGGTCCCATCAACACATAAGGACAGCCTTGGAGAAGCGAGGTGACCACTTAAGGCCACATACCGGAGAGGGCAGGGCTAGCCCACACACCCATGTGCCAACACTGGGACAGCACCATGGTCATCTTGGATTGCCCTCTAATCCCAGCTGGCTGGGTCACAGATGGCCACCCTAGACCCAGCAGAGGTGAGGAAGGTGAGGTCCAGTGAGGCCTACCTCACTGCTAGTGGTCACCTGGAAACCCAGGGTCCATAGCAATTCAGGTACCCAACAAACCTTCAGACACATGGCAGCATGAACCAGAGTGGACCCACAGGAACCACAGGAAGAAGGGGCCAATAGTGCAGAGGAGAGGAGGAGCATGGAGGGCCAAGGGGAGAGGAGGCCAGAACCGTGGACTGGGGAAGTGGGACTGATGTGGCTCACAGACTCTTCTACCCTCAGGGCTGCCTGGGGCTCAAGAGCACCCACCCCTTCTATGGGGTGCTGCTGCCCCACATCAGATAGAGTCCTCAAAAGGACCAAGGGGAGGGGGGTGCTGTATCTGTCCACCTGGAGAAAGTTAGGCCAGCAGCAAAATCCACATTGCCCTGCGGCCACTCCCACCCAGCCTGCCTGCTGTGGGAAATTAAGCCCCAGAGTCCTACTCCCAGCTCGGCCCTCGGCTGGTGGGGATGTGGGCCCTACCACTTCTCTGTTGTTTGTGGACCCTGAGGGGAGACTTGGATCTGTAATAGGTGAGGGGCCTTTCTAGGGTAGTCAGTGAACAGCAGCTCTTCCAGGAGCACTGAGCTTCAACACAAGCACTGGGGTGGGAGCCTGCGAGCATGAAGGGGAAACAGCCATTGTTCATGTTGGGTTTGTCTGAGGACTGTACAACCTCCTGTGTGGCTTTAAACAAGCCACTTATCTTTTCTGGTCTGCAGGTTCCCACATATAAGGGATAAAACCCTCACCAATTCTTGCTAAATCATTCCTCCCACCCAGCCCTGAATTTTAGCCTCTCAAGTGGAGAAGAGCATGGGTTTTAAGAAGATGTGAACCTGAATTATCCATGGCTGGGGCATGACCAAGAGCCTGGCCCTTGTCACACCTGTTTGCCCACTAACGGGAACTGTTGAGAGTTGAGGGGAAGCTGAGGTGGCCTCTAGGGTGTTGAGAGTTGAGGGGAAACCCAGTCATGTGGTCAGCAATCCATCCCAGGGACCACCCTCTCCTGCAGGCTGAACAAGCTGATGTATCTCAGACAGCAGTAGCGCTGTCCCCATGGATACCTCTAACTGTCCCCCATGGAAGAAGGTGAGGACAGGAGCCCCTCCCTGCCATGCATACATGCTCCTGAAAAACCAGAAGTGTCTTAAATATTTCTGTAGCTCCTCACTACTTGCAAATAGGTAGAGGCCTTACTAATTCCCTCTAAATCCTGTAATAAGAAACTGCAGCCAGGAGAAGAGGAGAAAAGAAAGAGGGTCTTGGCCAGTTTCTCTCTTTTTTAAATGTTTACCAGAGGGCATGTGCACTCACCAGAGAGAGAGACTCAGAGAGGGGAAGGGAGAAAGCACCCCTCATAGGAATGTTCATACTGCAATCCTGTCCCCTCCTCAGTACCTCGCTTGCCTCCCATCGAGCTCCTCCAAGGCCCCTAGTCTCAGTTCCCCGGTCTCGGCCTAAGGTTAAGGGCAATGTCACGTGTATCCTTTGTTCCCAGGTCCTGTTCAGGCAGGCTGCACTGTGGGCCCTACACCCCGGACTCCAACCTCATCCTACCAGGCACCCCTGGGGCACATCAACCGGACGCCATGAGTCCTCCCAACTGCCCACCAGACTGTCACAATTTTACAGCTGAGATTATAAGGCCATCAAGCTGGGTCAGGAGCTGAATGCTAACCCCAGTCCGTCTTCTGTCTGCTCCAGGGTCACCCCTAAAGTCCCTGTCTCCACAAAGGGAGGGAGCCATTCACAAATAGACTACAATAGCCCCAAACCTTCCCAGCCAGCCAGAGCCCAACTCATGGCAGGCATGGCCAGCAAAGGAGAATGACAGCACGTGCCCTGGCAGGTGAGGCAGTGGGCCACGGGCATCGGGACACAAAGGAACAAACACTGGTCATTTCAGATAAGGCTTTTGCAATTCGTTCAGTCAGGACCTAAGTAAATTTACGTGTAGTGGTTACATGATTCTTAGACTCTCACTCTCTGTCCCCTCATCCTGCTTTGGCCCTTTTTGAATTTCCTGGTCATTTATTCATTAAAGTTATCAGTCCCTCTGTCCTATACAGACCCTCACAACTGGGGTTTTCCAGATAGTATCTCTGTGTGTCATTTAACATGTTCCTCTGTTCCCAGTATCTCCCATGCACTTGTATTTAGATCTAGAGGCCTGACCAGAGGCACTTGCTCATTCATCCAGGCAAGAAAACACTGTGGGCTGATGCACTTCTGTGCCAAGGCCCAGGTTTCTGGCTGTCTCTGTAGAAGATTGTGACATGAGCAGCTGTGATGCTTGAGGTTGACCATGACCTCACCGGGAGCTGGATGACAGTGAAGTGTTAGCTCTAGCAGGAATCCTGACGAGATCGCTCTCAACTCTCTGTTTTACCGAGGTACAGTTCACATGGTAAACGCAGGACAGATGTGTGTTACATTCTCATACATCTCGGCTATAGATCTGGGCTAGGCCATTTCTCTAAGGACCCTTGGTTTGTTTGGGAGAAAAGGGCACTTAGAAGCCACAGTCTGGAGGCAAAAGTATTCACAGCTACCAGGTAGGTCTTGTTTCTAGCCCTTTCTAATAAACAACAACAACACAATTTTAAATAAAACCATTGGGGCCAGCAGGTGGCATGGTGGTTAAGGTGCTAGACTCTCACATGGTGGCCAACCATGGTTCAAGCCTGTGACCCTGAGACTTGAATATCACACTGGGCGCATGTGTGTATATGCCTAAAATCCTGAGAATGGAGGAGAAGGGATAATGATGTGGCCATCCCCCGTGGGAAGTGATTTCTCACTTTCCTTCTCTTGGTCTCTCTCCAGTGAGCATGCATGCCCCATGGCAAGAAACCTTAAAAAAAAAATGCATACTGATATTTCCCATTCAAATGCAGGGCCAGAAGCTTTTGACTTAACCTCATTTCATTCATATTCATATTTTCCTCCCAAGCCAAAAATCTTGGTTGTTAATAACACCAAACAATTATTTGCCTTTAACCTACAATTCCCAGGCAGCAGTTTTAGAATGATAACAAATACTGTCACAACTGTGACATGGTCAGAAAACAGTGCTATTTGTCCTCAGCAGGTAAATATTAGGAATATGTGACGTGAAGTAAGTCCTTTCTGGGCAGTTATTCCAGAGTCAGGGTACGTGTTTAGGTTCATTTCTTTCATTTTTATTTTAAGGGACATTTTCTAGTTAAGATTTAGTGATTTGGGGGCCAGCAGTTAGCGTAATGGCTATGTCGCTGGACTCCAGTTCATGTCCTGGACCTGGTGGCTTAAACTCATGCCAGGCGCGTGTGTGTGCGTGTCCAAGATCCTGAGAGGAGAATGGAGGAGAAGGGATTGCAGCGTGACCATCCCCCCTGGGGGGTGATTTCTCGCTTTCTGTCTCTATGTCTCTCTCTGCCTGTCTGGCGAGCGCCAGCGCCCTGTAGCAAAAACCTCTCCAAAAAAAAAAAAAGATTTAGTGATTTTTAAATTTAGAGATTAGAGATTATTTTCGATTGATAAAATGATGCAGTCTATTCACATAGTCCAAAACCGAATCTATACAAAGTATATCCAGAGACATCTATGGTAGGTTCCACCTGTCATCTTCCTACTCCCTGAGGTAATATTTTTTAAGCTTTCGTTTATCCGGCTAAAGCTTTTATTTTTAATATAAGTATGTATGTGTATCTTTGGCCTCAATTAGATGGAGAGTAGCTGTTACAATTTTATTCACTGTCCTTTTTTCATTTCAAACATACCCTGGTAATCGCTTTATCCTCCTACATAGGGATCTTGCAGATTTCTTTTTTACAGCTGCAAAATATTCCCCACATGGCCGCCAACAGTGGGTACTAGAGACCCTCCCATTTTCCACAGTGCTTTCATGAAGGGCCTCCTGCACCTTCTCCTCGTTTTGCCAGTACAGCGGTCCTCCACTACTCTGTGGCTTTACTTTCTGCTGTTTTGGTTGCTTGCACTCCACTGCTATCTGAACATATTATGTGGAAAATTCTAGAAATAAATCATTCCTAAGTTAAATTGTGTGCCATCCGAAATAGCATGATAGAATCTGCCATTCCACTCGATCCTACCTGATCCTGAATGTGGATCATCCCTGGCCCAAAGTATCCACATGGTGTGTCCTATCCATCTGTTACTCAGTGGCCATCTTGGTTATCAGATTGTCACCGTATCTAACTGCTTGTATTCAAGTATTTCCGTGGATAGTTTAGTTAATAATGGCCCCAAGGCATAAGAATAGTGATGCTAGTATTCTTTTTTTTGGGGGGGGGAGAGGTTTTTCCTATAGGGCGCGTGAGCTTGCCAGAAAGACAGAGAGACAAAGAGAAAGTGAGAAATCGCCCCCCAGGGGGGATGGCCACGCCACAATCCCTTCTCCTCCATTCTCCTCTCGGGATCTTGGGCATGCACGCACACATGCCCGGCGTGAGTTTAAGCCACCGGGTCTGACACTTGAACTGCGGTCAGCTACATGGGAGTTCAGCGACATAGCCATTACGATAACTGCTGGGCCCATGATGCTAGTATTCTGTTATAATTGTTCTATTTTATTTTTAGCTATTATGGTTAATTCCTTATTGGACTTGACTTATAAGTTAAACTTTACCATAGCCATGTATGTATAGGAAAAAAACATGGTATCTATAGGGTTTGACACTATCCACAGTTTCAAGCATTCACTGGGTTCTTGGGACATATCCCTGGCACATAAAGGGGTTTCTATACCTTTAAGATAGATTTCAGGAAGTGGAGTTACTGGGTCAGAGATAAATGCATACATGATTTTGCTAGATATTGCCAAATCCCCTCCCCACTTGCGGTTCCCTGTCTTGCATGTGCGTCAGCAAATACTTTTGGATTTCCGCCACTCTGACAGGACCTCAGTGAGGTTCTCACCTCCTGGGACCATCTTGCCTGTGTAAGGGCCACCTTACCGGTCACCTTGTTGTGAACCGTGTGTTCAAGCATCTTGCTCATCGCCCATAGGGTCATTGGTTTTGTACGGTTTTTAGAAACTCTTCTATATTAGAGATACAAACCCTTCATGATACATTGTAACCTTTCCTCCAGCTTGTTGGCCTTTTTTTTTTCTTTTTTGTTTTTTTTTTTAGAGGTTTTTGCTATAGGGCGCTCGCCAGACAGACAGAGACAGAGAGATAGAAAGCGAGAAATCACCCCCCAGGGGGGATGGCCATGCTGCGATCCCTTCTCCTCCATTCTCCTCTTGGAATCTTGGGCATGCACGCACACGCGCCTAGTGTGACTTTTAAGCCACCGGGTCCAGGACTCGAACCACGGTCGATCACGTGGGAGTCCAGCGACATAGCCATTATGCTAACTGCTGGTCCCTTTTTTTTCTTAAAAGAGATTTTTGCTAAAGGTTGTGTGCGCTCACAGGAGAGACAGAGAAAAACAGACACAAAAAGTGAAAAATGACTCCCTTTGGGGGTTGGGCCCGCTGCAATCTTTCTCCTCCATTCTCCTCTCGGGATGTTGGGCACGCACACACACACACACCCAGAAATAACCCCCCAGGGGGGATGGCCACGCCGCAATCCCTTCTCCTCCATTCTCCTCTCGGGATCTTGGGCACACACACACACACACACAGGCCCAGCGTGAGTTTAAGCCGCCGGGTCCAGGACTCAAACCACGGTTGACTACATGGGAGTCCAGCGACATAGCCATTGCGCTAACTGCTGGTCCCAATACTGTATTATTTTATCACATGGAAAACTTCCATAGGAAGTGCTGGACTCCCATATGGCCAACTGCGGTTCGAGTCCTGGGTCTGGAGGCTGGCGCTCTCTCTCTCTCTCTCTCTCTCTCTTGCTCTGTCCCTCTCTTGTTTAATTAAACTACATAAGTAAATAAATAAAGTTAAATGAAATCATTCTCATCTCAGGTGGTTTTCTGACCACACTTGGAATTTTATGGTGATGTGTGATTGACGGGTGGTTCCAGTCTAACCCTTTTCTACATGACTACCAAAGATCCAGCATCATCTATTAAAAAGTCTGGCTTTTCCCCACGGATCTGAGACACAGCCTGTATTTTCTACTGAATCTTCATATGCCATCTAGTCGGATCTGAGACACAGCCTGTATTTTCTACTGAATCTTCATATGCAATCTAGTCTATATATGGATTTAAAAAAATTCTATTCTACTAGTTCTCTGCCTGTCCATATGCCAGTACCATGCTGTTTTCATGACCAAAGCTTTAGGTTTTATGGTATTGTGAGCCACCCTGGCCAAGGGCACAGGCATGACTTTTCACAGGAGAACAGCTGGAGACATCATTGACAGACGGCCAAGCCTACAACCTGCCAAGATCAAACATTCAAAGGACGTGGCTCCTGGGACTGCTCAGACATGGTCCGAGGTTTCCCTGTTCTCCCTGGGACCTCCAGCTGTTTGCCTCTCCCAGATCGAAGGCCTCTGGAGGTTGTTCATCCCCAGAGCAGTCGGCTCCAGGACACTGAGGACCAGGTTCACTAGCCATGTCCAGAACAGTGTCCATGCTGGACCCTGCCTGGGTTCCATGCACGGTTTCCAGAAGGCAGCTTCCTTCTACCCAGGGGCACTCTCTCCTCTCATTCCAGGACAAATGGTGCGTCTACTGCTCATAGGATGCAGTCATTAAAAAGTTTACATTATGAGTCCCCCACCCAAGGTAGGAGAGTGACCTGTGAACAAGATCTCGAAGGTCCTGCTAGACCTGGCTGTCAGGATGGCACATGGGGAAAGAGCTCCTGGCTTCATCAGGCAGCCTTGGGTACACTGCCTAGCCTCTCTGGGCTCCAGGGTTCCCAGCTACGCACACAGCAAATGGCTGGCGGAGCCCGCACATCGCAAAGGCAGT
>NW_006159505.1:6924687-6925897 GCF_000334495.1 Tupaia belangeri chinensis | reverse complement strand
TGCCCCACCTACGCACACAGCAAAGGGCTCCCGTAGCCGGCACTTGGCAAAGGCAGGGGACCCTGCTTCTGGCCAGGCTCTGCTCTGTCCCTCTCCACCCTTCACCAAGGCCTAGAGTAGAGCCAGGCTGGCCCTCTGCCCTGATAGCCTCCTGCAGCCAGCAACCATGTGGGTTCAGAGAAGAGTGCCGGGCTGGGACGTGGAAAACAAACCACCCTCAGAGGCCAAGTCCTAGCACGTGTTTGGAACCACAAGTGAAACATTTTCCCGGGCTTGGGTCATGTAGCATCGTGTCACCTGGCCCATGGCTAAGCCACCAGCAAGCTCCTCCCCATTGCCCTTGCCAAGTATGATAACCCTGCCTCTGGGCGATCTGGGGTTTCTCATGGTACTTGGTAGGGCTGCTGGAGAGAGAGAACCGTCCACTAGCGAAGAGGCATGGAGATGCGGGCATCTCACCAAAGTGCCTGCAGGAACCCTGTTGAGGAGAGCTCAGCAGGGCTCGGGTGACTCCCTGGTGACCTCAACCCCACACTAGACAGCCCCGAGGCATAGTGCTCTCTCTACAGCCTCAGTGCAGCCACAGCCTTCTCCACACCCTGCCCTCCCTCCAGAGAGTAAGGCTGGCCCCCAAATCCATCTGAGTGGAAGTGGCCTGTATGATGATGTTCATCACCCTACTTTCCCCTCCAGTAACAGTAACCATACCAGTAAATGGCAGCTACCAGAAGCTTCTCTGCAGCATCTCCCCAAGGCTGACATGCCATGGTCATCCAGCACTAGCCATGCACCCACATCTGGCCTTGGGCACATGCCTCCTCAGCTCCTCCTCAGCCTGGGGCATTCTCCTCCCAGGCCACCACCCTTGAGCACATCTCCCACCCTGCAGGGAGGCGGTCCTGGCCCCACTGTTGAATCGCAGGGAGGTGCTGCAGGAGCCCAGCGCTGGTTTGGAATATCAGACCTGAGAAGGGCCATGGAGCTCACTGGACAAGGAGGCTGGGGTGCAGAGGGGAGCAGCAGGCCCTGCCTAGGGCCACTGGACAGGAGCAGGACCCTGGACAATCAGACACCTTTAGAAACCAAGGCATCAGTCATCACCCCAGAGGGAGTGGGGACCCAGTCCTTGGTCATTCGGGGACCCGTGGGTGAGTACGGCCATCCTGCCCAGCCTCGGCTGTCCCTGCCACCACGCGGTCTTGCACGGGCG
>NW_006159505.1:6920988-6924674 GCF_000334495.1 Tupaia belangeri chinensis | reverse complement strand
CTTGCCATGGCTCGTTCCCAGCCCTGTATACATGTGGTTTGGAATTGGAGCCACTGGCCTTTCCTGTTCCTGTGTGTGACATGCCATAGCACCTGGAGGAATCACAGCAGTGGCCAACATGCCAGCCTACCAAGCTTCGGTCACCCCGACCTGGTGCAGGGTCACCCTAACAGGCAGCCTCTCCTACAGCTTACTCTCAGGGCTCCTCCTCCAGAGTGTGGAAGGTTGCGGTGTTCCAGGGCCGCTGTGACAAGGGACCTCAGACCAGGTGGCTTAAACAGCAGGCAGTTCCCACCTTACCATCCTGGAACCTGCAAGCCCAAGGTAGGCATCAGCAGGGCTGGTTTTCGCTGAGGTCTCTCTCCTCGGTGTGCGGGTGTACCTTCTCCCATGTCCTCAATGGGCGTGTGTGTCACTCACCTAATCTCTTATGAGAACCCCAGTCCTCGGATTAGGGCCCACCCATCTGATCTCAGTTTACTTAACTGCTTCTGTGTAGACCCTGTCTCCAAATATGGCTATCCTGCAGTTCTGGGGGCCAGGACCCAAGATTTTTTGTGGGAGACACAATTCATTCAGTGCAAACGAAGGGGTCCTGCCCACCGACACCGCCATTAGGCAGGATGGCCCATCTCACTGTCCTCCCAGCAACTGGGATCCAGGCGCCTGTGTACCAGACCCTCCCACTCAGAGGAACTGGGACTCTGACACACCCCACGTCTGCCTCCCCCTTAGGTTCGACCCTGTGATACTGCTACCACCTATTACGTATGAGGGTCCTGGGACCTTGGGACCGCCAAGTACAAAGAAGACCCTCCTGCTCCTCCACCCATCCTCAGCCACCCGGGGGTGCAGGCGAGAGCCAGGAACAGCGCAGTCACAGGGGGCTGTTCATTCAGTGCTGCACATACAAATGTGCTCTCTCCCCTAAGCAGCCCTGCACGGGGAGCACCAGCACCATGATAAGTGTGCAAGACAGGGCAGACTGAGAGCTCTGCAGCCTGGCCAAGGCGGGACAGGGCAACGCTCAGACAGGAGGCCCACCACGTCCTTGTCCTGTGCTCCATGTCCAGGGTCAGCTAGGGTGGGAGCACCCCACATGTCTTTGTGGGAGACACAAGGGGGGGATATAAAGAACCACAGAAGAGGACTGGGGAGTGAGGGGACAGGAAGCCCAAGTGGCCAAGGGCTGCGGCCTGGGGACTGTGTCCTGCTCCCTGACCCCAGCCTGCCAAGGAAGGCCAGAAGGAACACAGGAAGGGCTGCTCGCCTAGGCCAGAGCAGGGGTTCCCCAAGGAGGGGACAGGATATCCTGGCTTGCTTCCCCAACCACATGTCAGGGAGTGGGCCCATCTCAACCCCCAGCACACATCGGGCTCCCAGCCCTCGAGGTCAGACGGAAACCATCATCCTTGCGTTTCCCTGTCCACCTTACCAAGGACAGAGTTCTCTGCCACCAACTCCAACATGCCCTGGAATGGCACAGAGCTGAACTAGCACCAAGCTCCCCAGTTCACAAAGGCTGCAGCTGAGTACACTGCGATCCCAGCTCTGAGATGGCCAATTCAGACATCCAGGGTGTCTGCTGGCCTGGAGACACTGAGCGTGAAGGGACACCTCCCAGGTCCTAGACAAGTCACATGCCCTGCCTCACCAAGGTCCACTGCAGCCCCAGCTCACTGGGGGAACTGAGGAGAGGGTGTTCATGACCACTCCCCAGGGTCCGGCGCACCTCTCAGCTCGGGGACAGGGCACAGAGCTGGAAAAGAATGGCCTCAGGTCACACGGCTGCCTCACAGAGCACACTTTCCCAGGTCCCTCACAGTACCATTCAGACACGGACCCAGAAGTTGCCCGGCTCTGCTGGCTCCTGGGGAGACTGGGCAGAGGCAGAGCGCTGAGCAAACTTCCGAGAGCTGAACAATCAGAATCAGGAAGAAAACACAGTGCAAGCAGAGACTTCCTCTGGGGTGCGGCGAGCCCTCTTCCTCCACATAGTGCAGCCCGCCAAGGAGCCTGGGTCGCCTCATTGCGGCTGCATCCCCAGGGTGCGACAAGCAGGGAGACTAGGGCTTGGCAGGACACCCTGGACAGAGAGGTAACTGGGCAGGATCTTCCTCAGCATCTGGCAGTGGGGTTGGCCTGCTCCTGACATCTTAGGGAGCTTGGGGGCCAGTGAGCAAGGGTCAGGAGGCAGGTGGCCCATCACACAAGGAGTCAGATCTGGTTGGGGTCCCTTGGAGTCACTGCACGTGAACAGCCCCCAAACCCAGATGAGCCACTGCTGCTGCGGTCACAGTGCGGTCACGGCTGCTCTTTTCACATAGGCCAACAGTGGCCACAGCACCCTCCGACACTTCAGGAGGCGGGGCTGGGTGGGGAAGAGTCTTTATGATCACAGTCCTACCATGTGTCTGGGGACAGTGGGCCTTGAGACTTGCCTTTCCTGACTTGAAAGGCCCTGCTGGTCTCAGTAAGGAGGGCACCATCCTGGGTACACAACCTCTCTCACCTTCCTGAGCCAGTGCTCCAAGCCAGCTGGGGCACCTGGCTCCATATGCACCCCTGGGGCAGCTACCAGGGGGATGAACAGGCCCAGGTGCCACCTAGCCAGCATCCCCCTGCCCCTGCCCAGCGGAGGCAGTAGGCATGAGCACTCCACTAGGATGGACGGCCATGCGTGCCACCCCCAGAGGAACCCCACAGCTCCCAGTCCGGGCCAGGGAGTGAAGGCTTACCAACCAGAGGCTGGCACCATACCAAGAGGCCGTGGGCTGGGCGGCCAGGAAGTAAGGCCACCAGGATGACGGGGGAGGGCTCTAGACCAGGTAAGGAGGGCACCCTGACTCTTCCCAGAGGTAACTTCCTGCACCAGAAATCAAGGAGTGCCCTGCCCCACTCGGGCACGCCTGGGAGGAACTGGAAGCACCTGCTAACAGCCAGGGCCAGGTGCTGCGGCCTCTGCTTTCTCCGGAGCACACCTGCCTCTGCTGCAGGCTGAAAACATGCCCCTCTATGCTCCCCTGCATCAAGCCGGGTTTGGGGAGGTTGGTTTGTTAAATCCCGGCCACACCACCCCTCTGTCGATGAAACTCACTAGGTCCTGCCTCCCACAAACCTCTGCTGCCATTTTTCCTTTTGACTCCTCCACCTCCTGGGAGGGTCTGTGATTTTGCAGACCAGCAAGAGCATCAGACCCTTCTGCTCTTAGGGGCTCCTTACCCTGGAGAATCTCTCTGGGCACCCAGGGCGAGCTCCCCAGCAGGCTGCCGCTCCTCCAGCAATCTTCCAGCAGGCCCTGACACCTGGACCTCCTTGGCAGAGAGACGTGGAGCCAACTTCTGGGCTGGGGCACCCTCTCCCCCGCTGGTTCCCTTGGCACACGTACGTGAGCAGGGCCTGGGAGGGGCTTCTCACCCCACCCTACCAGAGCCACAGCAGAGCCCCGGAACATCAAGGGCTTGGGGCCAGTCCTGTGGTGGTTTCCCCCATTAACTCCTTCCTTCCCCCGCGGCTCTGCTCCCAGTAACACGCAGGGTGCGGAGGGGTGGGCGCAGCAGGTGACGCGAGACAGTCTCCCCTGCCAGGCACGGAGGGTGCCGCGAGACAGTCCCCCCTGCCAGCCCTGTGTTAAGCGCCTCGGTGCCCCTCGGCTGGCGGCGATACTCACACTGCGAAGTGGTAGA
>NW_006159505.1:6888185-6902223 GCF_000334495.1 Tupaia belangeri chinensis | reverse complement strand
GGCGCGCCGCGCCCGGGACCCAAAGCCCCGCCCTCTACCGCCGGGCGCGCCCGGGGCACCGTAGCTCGCGCTCATCAGTTTACCTGCTTGCCCCGCCCCTGCTCGCGCCCACCTGTTAGGTTTGCTCCCTGCTGTACGTGTCTGCTCTGCCCGACCGGACGCACGTGTTCACCCTGCACCCCTGACGGTCGCCTGCTCTGCCAGGCTGGGGTGGAGGGAACATGCGAGCCAGGAAGGAAGGCGCTGGCAGGCAGGTGCCATGGCTGCGAATTCTGCAAATTGTCCTCGCCTCCATCAGGGCAAGGGGTAGGGAATATTTGCAAAAAGAGAGTGAAGGGCCGTAGCCTGCCGCTGGGCACAATGGAGACTCAGCAGACACTGAGGCCGGTAACGTCCCGGTGGAGTATATGCGCATGAGGCACAAAAACAGCGCAGGCCCAGAAAAAGGATTTACCTCTGTGGCACACAGCAGTTATTCTGTTTTTCAAAAAAAATTCATTTTCCCCCCAAAAAATTGCACGTCTGACTGCAGTGTCTGCACTTCCACATCCCAATCCAGTGGGAAGGGGGAAGATGACTTTTTTTTTTTTTCCTTAAGAGGCAGAGTCAGATTGCCCAGGCTGGCCTTGAATTCTCCATCCTCCTGCCTCAGCCTCTCAATAGATGCGAGTACATTTGCCATAGCATCCAACTCAAAGCTGAACTGTTAATAAGCCGTGCTGGGACAGCTGGATAAATACATAGGAGGAAGGGAAAAGGACAAACTGGATCCATCCCTCCTAACATGCACAAGAGCACATTTTAAATGTAGAAGTTGAAATGAAGCTATACAGATCTTATAAGAAAGTAGAGTGAAATCCTCATAAGCCAGTTATCCAACGATGTCTTGAAATCAAGAAGCAATTGATTTTAAAAAGGAAAAAGAAATAAAGCCACCATTTGCAAAGAGACAAGTGACAAACCAGGAAGAATAATTGCAATTTCCATCCCAAGATTAATACTACCAACATACGAAGAACGTCTAAAACAAAAGAAAATGAGAGACAGTCTTATGGAAAAGTGGGCAAGACTCGAACGGTTTACAGGAAAAGAGATTTGTGGCCTTTGCACTTATGAAAAAATACTCAATCTCACTCATAACAAGAAAAATGCAAGTTAAAAGTACACTTTGATACTATTGCTCACCTATCTGATTGGCAAAAATCCAGACATTGGATAATACACTTTGCAGGAGAGGCCTGGGAGCTCTCCTCTTTGCCTGTGGGAAGGGGATTCTGGCAACAGCAGCGAAATTACATAGACCATCTGGCCCAGAAATCCCACTTAAAGGAACTATCCCAGAGATAGTTTGGAAAAAATAAAAAATGATAGATACAGAAAGTAATTCATTGCAACACGACTTCTATTAGCAGAAGACTAGAAACAACCACTACATCCTTCAGTTGGTTGAATTACTCTGGTACAACACTGCCAAAGGACAAAAGGAATCCAAAAATCCAAAGGATAGTATTTGGAGCCAGCCACGTGGCATGGTGGTTAAGGAGTCTGGGTCCCACACGGCTGACTGTGCAGTGTAAGTCCTGGACTGAATGGCTTGAAAATCACACTGTGGGGAACCAGCAGTTAGCGTAATGGCTATGTCGCTGGACTCCCACGTAGTCGACCGCGGTTCGCATCCATGACCCGGTGGCTTAAAACTCACGCCGGGCGCGTGTGTGTGCGTGCCCAAGATCCCGAGAGGAGAATGGAGGAGAAGGGATTGTGGCATGACCATCCCCCCGGGGGGCGATTTCTTGCTTTCTGTCTCTATGTCTCTCTCTGGCGAGCACACGCGCCCTATAGCGAAAAAACCTCTCAAAAAAAAAAAAAAAAAAGGAAAGAAAATCACACTGTGCATGTTTGCATTCATGCCCCCAATCCCTAAGGGGGGCTGCTTTCTCACTTTCTTTCTCTGGTGAGCGCATGAACCCTGTAGCAAACTAAACAACAACAACAAACGTAATTGTCTGTATATAAATACTGATACTGTGTTTTGAAACTACATATATATACATGCATAATAAAGAGTCATATTGAATTACTTAGGAACCAACCTTTTCGGTATAAGGGAAAAGAGGTACAGATGTAAAATCTAAGAAATTCAGTACAAAACAATCCTTAAATCTGAATTGGAAATATTAGCATAAACTCTTCAGCTATTTTATCTTAAACTATAATTATTTCCTAGCTTTGTTCACTGAAAAGCATTAGAAGGAGTTGATCAATGGGTCAATTTAAGCATCAAAAAGAATCATGGGGCCCAGCCTTGGGGTTGCAGATCACAGGGTGCCACTGTGCATGGCTTGGCCACAAAAGAGGCTTGAGTTCAGATCTGGAACCACTTAAACGCGCTAGGCACGGCAGCATGTGCCTATAATCTTAGTTACCTGGGAGGCTGGGGCAGAAGACCACAATGGTGAGACCCTGTCAATAACACCTGTTCCACTTCCTCCTGTCTCTCATAAAAATAAAAGTAAAAAAAGGCTCATGAATTAAAACATATCAACTATCAGGGACCAGCAGTTGGCGTAATGGCTATGTTGCTGGACTCCTATGTAGACTCGACTGTGGTTCGAGTCCTGAACCTGGTGGCTTAAACTCACACTAGGTGTGTGTGTGTGCATGCCCAAGATCCGGAGAAGAGAATGGAGGAGAACGGATTGCACCATGGCCATTCCCCCTGGGGGGTGATTTCTCACTTTCTGCTTCTCTGTCTCTGTCTTTCTGGCGAGCGCACATGCCCTATAGCAAAAAAGAAAAAAAAACCTTTAAAAAAAAATGTGTATATATATATATATACACACACACATATCAACTATTCAACTATCTAACGAGCTCATTCATTCACAATGATACTGGAAAGTCCTCGTTGGCCTTTGTCATTGCTTGGCTCATTGGCTCATTAATTTAAAAACTAGAGGCTGTCTCACCTTCCCTGTAGGAACTGGGCTGTCCTGCTAGAGGTGTATGTTGAAGTTTCCGGAGGGAATTGTGTGATGTAGGAGCATGGCTTCAAAATAATCAGCAGGGAGGGGCAGGGTCTAGAGGTTAAACAAAACTTGAATCTGTAATTGTTGAAGCTGAGTGGTGAATACATTCATTATACTGCGCTCCTTACTTTTGTGTACATTTCCAAACTAAATCAAAGAAAATGATAATAACTGGCCGCCCAAGCACCTGGGTTGGTTTCTTGGAGGCCCCTAGGGCTGTGCCCTAGGCCACCTGGAGGAACAGATGATGGCTTTGGGGAGCCTGATCTGTGCAGGAGCCTGCTCTGGGGGGTCCAGAGCCCCACTGGCTGAGGAGACTGGATAAGGGGCTGGCTGTAAGCTGTCTACAAGCTCCAGAGATCTGGAAAGGGACAGAGGGGGGCCTGGGAACAGACAGGGCGGACAGGTGAGAGCTGGGAGAGAAGAATGAGGCCAGGTACACAGATGAGGTGAGGTGGAGCGGGCTGGGTAAGAGCTCAGGGTAAGGCCCAGTGCTGAGAGTGGAGACAGGCGGTTGGTACTTCTTGCGGGTGGTAGAGCCTAAGCTGACCCAGTGGCTCCTCTCTGGACTGCAGGGGGTAAGGAGAGATCTCTGACAGTGGGGAGTGAGTGGCTGACCTGAGGCCATGGGGGGAGGAGTCTGGATCTCTGGGTGGTGGGGCAGGACCCTGGGGTTGTCCCTTGCTAGCTACTTCCTGGTGCCTCCATAATGCACCCTCCACTGAAGAAAGCCCCTTCTCCCACTGCAGTCCCTCTCAGGCATTCCAGGCGCACGCATTAGTCCGGGGTTGTGCTGGACCCAGAGGCTGACAGATCGACTTGGCTGGGCATGGATTAGGGACCGGCCATCTCCCTGCCTCTTCATCCCACGGAGTGTCTCAGAACCTTGGAGCATTCTGAAAGCTTGATGTTGCCACACTGCACACTTTCTGGGGGCTCTCTGCAGACATCTCTCAGCTCTCTGAACTCATCCCACATTCCTCTGGTGGGGTCAGATGTTGTCAGTGGGAGGAGCCTCTGAAGTCACTGAGAGCATGAGAGGAAGGGGAAACTGAGGCTGGGAAGCGTGACTCCCAGGAGATCAGCACCTGTGGGTCAGGGGTGAGCTGTTTGGGTATCCAAGCCACCAAAGGTTTCTTGGCCAGCGTCCTCCTTCAGCTTGACTTCCTAGTCATTCATTCATTCACTCCCCAATTCCTTGTTGAGAGCCAGTTGTATGCCAGGCAGTGATCTGCCAGAGTTGTGTGCAAGATCACAAGTCATTGAGAGCGAGATAAAGAAAAGCAAGGGGGCAGGTCAGCTGTTGGTGTGGTGGTTAAGGGTGCTGGGCTCTTACTTGGCTGACCGCGGTTTGAGTCCTGGACCTGGCACCTCATTTTCTTATTCTCTCTCTCTCTCTATGTCCCTCTCTGGCCAAATAATTTAATTAATTTCTAAAGATAAAGTTAAGGGACCACCAGGTAGTGTGGTGGTTAAGGTGATGGACATTCCCACATGGCCAAACACGATTCGAGTCCCGGACCTGGCGAAAGATATTCTGCAGGTTAGTTTCATTCTTCTTGGATGATGAGGAGGATGGCTGATGAGGACACCAAATTAGAAGCAAGAAATAATTTTTTTTCTTTTTCTCTTTTTGAGAGGTTTTTGCTATAGGGCGTGTGCTCTCGCCAGAAAGACAGAGAGAGACAGAGAGATAGAAAGCAAGAAATCATCCCCTGGATGATGATCATGCCGCAGTCCCTTCTCCTCCATTCTCCTCTTGGGATCTTGGACACGCATGCACACATACCCAGCGTGAGTTTAAGCCACTGGATCAAGGACTCGAACCACAGTTGACTACATGGGAGTCCAGCGACATAGCCATTATGCCAACTACTGGTCCCAATAAGATAATTATTTAAGAGAGAGAGAGAGAAAAGAAAAGCAAGGGGCCAAGGGATAGGAGGTGCAGTCTGTGGAGGGTGATCAGTGAGGGTTCCTCGGGGCATTGCACAGAGACTAACCTGGGAGGTGCTTGCTGACAGAGGACTCTGCATGCAGAAGGCATCAATACAAAGGGATGATGGCTGGGAGGAGGGGCAGGGGAAAGGGCGGAGCGCTAAGAGCACTGGAGAGGAGGTGGAAGGACAGAAGCCTCCACTCCAAACTCCTAACCAGTGAGTCTCTAGGAGCGTCCCTATGAATATGTCGTCCCACAGCAGAGCTGGGGCGAACCATCTCCCTGTCTATGCCCCTGTTCTTTATCCTGGCCCCAGGTACATCCTTACCTCACCTAAGCTCCAACGATCTGCCCCCTTAAGAACAGACCTCATCATCCCAGACCTGCTCATGGCCCGAGGGCTGGGGAAGAGACCCAGAGCTATCACCTACAGACTTGGTAAATGCAGCGTCCAGTGCAGACCCAGATGCATGGGGCTGGGGGCAGGAAGTTCAGGAATCTACATTTTAACGAGCATCTTTCTTCCATGTCAGGGACCCCAGCAGTGTCCAAGTTTGGACACCACAGCAGGACACAGGATATGGGGGACGAACTCGTACAGAGCCCTTCTGCTCAAGCCTAATTCTGATTTCCCACTTAGGGCTGTGTCCAAGGGTCATTCCATGGCACTTATTATGCCCACATGGTGAGGGCAGGGTCTTACTTGGGTGGGTCTCACAGCAGACCAGGCTGTCACAGAGAAAGTCACCCTGAAATAGGTCCTTATACCATGGGGAGTGTGAGACCCTCCCCAAGGCAGCTTTCTCACCTGTGAGACTGGGACACCTGCCCCATCTTGCACATTGTAGAGAGGAGGTCTCCGGCCAGTGAGTGCAGAAAGAGTGCGCAGTGGGAAGGTGATAGGAGAAAGACATGCCATCACAGGATGCCGTCATCCCCACCTCCTTTTCCAAGATGCGGAGCTGGGAGCTGGCCTGTAAGAGTAAGAGTGCACAGGTATCCAGGTGCATATGCTCATGAGCCCCTTCCTGACCATGAAGGCCCCGGGGAGGCCCTGTCACCTCCCTCACCACTAGGTAGCCTAAGAGCAGTGGGATCCACCAAGCAGAGATTGAAAGGAGACCCACTGGGTAGAAGTGGGAGGTGGCCCTCAGTGGGACCATGGCTACACTCCTGTAGAGTGACCCACACTGGGTCATCTGGTAGTGGGCACCTTCCTGCAGAGTCACATGCCCACGCTCACCTCTCCTAGCCTCCCCTGGGCCAGCGGGGTGCTTCCCAACTGTGTTTGCTTTGGTTCACAGTTAAGTCGTTTGAGCCCCATGCCTCTCTGAGCTGGGCTCACACTGCCCTCAGGAAGCTCTCAGATACCCACTGGGGCCAGCCTCCCTGAATGAAAGCCCTTCTGGACTCTGCACTAGGGCTCAATTTCAGTTCTCCACACTGAACAATTTACAGAAGTTTGGGGACTTTGGCCCTGGCATTATGCCAGAGGTTCAACTTCAGCAAGTGCCCAAGGACCACCCACCACTCGGTCATCACTGGCCACTGGGCTTCCCCTTCCCCTTCCAACTGATTCAGAGATCTTAGTCCTTCCCAGGAGAGCAGCCCCTCTCCTGTCACACATACCCTTAGGCAATCCTCCTCTGAGCCTCCCAGACACCCCTCAAGCCTAGGCAGTGCCCATTGTGGGGTGTCTGAGTTCACAGAACTTTCCTCACTGGAGAGCTGCGAGGGTACCCTTGGCCTCTCAGAGAGCAGCCTACCCCTCAGTTCTTCAAGGCCATGATGAATAGTTCTCAGCCAGGGCCATTGTCCAGTGCTCTAACTGGCAGGGCTCCCCTCTGAAGCCCCCTGTGGCCCATCATAGGGCCAGGGCCCATAGTTGGCCCATAGTTGACAAATGGGAAGAAGGGTGGATGATGACAGATGCATAGATATATGTGTGAGTGTGGACAGATGAAAGAGTGGACTTGAGGTGGCAGGCCAGGAGGTCAACCCAAACAAAGCTGCTGGTGGGCAGAGGGATGGGGCCAACGAGATGAGCCATGAACAGGGGAGGAGGCGGCGATGACACAGCCAGCCTACTGGTATTTATTGGGCGCCTACTGAATTCCCAGCTAGCCTGGTCACAGTGCAGTGGAGGTCAGCGGAGAGAAAGGTGAGGCTCCTGACCCTCAGGGGATCATGATTTTGTGTGTGAGATACACAGGCTGGGGAGAAAGCACTTGAGTACTACGTATGCTATGTGGGGTGCCGTGACCCCACACACACACGCCCTGTGGTTACCCAGAACCTGTGAAAGAGCTGCTTCCACTCCAGTGTGTGGGCATCTCAGTGACTTCAGACACTGGAGGGTAGTCCATGGTAAGTGGGTGACTGGAGAGGTGAATGGACGGGTGGGTAGACAGATGGATGGACGGGTGGGTGGGCGAGTAGATGGATGGCGAAGGACAGATAGAGGCATGGACATATGGGTGGATGGATGAGAGGGAGGGGTGGATGAATGGATGGACAGATGGGTGGGTGGGAGGGACAAATGGGAAGAAGGATGGGTGATGACAGATGCATGTGTGGATGGTGGAAGGTGAAAGAGTGCATGGGAGAGGGGGTGGATGGACAGCTGGATAAACAGACGAATGGAAGGAAGAATGGCGGAATGATGACAGGTGAATAGGTTAATGTATGGTTGGAAGACATGTGCGAGGACCAGCAGTTGGTGTAATGGCTATGTTGCTGGACTCCCATGTAGTCGACTGTGGTTCAAGTCCCAGACCCAGTGGCTTAAACTCATGCCAGGCGCATGTGCATGTGTGTCCAAGATCCTGAGGAAAGTAGAGGAGAAGGGATTGCAGCGTGGCCATCCCCCCTGGGGGGTGATTTCTCACTTTCTGTCTCTCTGTGTCTTTCTGATGAGTGCACGTGCCCTAAAAAACCCCTCCAAAGAAAAAAAAAAAAGAAAGACATGTGGGTGAGTAGGTGGGCCAATAGGTAGATTGATGCACAGGCAGGTGGAACTTCCTTCCTTCAGTTATTTGCAGTTCTATGGACCAATGGATGCTATCTTCTCAATGAGGTCCTCCTTGACCTGCCCACTTAAAAAATAAAATCTCCCTAGGGACCAGCAGCTGGCGTAATGGCTATGTTGCTGAACTCCCACGTAGTCGACTGTGGTTCGAGTCCCACACCCGGTGGCTTAAACTCACGCCAGGCACGTGTGCATGTGTGCCCAAGATCCCAAGAGGAGAATGGAGGAGAAGGAATTGCGGCGTGACCATCCCCCCTGGGGGGTGATTTCTCGCTTTCTGTCTCTCTGTCTCTCTCTGTCTTCCTGGCTAGCTCACGCGCCCTATAGCAAAAACCTCTCCAAAAAATAAAATAAAATAAAACCCCCCTGCTCTCCTCTGCTTTATGATTCTCCGCAGTCATCGCAGTCACTTACTCATTTCAGCTTACTCCCATGTTGGTGTCTGCATCTCCCCTGATGCCTGCACGTAGAAACTGCCCCGTGACCTGTGCTGAGTGACTAAAGGAGCCAATGGGCAATTGAATGGTTGGGTCATTAGTGTCTGGAGGCAACCAGAGAGGACCAGGGATGGGGATGCAGGTGGTGTCACAGACGCCTGTCACCCCAGGGACCTGGAACACTGCTGTTCTCCCCAGACTGGCTGGGCTCTGGGTCTCTAGGTTGCCCACACCCTAAAACTCCAGCCTCACCTACAGGGCCTGCCTCCCAGAGCCCTGCATGTCCAGGGACACACGTGCACACACAGAACACATACACACAGGCACGCACGCACACACACACACACACACACAGGGCATGTCTGTACACGCATGATACCTATACATGCAGGCACATAGCATGTCCACACTGATGTACAAATGCACACTGGGCCTTGCTTTTCAGGCATACCAGGGGTCCGTAAGTCCCTGGGCATGGGCTGGTCATCATTTACCTTTTGGTCCTCGCCAGCCCCTAGAGAGTACATTGTTATCATCCCCGTTTCAGGGGGGATCTGGACTCCCGAATCACTGCAGGTAACCCTACAGCCCTGCCCACTGCCCTGTGCCCGCTCTGCACATTGCATCTCACACAGACTCACATGTGCATGTGCAGGTGTGCATGCAGAAGGGACATGCCATGCACAGGTGTGCGTGGAGTCCCCTCCCCAGGGCTGTGGGATCTGGACCGCAACTC
Organism: Tupaia belangeri chinensis; assembly: GCF_000334495.1. NCBI lineage: Eukaryota > Metazoa > Chordata > Mammalia > Scandentia > Tupaiidae > Tupaia > Tupaia belangeri. The sequence goes on along the minus strand of NW_006159505.1, from coordinate 6,893,054 downwards.
AGTCCCTCCTCAGCCAGTGCCTGTTCTCGAGGCCGCTCTCCCACACTGCTGAAAGGGGCACTCCTTTATTTGCAGTTCTGCCATCTGACCGCCAAGTGCTCTCCACAGGGAGCAAGTTGGAGCTTGTCTCCTCCCGGAGCTCGGAAGCTGCAGGGCAAGTTGGTGGGAGGAGAGCCCTAGCCTCGAGTCCTGGCCGTGTGGCCATGGCGACACTCAGCCTCTCCGGCCTCCCGTGCCATCTGTGTTGTGGGATGGGTCATGGTCACCCGTTCTAGGTCAATGTGGAGCTGGAGCTAGTGCTTCCAGAAGGGCACTGGGCACAGAGGTGGCCGCCTACAGAGTGATCTTGGATGCCGCCGCCCTCGGTCCCCACCCTGCCCAGTCCCCAGTCCCAGGGCAGAGCCCACGGACAACCGTCTGATGTGCGTGATGAGATCCTGGGCTGAGCGGACCCAGATGGCTGCTTCAGAATCAGGACCCTGGGCATGTCGTGGGGACAAGGCCCCAAGCTGTGGGTACTATTGGGGAAAGGAGAGGCAACTGGGTCAGCTGAGTCCCTAAGAGGTGACCTAGTCCCACAGGGGCTACGAGAAGGCATGGAGGCAGACAGCAAAGACACATCTGCTTCACGGGGTATGGGAGAGTCAGGGGGCCACCATGGAGCGAGGATGGATCTGCGGCCCCACCCAGTACCCTGGGCTCCTGGCCTTCCCTGCCAGGTGCTTGGGGTCAGCCTAGAAGCCTCAGATGGAAGCCCTGTCCTACAGACCTTGTCTGTAACCCTACCACCCCATCTGCCCATGGCGTGGCCCTGTACTCCAACCATGTTGGCTAGTGTCTCCAACAGGGATGTGCCATCAGTGTGTCCCATCTGACAGTCTGGCTCCAGGTGGCCTCCCTCTCACCTGAGTCTAAGGGAGACACTGGTCACAGGAGGCCCCACCCAGGCCAGTGTGAGCAGAACCCCTCTCTTGGTTCTGGTTCCTCTTCTATAAGGCAAAGAAGACGTGGGTCTGGTCAGTCCCGGAGCTGCAAGCTCCCAGGGTATACTGGGGTAAGGCTGCCCAGAGCAGGTTGGGAGCCAGCCCTCAGCACCCTCCTAGCCAAACCCAGCCTGAGGGCCCTGGTCAGAGATGGCTCAGGCTGCCTGTGGATTCTGGCCTTCTTGGACACTGGGCCAGTGTTCAGACCCATGGGCCTGGCCTCCTGCAGCTTGGCAGGTGGGTCTGTGCAGTCAGTGGGGTGGGCAACTGGTAGTTCAGAAGGGGATCTGCTGTCTCAGGAACAGAGGCCTGGTGAGGACAGGTACCAACCAGGTCTTACTGGAGCCTTGCTCTACCAGGAGTGGCCTCTTCCTAAAAGGAAGTTCCCACATGGCATTTGTCCAGGACCAATTGTGGCAAAGGTGATGAAGACAGCTAGAAACAAAGCCACCACCCAGGGTTGGAGGCTACTCTTGTCAGCAGCTGGGATGTCCCTCCCGACAGCAAACATGGACATGATGAGCACCTTGGTGCCATTACTTAGGGTCCTAGCATTGGCCAGGAAGCTGCTTCCCCAAGCACAGCCTCCCCCAGGTGCCCTGGCCCTGCCCCCATGGTGGCTCACATGTAGGCACACACCCAGACTCTCTGACCTTGATTCACTCATTCACTCACTCACGTCTGAGCAGGTTCCGGCTCTAGGTAGGCAGTGGTAAGTGCCCAGTGGCCGACAGTCCTGGGCAGGAAGGAAGCAGCAGATAAGTAACCAATAAACGCTAGGTTCTTTCAGATGGCAAGGCACACTGAAAGCCAATGCCAGGCCCCCAATGCTGCTATGGTCAGGAGCAAAGGGGTCTCTGAGTAAGGATGTGGAAACTGAGACCCGAGTGACAGGAAGGAGCAGCAGGAGGAGCCAGGGAAGGGCAGCAGGAGCAAAGGAGCGTATCCTGTTCGGGTTTTCTTGTCAGGTTAATAGAGAGCCAGAGAGGGTCATAGGCAGGAAGGAGCTTGGCCAGGGAAAGGCTGCTGCAATCCTTTGGGTGTCCAGGAGTCAGAGGTGGCTTTTCTGAGTTTGATGGACAGGATCAAGACAGAGGGAAAGCTGGAGAAGGGCCATGTCCTGCACCCCCACAGGCTCGGCGTCTGGGGAGACGCGCTCACTGCTTGAACACCCCAGGGACTGGCAGACAAGGCCCTAGACTGGCATGATGTGAGCTCAGGCTGGATTTCCAGGGCTCAGTGGGCCCCTGACCTTATCCAGGGTCCCCCAAGATCAGCCTCTCCTAATCAGAGCTGGGCCTTCAGGGCCTCAGACCTCAAGGGCTTGTGGGAGCCCTGCCCTGGAGTTCTATGTACCCAGAACCATGATCTTCGCCTCTGACTGTATTTACTAAGGGGACTAAGGGACATGCCCAGCCCAGCCCCCAGGCAGCTACCATAGGAGTGATCAGAGCCCTTCTGCCCAGAGCAAAGAGGCTGGGGCTCCGCGCCATGGCCGGCCAACCACCACCGCCATCCCTGACTCTGCCAATGGTCCTGGGGTGCCCTCTGGTGGCCGATTTCAGGCCAGACTGGAGAAGCAGCTGGGGTTTCAGCAGATCCTGGAGGCTGTCCCCCACCCCTCCCGGAGATGAGGCTATGAGAGGTCCCCAGGTAGGGGTCCTTGGGGTCTCTCGGGGGAGGGCACGCAGGACTGTCACTCAGGTTCTGCCCTCCTCATATGCTACTCCCAGAATAGCTGGGCTGTGAGTCTCCCCATTGTACAGACAGAAGGCTGAGGCGCGGAGCACACAGGAGCTTGAAGGACATGTACATTAGCCCAGGAGTATGGGACTCCAGAAGGCAGGCTCTGTCCCTGCTGGCATGCTGCCCTGCTCCCGGAGGAAGGGTTGGTCGTCGTGAGCCCCAAAGTGCTGGCCACCTGGGAGATGACACACCATGGGATTCGATGCCGCAAGACTTCCAGGGCCACAGAGCAAGGGGCGTCCTCTGCCTGCCTGTCCTCTGCGGACAGCTGGGCTGAGTGTCCTGGCCTGAGCTCCTGGGGCAGCACCCATCCCACTTGCTGGGGAAGACTGACTCGGAGCCCCATCCAACCATACCAGGGTGTAACATTAGCAGGACTCAGCCCCAGCCGCACCCCGGCAGAGCCCACGAAGAGAACGCCAGCAACCAAGGGGGCTGGCGGCTCCCACACAGAATCACCTCCCAGTGAGCGCTGTGTCCAGGTCACACTGGATGTGCCGTCGGGGCTGCAGGGGCCAACCAGACCTGAGGAAGGCTGTCCCTGGTGGCCGGTGGCTTTAACGAGAGCAGAAGGTTGGTGGTGTCCTGTGGGTTTTCATGGCCAGTTCCCTGGGCTGGTATTGGCTGTCCAGGAGCCGGGCCTAGTGGGTGGGGAGGAGGAGAAGGAGGAGCAGGAACTGGGATGCTGGGCTTGCGGGCACAACCTGCGTGGCGGGGAGACGGCTCCAGCAGAGCAGGTCAGTGCACCGGGGAGACGGCAGGCAGGTAGGGGCCCCTGTGTGGCTGCCGGCGAGCAGGTGGGGAGCAGGAGTAGGGAGGTGCCCACCTCCTCTGGGGCAGGGGAAGGAGGGGAACTATGTGGCTCCAGCTTCAACTCTGTCTCTTGCCTCAGTTTCCTCATCTATCATAAGAGGATAACCCTCTCTTCCTGGGGCTCTGGGTGGCCAGCCCCCACCATGGGTGAAACAGACATTCAAGAAGGGACTGCTTGATGCTTGGGAAGGGTTTGGGCAGGAGGGGCAACCCATAGGCTCTGGGACTGAGGCTTTAGGGATGGTATCTGGCCAAGCGGCCTAGAAAGGCAGGTGGGGCTCAAAAGTCAGGGACCAGAGGGGCCACCATGTCATAGCTGTGTCCCCTTCATATTCATGTGTTCTACACCCGAGAAGAACAAGAGGGTCAACACTGACTATGGCTGCTATATGCAGGGCCCCTTCTGGCACCTTCTTCCTATCACCACCTGTCTTACTGCGTCTCATAAAGGACGTGGGCCCAGGGAGTCCCAGGGACCTGCCTAAAGTCACAGATGGACAAGGAGGGCTGGACCCCAGGCCGAGCTACCAGGCTCAGCCCCGAGAAGAGCTCTTCCGGAGCCCCTGGGGAGCAGTGTTCACCTCAGGCATTTCTGCGATGGCCTCTGGCCAGTGGGTAGCCTTCTGTCCCAACCCCTGGTGCCTGAACAAGAGCCCCCTGTGCCTTCCCTGCCAGGGCCCAAGTGTCTGCTCCCATTTTTGCCCCTTGGGAGGTCTGAGATGTGATTCTAGCCAGGAGATGTAGGACCCCCAGCTGCCCCCAACTCCCTCCACCCCTGCAGGGAGGGGGCGTTACAGACCTGGACACCTGTTCATGCAAATCTCCAGCCCACTTGGTTTGCATGCCCTCCTTCTCGGTGGCCGTATTTGCCTGATGCCTGGCACCTGCCCAGATGCCCCCACAGTCCGCAGGCTGGGAAGCTGGGTGCCAGGGCCCAGGCCCCAGGGAAGGTGAGAATGCCGCTCCATACTGCTGATCAGTCCCCCAACCCGGCTTCAATGGCCCAGTCCCATACTCCCCAGAGGCTGCAGCCTGCCTGCCATTGCTCCTCCTGGAGGGCTTTGGTGGGAATTGCTGAACCCCACATGCTTACCTCACTGCCCATACTGCATTGAATGGGGTCCCCAAAACAGTGACAGAATAGTGGCCCCCTGGAACCTCAAGGTGACTTTATTTGGAACTAGGACAAGTGATAGTGGGCTCATAGCGGAGTGAGGTGCACCCAAATTCCAGGCCTGGTGTCCTTTTAGAAGAGGAGAAAGACAGACACATGCAGTGAGGCCACGGAGGTAGAGGCCGGCGTGATGTGGCCTCTAGCGCAGGAATG
>NW_006159505.1:6876856-6886838 GCF_000334495.1 Tupaia belangeri chinensis | reverse complement strand
AGAGGCCGGCGTGATGTGGCCTCTAGCGCAGGAAGGCCTGGAGCCCTGAGAAGCTAGAAGAGGCAGGAAGGACCCTCCCCTGCAGCTTTCAGTGGGAGCACTGCCCTGTCCACAGCTGGGTTTGGGGTTCCTAGCCTCTAGGACTGTGAGAGAATCGCGTTCTACTGTTCTAAGCCACGAGGTTTTCCTCTCTTACAGCAGGCGTGGGTCCCAAACGTGCTGCCACGTCTCACCCTCCTGCCGTCGCCAGCCCTCACCCAGAGCTTGTCCTCAGAGGCCAGGTCCCAATATGGAGGCCCAGCAAGCTGCATCTGCTGCCTGGGAAGGCCACATTCAAATCCTGGCCCTGTTTGGCGCTAAGTTCCTGCTCTGGGAGTGGGAAATGGGAGGAAGATTTGCATTCTCTCCCCGCAAGGTGCAAGGTGGGCAGAGGCCATCAGGAAGCCTCTGAAGGCGTGGCCACGTGGGAACATGAGACACGGAAGTGGGAGACCTAGCCTGACTCTGGCCCCAGCACACACTTGCCCACTCTACAGCCCCCTCTGGGCCGAGTACTGGGGCTGCCCTGACAAAAGGCCACAGACAGGAATCTTAAACCCTGGAGCAGATTCCCTACAAGTCTAGAGGTCAGAGGTCCCATGGCAGGCTGAGCTCCCCTGAAGGCTCTGGGGAAGGGTCCTCCTACCTGGCTTCTGGCTTCTGGGGACCCCAGGCTCTCTGGGCATCCCTCAGCTTGCAGCCACATCACTCTGTGCTCTGTCTCTATCTCACGTGGCTGTCCTCTGCAGGTCTTCACATCGTCCTCTGCCCGGGGCGTGTCTGTCTCTATGTCCTAATTATTCCTTTCTGTAAGGACTCCAGTCCTGGGACTAAGCGCTGCCCTCCTCAGTGTGACCTCATCTTCACTATATTAATTGCATCTACAAAGATCCTGTTTCCAAAGGTCTTGTTCACAGGTACCAGGGTTAGGACTTGCATGTATTCTTTTGGGGACACCTTTTTAAGGACACAGCTACTGTGCTGGCTCCAGAGACAGATGGGATGGCGGGGGACCTCAGCCTTAGCCACTGTCCCGGGGCCAGTCCCTGACACACCCAAAGGCACCCTGCCACCTCCCAGCGCCCCTCCTGTGTACACAGGTGGCCCCTCTCCAAGAAACAAAGGGTTTTACAAAAGGATCCATTCTCCTCTCACAAAGGGCCGTCCATGGCTGGGCAGTGCCCAGGGCACCTGGGGTGGCCTCCGGGGCTGAGAGGGCAGGGTGGGTCCATGGGGAGGGGAAGTAGCTGGGAGCTGCTGGAGAGCCTCGGGTGGGGCAGGGCGCCTGGGGCGCCAGGGCTGCCTCCCATCTGGCACCTCCCGAGTACACTCACCACCTCGGCCAGGAGCCCTGCTCCGGCTGGGTCGGCCATGGTGGGGTTAAGGTGGTGGACTAGGCAGGCGGTCAGAGGTGATGTGAGCCCAGACAGGGGTGAAGGGGCACCTCTCCTACCTGCACTTGCTGAGGCAGGAACACAGTGAGAAGAGCCACTGCTGCTGTGGGGGCCTGGGTCAGGCCTTCCCTCTCTGGGCTCCAGGGCCCACCTGGGCAGGAAGGGGGCCTCCCCTCCTCCACACAACCTTGCCCAGGTCCTCTGCACTTGAGCTGCGTGCACCAGCCTCACCTTCTCACCTGCTCGCCCAAGTGTCCCTGGGTGTGCTCTCCCCTGTCCCGGGCCGACAGGGTTGTGGGGTGGTAGGCAGTGTGGCTGGAAAGCTGTGGCTGCTTTACTGAGTCTTTTACGGTTTTCAGAACGCCCCCACGAAAGCCTCTGGAGAAGTGTCAACAGGTGTGGCCGGCCACGGTGTCTGGGGTGGGGTGAGTAGCGGAACGAGCAGCCAAGCAGAGGGGCTTGGAGGTGTCCCCCTCCCTTGCTGGGGAAGGGGCTTGAGGGATGCAATGATGCAGCAAGAGGTAGAGCTGTAAGGGGAGGTCCAAGAGGGGTCAACCGAAGCGAAGGTGACTGGAACAGAGGCTCTCCTGGTGGTCCCCAAGACTCTGCTGGCATGTCAGCTAGGGAGAGGGGCTTCCCTGGGGAAGGCAGCCCCAGCCTGCTGAAGGGAGGGCGGGGGACTGGCTCTTCCACCCTCAGGTGGTGACTGTGTCCCTGCAGGGAAGCTGCCATGCAGGAGGCCCCGAGTTCCTGTCCTGGCAGCCCCATGGACGCAGGACATGGGTGGGAGCCTGGCCTGTGCCGGGGTGAAGTGGACTTTGGAGGGTCTGGGAAGAAACGAGGCAAGGTAGGGGTGGCCCCATGCCTTGGTGGCATCTGCCATGCCCAGAACTCTGAGTCCCTGTCTGGAGACAGGGCACCCAGATGCTTGCTCACCCCTGGGGTCTCTTCTCTGGGGGGTCATGTTCAGAACCCCCAGATGGGTGGGATTCAGGCACTCAGTGTCTCTGGCCTCTGCCTCCTATCCCTACAGTAACCGGAGCCCCCGAGGTCCACTGAGAGGTCCGGGCAGCACTGGGGTCAGGTGCCCAGGCCTTTCCTCTGCCCAGTCCCCTCACCGCACTGAAGAAGCAGTCAGGTCCAGAGAGGGGTCAGGACTGTCAGGTCATATGGCAGGTCAAGGCAGACCGACTCTGTCCCAAAGACGGTCTTGGAACCTCTCTCCTCCTGCTTCCTATCCTTGTGCCCAGCACCCCCTAGTCTCAGTACCCCCAGGGTCCCCAGTACCTAGCACCCTGGTACCTACTGCCCTGCAGTTTGTGAAGGTGCCAAGCAGTGCGGCCCCCTCTGTCCTCTTTGACCTGCTGCTCACCGAGTGGCACCTTCCGGCCCCCAACCTGGTGGTGTCGCTGGTGGGTGAGGAGCGTCCTTTCGCCATGAAGTCCTGGCTGCGGGATGTCCTGCGCAAGGGGCTGGTCAAGGCAGCTCAGAGCACAGGTGAGGCTCCCCCGCCCCCCTGCAGCCACAGAAGCACAGGAGACGAGCCTGCTGACCCCTGTGGCCATTGCCTGTCAGCATCTCTGTTGACCTCCCCGCCTGCCCTGTGTTGTGCCCAGGCAGGCAGTGAAAGCAGCACAGACGGGGCCTCCCCAGCTGGGTCTTGGGCCCCCATGGGAAGGGGTATGGCCTCTGTGCTCGTGGGGCCCATGGGCCCTGCTCTCACTCACCAGTGACTGACACGCTGAGGGACACACCATGGCCAGTCAGTCGCTGCAGTTGGAATCAAATTACTGGGCTTTATTTTGAGGCAGGATTGGCCTTCAGTAAGCCCAGTACAAGGATTTGGGGTTTCGGAACCCCTTACTGCAAAAAATGACTGCAGCAAAGCAAAAAATAATAAGAGATCTGTGAGCCAGACATGGGCAGAGAGCCTGATAGCTTGGGGAAAGGTGCCCAGATGGCTGTTGGGCACACATGACTGGACAGAACTGTGACCTGCTCTGTCCAGAGCAGAACGTAGCATACACCTTGCAGGTCAAGGCAGGGGTGAGGGTCATCGCCGCTTCACTGGGCAGGAGACCTTGCTACTCAGCCAGGCTGCCTTGCTCTCCCCGGGCCTGTTTTCCCACCAGTGCTTCAAGGCCTTCCCGGCACTCCAACCCTCCTTCTCGGGTCATTGGCTGTGGCTGAGCTGAGGGGGCGTTCCACTGGACCTGGGGCGAGTGTCTAGGGATGACCTGGGAGGCGCCTGGCAGTGAGGCCCCTGCCCTCTTCCACTCCCGCAGGGGCATGGATCCTGACCAGTGCACTTCGCGTGGGCCTGGCCAGGCACGTCGGTCAGGCTGTGCGCGACCACTCGCTGGCCAGTACGTCCACCAAGGTCCGTGTGGTCGCCATCGGCATTGCCTCACTGGGCTGCGTCCTGCATCGTCAGCTCCTGGATGGTGCTCAGGTGAGCATCTGGCTGGGGAACCCGGCCGCTGGGGCTTAGTGGCTTGGGAGGCAGGAAGGGCAGTGAATAGGTCAGCCCCCGCCCTCAGAGATTCATAGTCTAAGGGGAGTAACGAGGCCAGAAGTAGAGACAACTCCGAAGACTGAGTTGTGGGGACAGACTTCCAATAAGGAGGATTTGAGGAGAGGGAGCAAGGAAGGCGCCCTGCTCACGGCCAGCAGGTGGCAGCATCGCTGAGGGAACAATGGCCAGCACAGACCCGCTGGGGTGGGACCTGGACTCTCAGGACCGGACGCTGCCCACATGGGCCCAGGCCTGGCTCAGCACTGTCCCCAGGCTCTGTGCATCCCTGGGCCAGTAGTTTCTGCTCTCTTATCCTTGTTCATGGCTCCTACCCGCGGTCTGTCTGAAGCACACAAGGGTGGAGGCTCAGACAGCCCTGTGAGCACCTGGACTCCCTCCCAGAAATCTAGAAGGAGGCGCTTCCAGCCCTGGCTGTCTCCATGGCTGTGTCTAGAGGAACCCTCCCCCCACACACACTGCGCCTGACTGAAGGGAGGCCCTAGGTTCCAGCAGCCCAGCCTTCCCTGCACCTGGACAAAAGCCTTGTCTGGGACCTCCAGGGTGTGGTGCAGGGCATGGTGGGGAGGCTCCACACTGGGGACCCAGTCCAAGCCGCCTCCTGGGGGCTCGACGTTGTCTCCCTTCTCGGGCACAGGAGGATACTCCTGTCTACTACCCCATGGACGACGGTGGCAACCAGGGCCCCCTCTGCTCCTTGGACAACAATCTCTCTCACTTCATCCTGGTGGAGCCAGGTCCCTCCGGGAAGGGGGACGGGCTGACTGAGCTGCGGCTGAGACTGGAGAAGCACATCTCAGAGCAGAGGACCGGCTATGGGGGTGAGACCCAGGGAAACCAGATCTGCCTCAGGATCCAGGGGGGAACAGGGATCTGGCATTTGGGTGGGGGGCAGGGAGGACCACCAGGGAGGGTGGAGAAGGGCTCTCCAGGCAGAAGTCACGCAGCGCACCTAAGCACTGATGCCCGGGAGGCTGTATGAGGCCTGGGAGAAGGAGCTATCCAAGCAGGGGAGGTGGAGGGGAACAGCAGGCAGGAGCAGCCGTGGCCAGACAGAGTAGTTGCAGCTTCATTTTCTTGTTCCCCTAGCCAGAAGTTTTGACTACGAGCTTGGGGCTTTTAGAAACAAAATGAGATCTGTAAATTCCAAGAGAACCATTTCCCTCCACTGGCTATGAAGTATGCTGCCACCAGAGGGCAGTGTAGTATAGGGATTGGGCATCACCAGGGCCAGTGGCGGGCTTGAAATGGATTTACCAAGAAGATACTAGCGTGTAAACATTTATAAACAAAATCTATAGTCGTTTATAATGCTTACGAGCAACAGAAAATACTTATAAGCAAAAAGTGTAATTCCTTGGCGAGGCGAACCAAGCACTCATCAAAGATGAACATACAAAGCAGAGTTTAATGCCCTGGGCGTGTAGGTAGAAAGCCCAGCTCTGCTTTGCTGCACTCCAGCTGGCCCACCCCCTGGCTCAGCCTCAAGACTCAGTTAGAAGGTGCCTTTCCAAGTTGTGCACTTTTAGTAAGTTCTGTTGCCTCTCTGAATTCAGCACAGAATCTACATACCTAGAGTGCTCCTGAGCGGACTCTGCTCGTGACCCTCTGGGCCGATGCTGAATTTAGAGCCTTATCAAACTGAACTTGAAGAGCACGCTGGGGAGGCGGGGGGTGATCTGTTGAAACGGTATGAGCTCACCAGGCTCTCCCGAAGCCTGTTTCCCAGAATGGTCTTTCTGTACAACCATCAGGCCATGGCGTAGCAGGAAGGCGCCGTTTTTCTTAGGCTTGTATTAATGTCCTGTGGCAAAGGTCCTTCCCACCAAAGCGGCATGGCCGGGAGCCGGGCAGGAGGTGCCCGCTGCCCCAACCACCACTCCTGCCACTGTAGAAAGTGCTGTGACTATATTTACATAGCCGCATGCCAGGTCTAGTCACAGAGACCACACTGGACAGTGCAGATATGAGATTGCAGTTCTCATCCTCCTTGTGGCTAAGGCTTGTAATAATGGCCCTGTATATGCAGCCTGGCACCCGCACTTCATTAGTTAAAAACTCCTGATCAGCATGTGCCCAGAAAACATGGCAGCCTGAGGGTCTGAAGTCTGGGTGGAGACCTCACATGGAAACCCTCAGGTTCCCCCAATCCTGGCTTTCCCTGGGCATCGGGGGTAGGAGACCTCACAGGTGCTCTGTCCACAGGCACCAGCAGCATCGAGATCCCTGTTCTTTGTCTGCTAGTCAATGGTGACCCCAGCACCCTGGAGGTATGCTCAGAAGGGGAGGGGGGTGGGGCCCGGCTGGAGTCCCCTCTTCCTGTTAACTGAAGATCCCCCCAGAGGGCATGGTGGGTCCACAGGGCAGCCCCATGGAAGGGTGGAAAGGTCTGGGGAGTACCCCCAACACGTGCATCCACATTGCCTGGGCTGACTGTGTCCACGTTCCCTTCCCTGCCCACCTCAGAGGGTCTCCAGGGCTGTGGATCATGCTGCCCCGTGGCTGATCCTGGCAGGCTCAGGGGGCATCGCCGACGTGCTTGCTGCCCTGGTGAACCAGCCCCACCTCCTGGTGCCCCAGGTGGCCGAGAAGCAGTTTAAAGACAAGTTCCCCAACGAGCATTTCTCCCGGGAGGACATCGTGCACTGGACCACACTGGTGTGTAAGCCCAGAGACGGAGGGGTGGGGGGGGACCCTACTCTTCGTAGGGCAGGACTGGGCCTCCCCATCATACCTTATGTAGCCCAGCCCCTCTTGCTGCCAAGCCCCACACACTGGTCTTGCATCAGGGCCTGGGTCTGCGGGTGGTTCTGGGCGAGGCCCAGTGGGCTGCTGGTGCACGGGGCTATGGACTGGCACTCACTGTCTGGAGATAGCCTAGCCTGGGCCTCCACCTGTGCTGGGCCCGCGGCTGCCCGCGGCCCCCAGCACTGACCCCACAGGCTTTGGTCTGATGCCCCCAGCTGCAGAACATCGCTGCACACGAGCACCTGCTCACCGTGTACGACTTCGAGCAGGAGGGCTCTGACGAGCTGGACACTGTCATCCTCAAGGCGCTGGTGAAAGGTGAGGGCGGGGCTGGCGCCTATGCCAGGTGTCTGCCTGTGCCTCGCCGGGCAGGAGGTGTTCTCACCAAGGGTTCTTATTTGGCAAGTTTTATGGTACACACACACACACATTTACATATATATATAAAATGTATGTATGTATTCGTGAGAGATGTATGTACATATATATACCACACTTGAAAGAATAATGTGTTCAGTTCAGTGGGTTTTAGCACATTCACAAGCTGGTGCCTCCCCACCACATAATTCCAGAATATTTTCATCCCCCCAGACAGGGACCCCACACCCGTGAGCAGTCCCTCCCCTCTCCCCCCAGCCCCAGGTAACCGCCTACCCTTATTTGTCGATTTTCGGCATTGCAAGTAAATGGACTCCCACAATCGCACAGGGCCTGTGGCGTCTGGCTTCTTTCTTTCAGCATCGGATGTGCTATAGACTAAGCCAGGGCTTCATTCCTTTTTTCCCTTTTAATTTGCCATAGGACAGGTGTTCTCACTGGAGAGAAACACAGAGAGAAGGAAAGTGAGAAAACACACCCCTGGGGGGATGGCCGCACTGCGATCCCTCTCCTCCATTTCTCCCTCCTTTGGGGATTCTGGGCACACATAGGCGCCCGGTGTGTTTTTCAGGCCACCAGGTTCAGGACTCAGACCATGCAGTAGGCCAGGTGGGATCCAGTTGCCTTAACCACCATGCCACCTGTTGGCCCACTTCACTCCTTTTTTAGAGACTGAATAATAATATCCCTCGCGTGGATAGACCATCGTTTATCTATTCACCAGTCGCCGGGAGTCTTCGGTGACCATTTGATGTGTTGTTTATTGGAGACACACAGGTGTTGAGCTGGTGGTTCAGACACAGGCCCAAGGCCAGGAGGGGCGCATTGTGTGGGTTGGGAGTGCATGTGAATGAGGGCCCCTCTGAAAAGGGCACATGGTCTGAGGTGGCTCTGGGCTTAGTGACCCTCCTCTCAGGACAATGGGAGGTTGAGGAAGCCCCCTGTACAGGAACCCTGTCCGGGCTTCCCAAGAGTCCCAGTTCAGTCCCTGCATTTGGTGAGCGGCACGGCAGTGCTGGCCCATGGACTTGGAGACTAAGACTTGGACAGTGTAACTTGGTGGCCACAGTGGCTTTGAGGCAATCCCTAGCCCTGGCACTGCAGTGGTAGCAGCCTGCCCAAGCAACCACTCAGGACAAAGTTGTGGCCAAATGCCCTTCTCTGTGGAGGAGTTGAAACGTGCTCCCCCTTGTGGCCTGCGGGAAGGGGTCTTGGGCCTTCAATGTTATGATGTGGCCTCAAGGCCTGATGTTAACTGGAACCCCCCCCCACCGCCCCAGGGAGGATGTGCAAGTGGATGGACTGTTCTGTTCCCTGCCACTTCACTCTGCCCTGTCTCCACGGGGACCCAGGTGCCACACTGGCTCATACGATTTTTATTCATACGCCTCTTCTGGTTGTTCAGAGGCAGCAACGTTCCCCCTCCAGACCCAGGGCCAGGTTCCAGTCTGTGTGTCTCAAAGACACTGTGCTCCCTGGCCAGCTCTGTCAGCCCCTGGGCTCTGCCTTCATCTACTCCCACCCACTGTGCCCACAGCCTGTAAGAGTCACAGCCAAGACGCACAGGACTACCTGGACGAGCTCAAGCTGGCTGTGGCCTGGGACCGTGTAGACATCGCCAAGAGCGAGATCTTCAATGGGGATGTGGAGTGGAAGGTGCCCCCCCAACCCCGCTCTGCCACCCAGTGCACCCCAGGCCCTATTCTGGTCCACACAGGGCAGGGGCCAGATTGTGACAGGGGTGTGGGGGAGGTGGTGTCCTGAGGGCTGCTGGCTGGGCCCTTGCTGGCTCCACTGAGGGGGACATGCAAGGCACAGCCCAGGTGGTGCCGAGCCTGGCTCGTCAGCCCCTGGGCAGGATTTCCACCGGGTGAGGGCTAGTCCCAGAGCCCCAGGGAGTTGTGACCACCTTGGCCAGCCTGTTGGACTCTTCCTGTGTTAGGTGTCTGAACCCAGTGATCTCTGTCTGCCAGGATCACAGGCACAGTGGGGGTGTCCCATGCAGTGCAGGCCTGTGCTGGCCTAGCCTTGGCAAAGGGGCCCTGTACCCTGGCTCCTTCACTCTCGTGTGTTCTCCCTCTGCCCCTTCTTGTCTTTCTTTCTCGAGGTCCCCCTTCTGCACCGGCTTCCATTCACTCTCCCCATGTTCCCCTCCCCTCGACCTTTCCCCTGGTGCCCGCCCCTCCGCAGTCCTGTGATCTGGAGGAGGTGATGATGGACGCCCTAGTGAGCAACAAGCCCGAGTTCGTGCGACTCTTTGTGGACAATGGCGCCGACATGGCCGACTTCCTGACCTACGGACGGCTGCAGCAGCTCTATCGCTCCGTGTCCCCCAAGAGCCTGCTCTTCGACCTGCTGCAGCGCAAGCACGAGGAGGGCCGGCTGACCCTGGCTAGCCTGGGTGCCCAGCAGGCCCGTGAGCCACCCTCCGGGCCACCTGCTTTCTCCCTGCACGAGGTCTCCCGTGTGCTCAAGGACTTCCTGCAGGACGCCTGCCGCGGCCTCTACCAGGATAGCAGGGTGGCTGGCCGCAGGAAGGTGATGAGCGGGGACCGGGCGGAACCTGGGCTGGGGCCTGGCTGGAGGCTAACACGCCTGTCCTCCAGGAGAGGGGGCCGGCCAAGCGGCCCACGGGCCAGAAGTGGCTGCTGGACCTCAGTCAGAAAAGCGAGAACCCCTGGAGGGACCTGTTCCTGTGGGCCGTGCTGCAGAACCGTCACGAGATGGCCACCTACTTCTGGGCCATGGTGAGGGCAGCCACGTGGCCACGATGGCTTGTCCTCTGAGCTAGGAGCTCCCTCAGGGTTCCTGGGAACGGAGGGGGCTGGTCAGGGTGAACTGGCCTTCTGGGACTGTCTCCTAGGGCCAGGAGGGAGTGGCAGCCGCTCTA
>NW_006159505.1:6875203-6876304 GCF_000334495.1 Tupaia belangeri chinensis | reverse complement strand
CCTGGGGCCGGGGAGGGGGCGCCAGCCGCTCTAGCCGCCTGCAAAATCCTCAAAGAGATGTCCCACCTGGAGACAGAGGCCGAGGTGGCCCGCACCATGCGGGAGGCCAAGTATGAGCAGCTGGCCCTGGGTGAGTATTGGGGAAGAGCCTGTGCCCCCTCTGATGCAACGTGACCTTGGAGGCCTCCTCTGAAGAACAGGACAGAGGGGCCAACTCTTCCTGGGGGTAAAGATGTGTCCTCAAATCCTAAACGAGAGGGAAAACTAGGCTCAGGGTGAAGACACAGACCTGCACCCCTGGGCAAACACTGGGCCCTGTCATGGGGCAGGGTACATTTGGGGTGATGAATGCCTGCATTCCTGACAGAGAAGTCAAAGGGCCAGAGAATGACAGAGATCAGGGGAGGTCCAGGGCAGGCCAAGCAGCGGTGGTCACTAGCCCTGAGTGTATAAGGCAGGGCTGGCTCCCCGGGAGGTGGGGTAGGGCTTATCCTCAGAGCCCAGCTGGGCAGAGGAGCGAAGGTGGGGGCTGAGGGCTGGCCTGGGAGCCCATCTGAGTGTCAGGTTCCGGCAGACCTCTTTTCCGAGTGCTACAGCAACAGTGAGGACCGAGCCTTTGCCCTGCTGGTGCGTCGCAACCGCTGCTGGAGCAGGGTCACCTGTCTGCACCTGGCCACGGAGGCTGACACCAAGGCCTTCTTTGCACATGATGGTGTGCAGGTGAGTGGCTGGCTGTCTCAGGGAGAGCTGCCGGGGGACCTAGGTCCCCAGATGGAGAGTTACCCCGGTTGATCTTCTGACCTGCAGCTGTGCCACCTCCTGGCTTCCCAGGTCCCAGCTAAGGGGAGAGGTGGCTGGAGGGGTGCGGTTCCATTCCTGGAAGCATCCATGGGGCCTAAGCACACTCTTCCCACCTGCACTTCCTGCTTGGCCCTCCCTGGCCCGAGCCCTGGCCTCCCCCCCTTACTGAAGGTCCTGCAACAGCAGCGAGAACTGCCCCACATGATTAGCTCCTTTCTGCTTGATCCCACTGGGGCAAAAGTGGAAGCTCCAGGAAGGGGTTGGGTGAAGGTGCCTCTTCAACTGGGCACCAGGGAAGGG
>NW_006159505.1:6871976-6875172 GCF_000334495.1 Tupaia belangeri chinensis | reverse complement strand
ATTCCTGGCATGGAGCACAGTGCGGGCTAACATGTAGAGGCGAGAGATGGGCAGTGCTCATTCATTTCAGGCCTTCCTGACCAAGATCTGGTGGGGGGACATGGCCACAGGCACACCTATCCTGCGGCTGCTGGGGGCTTTCATCTGCCCTGCCCTCATCTATACCAACCTCATCACCTTCAGGTAGGTCAGGCCTGGGGCAGTCCACTGAGTAGGGCAGGTGGCCCGCCTGGCAGGGCAGGGCAGTTGCACTGGTGCTGGGGAAGGCCCTGGGCTTCCCTGGGGCTGGCGGCAGCATGCCTCTTCTCCCGGTTTGCATCCCTGAGAGCCCACTGCCTGCAGCCCCTTTACCCAGCTGGCCACTGTGGCCTTGGTGCTTCTCAGTGGGCCAGTGCTTTCATGGCTGGTCAAGTGCTCCTGGACAAGTGGGTGCCTCTAAGTGCCCTTCCCACAGGCCCTTGTATCTCTCTGTGCTCGCAGTGAGGAGGCCCCACTGCGGACAGGCCCAGAGGACCTGCAGGAGCTGGACAGCCTGGACACGGGGAAGAGCCTGCTGTACTGCTCAGGAAGCCAGTAAGGGGCTGGGGGGGGGGCCTGCGGAGGCAGGAGAGAGGGCTCCAGTGGGCTGTGGCCAGGAAGCTAGGCTCAGGTGAGCAGAGGTGAGGCTCCCGTGGGTGCCCGGCCAGTGTCTGCCTCATCACTGTCTTCTTCGTGGCACAGGGTGGAGGAGCCAGCAGAGGCTCCGAGGGCTCAGGGCGACCAAGGCCCACGTGCTGCTTTCCTGCTCACGCGCTGGCGGAAGTTCTGGGGTGCACCCGTGACCGTGTTCCTGGGGAACGTGGTCATGTACTTCGCCTTCCTTTTCCTGTTCACCTATGTGTTGTTGGTGGACTTCAGGCCACCTCCCCAGGGGCCATCAGGGCCTGAGGTCACCCTCTACTTCTGGGTCTTTACACTGGTGCTGGAGGAAATCCGGCAGGTGAGTGTTGAGACTAGTCCATGTCCTCTTTCCTCTGTAGCTTTAGGCTCTGGCGTCAGGCAGGTCCTGCCCTCTCTGGGCTGTGACTCATCTATAGAATAAGACCATCATGGGGGACCTGATCCCAGCTCCAGACTGAGCCCCCATCCCAGCTCTGGATCGAGCCCTGATCCCAGCTCTAGACAGCCCCGATCCAGGCTCTGGACTGAGCCCTGATCCTAGGTCGAGATTGAACCCTATTCCCAACTCCAGACTGAGCCCTGATCCAGCTCCAGACTGAGCCCAGATCCAGCTCCAGACTGAGCCCTGATCCAGCTCCAGACTGAGCCCTGATCCAGCTCCAGACTGAGCCCTGATCCCAGCTCCAGACTGAGCCCTGATCCAGCTCCAGACTGAGCCCTGACCCCAGCTCCAGACTGAGTTCTGAACCCAGTTCATAGACTGAGTCTAAACACTGAACATAAACTGACCCTCAGCCCTAGTCACAGAGAGCTCTGACCCCACATCCAAATCAACCTAAGGTTTTGTCCTTAGACTTAGCCTTGGAATATCTTTAACTGACACCCATTCCTAGTCATAGACTGAGTCGCTGTGACAAATGGAGCCCTTATCCTTTAGGAGACTGGCCTGCTCCAGGGGGGCTGTGTCCAGCAGTTAGGCCCAGGCAGCTGTCCATAGACTGTTGCTTCCTGCCAGGGTTTCTTCACAGACGAAGACACACACCTGATGAAAAAGTTCACGCTATACGTGGAGGACAACTGGAACAAATGTGACATGGTGGCCATCTTCCTGTTCATTGTTGGTGTCACTTGCAGGTCTGTGGGCTCAGAGAGGACTGTGGGCAGGCTTTGGATGAAGCCACTCCGGGCCTCGGAAGTCCTGGATTAGCCCTGGAACCTGCTCTTTGGCTAAAGTGCTGTGCCCTTGGGGAAGCCCCTTCCTCTCTCTGGGCACCAGCAGCTCACCCAGCCCGCCGCCCTCCAGGATGCTGCCCTCGATGTTCGAGGCTGGCCGCCCCGTCCTGGCCATGGACTTCATGGTGTTCACGCTCCGGCTCATCCACATCTTTGCCATCCACAAGCAGCTAGGCCCCAAGATCATCATCGTGGAGCGAATGGTGAGCCCCGCTGGGTGCCCCAGCCACTTGGGCATAGTGAGACCCCTCCCCACTATTGTGTCCACCTGGGGTGGGTGGTAAACACTTTGAGTCCCACCCAGGCGGCTGCTAACACCCTCTCCCTGTCCCCTGGCCCCATGGAGATGAAAGACGTCTTCTTCTTCCTCTTCTTCCTGAGTGTGTGGCTTGTGGCCTACGGTGTGACCACCCAGGCGCTGCTGCACCCCCATGACGGCCGCCTGGAGTGGATCTTCCGCCGGGTGCTCTACCGGCCCTACCTGCAGATCTTTGGGCAGATCCCGCTGGATGAGATTGATGGTTTGTGCACATTCAGGCAGGTGGGTGGGGGGAGCCTCTGCACCAGTTTGAAGTAGGACCCCCAACCTGGTGCCTTGAATAGAATCCAGTGTTTATAAGCCCCTGGACATGCGGCTCTCCAGGATGCCAAGGAGTCCTGAGGGCGGTCCCTGGGGCAGGCTGCTGTGCCCTGCATGCCCACACAGGCCAGCCCCTGACATGGGTAGGGAACTGAGATACAGGGGGAATGCACCGCTGCGACCAGAGACTGGCCTCCTGCCCGGGCAGGCCAAGAGGCAAGCCTTGCTTTGGTGGTAGTCACAGGAACCAGAGGGATGGTGGGTCCTATGGGGACAAAGCAGGGCATCCAAACCACCTTGACCATTGCCTGGGGGCCTGGGTCCCTCTGGCCTGACCAAGTTTATCACCCACCCACAACCAGAGGCCAGGACCTAGGCGGGCCTGCTGGAAAGACCCGTCTGCTTCGAGGCCATTCTTGTGACAGCAGTCTTACTTCTGGGGAGCCACACCAATGTGGCTACCTATTGTCCTCGGTGTGTGTGGCCTGTCTGTGCTGTGAGTGTCCCCAAGCTGGTCCCTGTAGCTGTCTGGGACCACTGGAAGCTCCGGAAACTTTCTCATAACAAGTGGGTGCAGTGGGGAAAGGCGGGGGTCGGGAGAACCACTTGGCCTTGGGGTTCTTTCTCAGTGGTGATGAGTGAGAAGCCCTGAATAAACAGGAAGGACCAGCCCCTCAGGAAGGTAAGCCAGCAACTAGCAGGCCAGAGTGAGGGGCTCAGGGG
>NW_006159505.1:6861797-6871954 GCF_000334495.1 Tupaia belangeri chinensis | reverse complement strand
ATTCCTGGGGCGCTGTAGCCTTGGAACCATAGGGCAGAGCTGGGGCAGAGAAATTATTCACTCAGGCAGGTGTCACAGGGCTGGGGCGGTCATGGGGCCACAGACTGCCCAGGCTGACCCCATCATCTGCACAGGAGGCTCTAATGAGGCCAAGGCTGTGTGCTCGTGACGTGCAATAAATATCCGTCAATGGGAAGATGGAGAGGTTGAAGCAAACAGAGGCCTCTGGGTGATGGTGGGGCTGCACGTCATGGAAATCACCTCTAATTGGGGTGTTCCGGGGGGTCTGTGTCCTAAGGCTGTTTTCTTAGTCCTCCCACCCCCCACTGTGACTTTTTCCATGTTTGCTCATCCACCGGCATTAGTTTTCTGGGCCATTAGCCTAAGCAGACCTTGCCGGCCCTGCCCCCTCCTCACCATATGGCCCCCAGCACTGCCCCAGTCCTGCAGGCCCCTCAGACAGGAGGGGTGCAGGAAGGGGTGGGCAGCCCGGGCAGGGTGCATCTCCTGCCTGGTCACTTGGAGGGGGGCAAAGGGACTGGCAACCCCTCCGGCCATCTGAGGGTCCCCAGGCCCTGAGGGCTCCTTCATGAAGGTCCGCGGAGCCTGGGACGCAGCAGGCAGGACTCTGTTACAGAAAGTCCACTCACTGAGGGTCCTTGTCTGTGTCCCTTCCCCTCTTGGGGACCGGGCAAGCCTGTTCAGATTTAGACTCTGGCCCATTTATCGAGCACATTATGCTGCTGAGTGGACTTATTCACTAAGGTGTGCTGGGCTGAGAGGGGAACTGAGGCTCAGGCAGCTCCCCTCAGCCTGCAGTTCCCGGGGCCCAGGGGGCCTTGCCCTCCCTCTCTCCACGCACTTGCCAGGCAGGAAACCCTGGAGCTGAGCTGAGCTGAGCTGAGCAGAGGAGCTTATTCTCCAGGGCTCCAGGCCCCAGGGGCAATTTAATTTCCAGCCAGGCCTGGTGGCGCCTTCTCGAATCATGGGGGAGGGGGAGGGGGTCTCATTACCTTGGAGCTGCTTTTATCAGACAGATTTACAGCCTCATGAGCACGCTTTCCAGCCCCGGCCCCCCTCTCCAGGGCGCCGGGAGGAGAGTAGAGGGTCATGAATCAGCCCCAGGAGCAGATTCATGGGCTGGGGGCTGCCAGGGCAGCTGGAAGAGGGGGCAGGACAGGGGCTCCGACTGCTGCACGCACCCCCTCCCCCCACCCACCCTCACTAACACAAACACTCCATAACTCACACATGGGCCGAGCTGTCACGATAACTCACCCAGGAGAAATGAGGCCGGAGCGGCCCCAGTGAGGGAGACAGACACATGGAAACAGGCCCCAGAGGCCTGCGCCGTGGGCTGGGAGGTAGGGACGTGGGTACACACAGGTGGGCTGCGAAACACAGACCCCCAGAACCCACCCCAGGGCAGCCTGCAGCCAGTCGCAGCACAGAACCCCAAAGGCCATGCCAGAACCACACTTGAATGTGCATGAGGGTGTGCCAGTGCATGCACACACACGTGCAGAGATGCACACAAATGCACACTCACGCTGGCGCACAGCCTGGGAAGGATGAAGAAGCAGAGCCACGGGCTCCCTCTGGACAAAGAAAGGAAACTTTGCCCTGAGGGGTGAGGTGGGGACACCCAGGACTACCAGGGCACACTCAACCTGACTTCCATCTAGTCTTCCCTCTTCCCTCCTCCCGCCATGAAGCCTGGAGTAGTCTGGAGTCCAGGGCTAGACCCCGTAGGGAAGAAGCAGGAGGGGCTGGGGCTGTGATCCACGTGCCCCTAAGGGATGCTGGAGCTGAGCCCTCCAGAGTAGGCCTGCCAGGGCTTCAGAGGCTCAGCCTGCAAGCTCCCAGAATGCATTGCCTGGAGAATGAGTGGCCCAAGTGAGCCGTGGGCTGTGTCCTCGCCATCTAGGGCCTGGCTCCATATGCTTGAAAAGGCTGCAGCCTGTGACAGGCATTGGTACTGCAAAGCCTCTGAGAAGTCCCGCAGTAAGGACACACCTGCCTTCCTAGGCCAGCTCTCCCCAAACCAGCTTGGCAGCAGAGCCTTTTCTGGGAGGGATGTTAATCGACCAGCAGAAACCCATGTCCCTATGATTTCTCCTTCTCCCATCTCCCATCCAAGTGGCGCTGGCTCTGCCTTCAAGGCTCGTGGCTTCTGGTAAAGGCCCAGCAGAGGTAGGAGACGGAAACCAGTGCTGGACCCCACTCACCTGGCTTATAGGACTGGAGCTTCCCGTGATGGGGCTTCTGACTGTAAAACCTGGACAATCCCAATGGACCAGTGGGTACCTAACCCAGCCCCATGCCCTGGTGGCCTCAAGCCCAGACCAAACTGCTCAGTCAGAGGGTGTTTGCCCAAGGATGCCCCCACAGGTACTCTTGGCCCTGACACCCACCATGCCCACTCGACTTTCAGAAGCCCGTGTGAACTGCTCCGTCCACCCGCTGCTGCTGGAACACTCACCCTCCTGCCCCAACCTCTATGCCAACTGGCTGGTCATCCTCCTGCTGGTCACCTTCCTGCTGGTCACCAATGTGCTGCTCATGAACCTGCTCATTGCCATGTTCAGGTGCCCTCTTGTCCATATGCAAACTGCCCCAGTAATCCAGCTCCCCCACCCCTGCCTCAAGGTGGGGAGACTCCAAGAGTCAGTTCCAAACACTGGCTCCCCTTCTGGCCAGGCCTGGAGTGTAGGCAGAGGGAGGGTCTGAATCCGTGGGCAGCTCGCTCTCAGATCCCCCCAGCCTGGTCCAGCAGCAGCAAGAGAGAAGCCCCAGGAGGTGGTGCTGCCCTGGCACCGAGAACCCTGACTTTCCCAAGCCTCTACCCCACCTGGCTCCACAGGCCACTCTCTCCACTCCGGGAAAGTGGGCTTGCATCTGCCAGGAGGGGCTGGGGGCTCAGAGCTGTATCAAGAATATCCAGCTTGTCCAGGAGAGTAAGAGGGCTGGAGGGGACTCCAACAAGTGGGGCCCCCAGACATACTCTTGAGGCAATCACAGGAGGTGCAGGGGCTCGGTTTCTGAAAGGGTCAAGCGCAGGGAGGCCAGAGGGATGAGGCGATGAGGCCCGCTGTGCATCCCTGCAGTTACACGTTCCAGCTGGTGCAGGGCAACGCCGACACTTTCTGGAAGTTCCAGCGCTACAATCTGATCGTGGAGTACCACGGGCGCCCCGCCCTCGCGCCCCCCTTCATCCTCCTCAGCCACCTGAGCCTGGTGCTCAAGAGGGTCTTCAAGAAGGAGGCTGAGCACAAGCGGGAACGCCTGGGTGAGGCCACAGGGGCCGGATGTGGTCACTCAGAGGTAGTAAGAGGGCAGGAGGGAGAGGCCTTGGCTCCCCTCAGCCCTGGGGCTCCCTGGGCAAGCTGGCACAGGTTGAACTCATCTCCCTGCAGCCTGGAGCCCCTCTGTGGCACTGTCCTTGCCTCTCCATGTTGTGCCCCGCCAGGCTGAGGCCCCTAGAGATGACTCCTGCTGCCCAGCACCAGCTGCACCTGCCCCGGGGCTCCCCCATCCCACCCTGGGCCTCTGCCTCTGCCTTGAGCAAAGCTCGCTGTGGCTCCCGCCTTCCCAGAGAGAGACCTGCCAGACCCCCTGGACCAGAAGATTGTCACCTGGGAGACGGTGCAGAAGGAGAACTTCCTGAGCAGCATGGAGAAGAGGAGGAGGGACAGCGAGGGGGAGGTGCTGCGGAAAACTGCACACAGGTGGGGGCACTGGTTCATCATCGTACACAGGGGTCAGGCTGCCTTAAAACTGGCCCACCTGACCTCACCGGAGGGCGATAGAGGATAAGAGCTGGGAAACGGAGGCTAGAGGGGCAGGGACACGACCAGGTCCCCTTGGCCCCTGATCTGGGCAGGGCTCTGCTGGGGTCTTGCCTGCCTTGCAGTTGAGGATCGTGGCCCAGTCAGCGTGGTGCTCAGTCCTTAGCCCTCCCTTCAGGTCCCCGTGCCTAGCGCTGCCAGTGGAAACTGTCCTGCCCTGTGCCCCTGCTTGCAGGGCTCTGCTTCCCAGGCAGGGAGACTGGGCTGTGCCCTGAGTAGTCCTGGTGGTGCCAGCCTCAGGTCCCGAGACAAGGGAAGAGTAGGGAGGGAAAGAACCAGAGCAGTGCAGACGAGCCCCAGAGGGCTGTGGGGGTGGGGGGATGGGGAGGCACCCTGCATGGGGAGTGCCATGTGGCCAATCGGCTGCCCGACTGCTTCTGCCACAGAGTGGACTTCGTTGCCAAATACCTCGGAGGGCTTCGAGAACAAGAAAAACGGATCAAGTGTCTGGAATCCCAGGCAAGCGAGAACTGACCTTGCCCTCCACGCCCACCTACACCTTGACATCTACACTGAGAGCCCCACAGGGCAGGGCAGGGCTCCCCCCATGCCTGCCCCTCCCCAAGTCATTGAGACCTGAGACGGATCCTGCATCTAAAGCCCTCACTGCCCACTCTGCACCCACCATCCTGAAGTCTCACCTCTGCCTTCCTTTGAGTTGTGGCCCCAGCGGGGGCCATGGGACAGCAGGGGCCCTAGAGGGAAGGGGGCAGGTAGGCAGTGCCCCTTTCCCTGTTTTCCTGAGAGCTCTGGGCTTGGCCCTTATCCTCCTCTTCCAGGTCAACTACTGCACAGTGCTCCTGTCCTCCATGGCCGACACGCTGGCCCAGGGCAGCGCCTACTGGAGTAAGCCCGTGTTGGGGAGCAGGGTGAGGGTGGCCTGGTAGCCCGCTCTACAGCTAGGTCTGGGGCAGGTGCAGGGCATCTGGCCACGCTGTGTGGTCTACCTTGTCCACCTGCCTGGGGTCTCTGACAGCTCTTGGCTAGCTACGGTCCTGAGGCTGTGTAGGTGCCACCTGTCAGAGACCTGCCTGGGCTGAGGTGCCAGGTCTTTGTTCACTGTCTCCTGAGGCTCTGCCTGTGGCTGGCCCTTCAGGGCTGTCACCTCAGCAGGCTCTGGGATCCCAGCCTGCCCTGGTCTGCTCTAGAGGGTCCCATGCTAAGGAGGGCCACCATGTCCTAGCCCTCAGAGCCAGCTACCACCCTCTCCCCAGGCCTGCCTCAGCTGGTACCCAGCAGCTGAAGGGGGTCTTCCTCCCCAGCAGGCTCTCGGAACTGTGGCACTGGGAGCTGGCAGGGCCCTGCTGACCATGGCAGCAGCTAGCCCATGCCGGGTGCCCTTGGATGGCTGCTGCTTAGCCTTCTGTGTGCGGGCCTGCTGCCACTTACCCCCCTCCTCCCCACCCCCCGCTGGGCCCTTGGCTGGTCATCCTGGGTCTTTTGGACACACCAACCTCCCCCACCATGAGAGGAGCTTCCAGTGCCACATGGCTCCACGGCCTCTTTGAGGATCACCTCTTCCAGGACATCTGGAAAGAAATCCCACCTCACCCCCTGGAACCTTTCTGGGACTTCCTAGCCTGAGGAAACACGGTGGCTTGGTAGGGCAGCCTCCCATCTGGAACCTGGGTGGCCGGGCGGCCACAGCGAGCACTTGCTGAGCTGCGTGGGACTCAGCTGTCCAGGCGGAGCAGCTGCCCAGACCTACCCCTGCCCGAACCTGTTGTGCCTGAGAGACTGACCTCTTTTGAAATCCGCTAGTGCTTAGAATTCCTGCCCGTTAAGATGCAAATGTCCCCCTCTGGCCAGCCCTGGGGGTCTACTACGCCTATCAGCCCTCACCCCTTGTGCCAACAGCTGGCATGAGGGCGAGTGTGTGTACCTCGACAGCAGCCCCAGGACACTGCCCTCGCCTCCATGGAGCCTGGACGACACTACATCCCACCCACACCCCCGATTAAACTAGACCCCAGAGGAGTGTCAGTAAAACCCCCTGGGGGGTGGGGGTTGGGCGGCAGAGAGGGCTTGCTGCCCTGAAGGTGTGGTCTGGTCTCCCGGGCTCCCCTGTGCCAACAAAGCCGAGGGACCAGCCAGTCCCAGGTAGGACGCACTGGGGCTGAATGGCACCATCAGCCCCAGAACCCAGCAGCAGAGCCACTGCACACAGGTGGCTGTCCTGGTGATGCAGCCCTGGGACAGTGGTCACCAATACCATCTTCATGCCTGGGTACAACAGAACCAAAGGGTGAGCTCGGCCAGTGCCAGGGAGGGCATCCACTCAGCCTCTCCCTGGGTGCCCTCATATTCTGGCCTCCTTAGAGGGTCTGCCCCAGGGGACCCACTTCATCGGCCCCCTCCACCCCGTGGTGCGCACCAGGCCTGCAGCAGACTGGACTGTGAAGGCTTCGGACAGCAGATTTCACACCCACCCAGGCTGTTGGGGCACGGGGCTGGGCACTTGTGGCTGTAAGCTAGTCTCTGGAGGAGGGCAGGGGCCCGGGTCCCTCAGGGTAGAGCTGTCAGTGACAAACACAGACATGAACTGGAACCCTCAGAGGCCCAATGCCAGGAGAGGACAGAGCTCCCCTAGCTGCTGACACAGCCCTCTGGGCTGGGTGGGGCCCCAAAAGACATGGAAACTGAGGAAGACCCAGAACCTTTATTGTCACCGTAAGAGGCACCCAAGGAGCCACAGTTTTTGTCCTGCACCCCACAGGGCTCAGTAAGATCTCTACTCTAGAGACTTGTCCTGAGTCCCAACCAGGGCTGCTGGCGCCACCTACAGGCAGTCCACCAGCTTCCTTCCCCAGGGACAGCTTCCGCTCTCATGCCAGCCCCAGTCTAGATGGGGAGCCAAGACAATGGCAGCCCTTAGGGTGGACTGTCAGGGCTGTCTCCCCTCAGACCTCAGCACCTGGGTCCTCACGGCTGCTGCCCTTGTTCCGGAAGTGATCTCTGCTCCGCTTTTTACTGCCATGGAAACCAACAGTCTCCACCTCCTGGGGGCCTGATACTGACCCACCAGGGGCAGTTCCTGATGGTGTTCCTATTTCTTGCAGGCCCCCATGAGGGCTGCTCCACTCCTCAGACTCTGGGCTCCCGGGTCTGGCCAGGTGGGCCAACTCCACAGGGCCCTCGCCCCCAGCCATACCCGGGTTCCCAGACGTGCCCCTGCCTTGCTCTCTCCCCCTCCCCAGAGCCCTCTTTCTCTCGGGTCTGGCCTCGCTCGTTCGAGTTGGTTTGGTAAAGACAACTCTTCCCTCCCCACAGCTGGAGGGGTCCTGGTTGAAGGAAGGCATGTAGTCGGAGGGGGCAGCCAGGCGCCGGGAGCCCAGGAAGGACAGGGCGGCGGCTCGGTTGCTCTGCTCGCTGGCTTCAGCCACACCTTCCAGGCTGTACTTGGTCCAGCGCTCAGGGTGTGCCACGTAGTCGGGAATAGGGGGTGCTCTTGAGGGGACGGAACCCCGGTGGGTAGTGCCCAGACCCTCAACAGGAGGCTGGCTTGAGGGCACCAGGGGCCGCTTGAAGACTCCACTGTCATTCATGCTGGTTTGGGCCACACAAGGTGGGGCCTGCCTGGCTGTCCCCTCCAGGCAGTCAAAGATGTCGTGGCTCCGCTGGGAAAAGGTGGAGCTCATGCCTCTGAGGTGGAATGGTTGCACTGCAGTTGTGGGGAGGCCTGTGGAGAGTGTTGGGGGTGAAGAGGGCTCATCGGGGCCTGAGTCTTCCTGGGTCTCTCCAGGCAACCCCTCTGGGGACAGTGCTTCCACCTCGGCCCCACCAGGCACGCTGATGTCGGAGTCCGAGTCACTGAGGGAGACTGTGTCGGAAGGCAGGGTGTCGTACTCTGTCCCTTGCTCAGGATCCAAGCAGGTGGAGGGCTCGTCTGTCCCTGCCTCAGCCATGTGTCCTCAAGACGTGACACCTAGACCGAAACAGCCAAGAAATTGATTTCTGAGGAGGAAGTGTTCAGAATAAACCTCTCCTACAGCCCTCTGGGAAAGCGCCAGGAAAGAACTGTGTCCTACCAAGGGATGGGGTCCTGCTCCACCCCTAAAAGCCCTCCTCTCACGTACCTCGTCTGCTGGGTGTCAGTGGCTGACACTGTCGTGCTGACTGGAGAGCCAGGTGGGCAGAGCCCAGATGAAGGTCCTCCGTGACAATGACAAAGGTGTGGTTGTCTTAGCCAGGAGTATTCCAAGTCCATTCCTGTTCACCTGCTCAGCGGGAGCTGGGGGAGGGCTGCAGGGAGACTGTTACCTATCAGACCAGAGCAGACCATTAAGCAGAGGTGCCAGGACCAGGTGACAGACCAGGAATAAGGGCAGAGACTCCTGACCTATCAACAATGTATCCCCACAATCCTCTAGAGGTAGGCTTGGGGGGACTAAGGGCCTACTCCGGGATTTTGGTAGTAAGCTGGGTTGGAACGTGAGGCTGAGAACAACCTCTGCTCCACCTGTCTCAGCCAAGTAGGGGGTTATAAACCGCTTACTGTGTGTGGTGTGCAGGAGGTGCTCCTCGAAGATCAGGCACCTTCCTGACCTGTGGAGAGGACATTTGCTTTTGCTTGCTGGCAGACCCCTGGGAGTTCCAGAAAGATCTACAGCCAAACCCTTGACATCTGAGAGTCAAGCTCTCAGGGACTAAGGATGTCACTCAAGCAGCCTTGATGGACAGAGGCAAGCCCCCACAGATCCTGGAGCAACCCCCAGCAGCCTTTCTCCTGTAACGCCCAACACACTCCTCACCTCTTCCAGCTGCACAGAAAAATGCTGCCGACACCAGTATTCAGTAGTCAACTGTGACCAGGTGTCTTTGAGCTGAGGGGAGCCCAGACTCATCCTTCTGCTCTGTCCTCAACCATCCGTCCACCAACTCCTCCCCAAGCCTCCTCACTCACAGTGACCCATGTCTTGTGCATCCAGGAAGGATGGGGTGAGGCAGACCAGTTGCAACTGAGTGCCCTCTGCCAGGTCAAACAGGCGAAATCCCAATTCCTGGGGGCCCGACTCTCCTCAGGGAAGAAACCACTCCAGGAGAGAGGTACTACACCCCACGGGTGTCTGTATTAGAGCCAGCAGGGCAAGGACGTAAAGGTAACGTGCGCAAGTCACACAATACACTGCAGGCAGAGTTGGAGTTGCAGACTCCCTTTCCCGAACTCGCACTCCCATTTTCTGCACAGGACGCTACGGCGACCAATAGAAACCTGATCGGAGGGACAAGCAGTGGGACAGACAGATTGAAATCAAAGCCACAGGTTCTGAGCGGCAGTCTGTTTCTTGGAGCTCAGCACAGGTCAGAATTAAGTTTGGGCTAAGAGAGGCTAAGGCCAGATTCAAGGAATCAGGAGCACCAACTTCCTTTCTGGTCGTCTCTTCCTCCACTCTGTATGCCCCGCGGTCTCTCCGTGTCGGGGAACGCACACCCTGGCCGTGGGAAGGGGGAACACCTCCTGCAGGCCAGTCTGGCCACGCCGCTGTTTCTCTTTCGCTACGAACCTACCGGCAGCCTCCATTTTGCAGCACCGCCTGTCCGCGCCCACGCTCGGCCCTCTGGGAAAGAGAGTCCTCTGCGGGCCCAGGGCCGCAGCCTTCGCGCTGGAAGAACTACATCTCCCACAAGGCACTGCACCATGGCTGCCGGGGCCTGTCGGGACGTGTAGTCCTGTGCGCATGCGCACCCGAACCTCTTCCGAATCGCTCACTCCCCAGCGCTTGGGTAGAGCCACCGAACAGCCCCGGAAACTGTGGCGCTACTTCGAGAAGCAAGCCGGGAACTAAGGACAGGAAGGAGGGGAGGAGACTGGGCTCGACTCCCAGAATGCTCGAGGGCTAACGGTCACCAGCCGAGGTTTCCGGGGGCCCAGCGCCACCAGCTGTAAGCCGCGAGAATAGCGGCCGCCCGTGGCGGGAAGTGCGTCATCCTGCACGGCGGATGGGAGCTGCTCTGAACTTCCGGTCCTGGTCAAGCGACCTGCGTCGTTACCCGCGAGCTGTCCGCTAGTACCTGGAGCTCAGTGACCTCACAGCGTCCTAGTTCCTCAACTCCTAGGTGGGAACTCAGGACCTCGCAGTCCTGCTCAGCCCAGAGGCCGACCCAGCCAAACATGAGTGCCCGCTGGTGGGCGAGCGGAGCGGTCTGTGCAGACCGCAGGTGCACTGGCCCCCTTGCCGCAGCCCAGCCACGCTTGGCCTTTTTACTTGTGGCTATTACCCCTGGGGACACGGCTCCAGCCAGCCGTCCACTCCTTTTCAAAGGGTACCCATGATGTCCCCTAGGACATTACAGAGAAGCCAGGGCCAG
>NW_006159505.1:6860038-6861707 GCF_000334495.1 Tupaia belangeri chinensis | reverse complement strand
AGGTCACTGGTCCCCCAAGGGAACCACAGAGAGGGAAAAAGCCAGTGGGCTGCAGGGGGAACAGCAAGTACCTGGCTGGTAGATAGGCAGAGGCGGGCATCTGTGCTTAGGAGCTAGCTGCATGGCTTAGCTTGTCCACAGGTTAACTTTCTGCCTTGAATGGAAGGAGCAGACTGTAGCACAATGAGTGGTTAATGCATGTGGACCACACATGGCCAACGCAGTGTTCAAGACCAGACCAGGACAGGGCTGCTCAAAAGAGGCTGAGTGGGTGTACATGCACAAAATGCAGAGGTGAATGGAGAGGGATTAGGAAGGGAGAGGAATTACAACGTGCCTATCCTCTGGGGGGAGCAGGGAGAGGGCTCACTTTCCCTCTAGCTAGCTGGGGCTTGTAGCAGATTAAAAATAAAAAATACTCAGCTTTTCCTCTTGACAAGCCCCATCTCTCTTGGCTATCAGGCCCTCAGTGGGGGCACCATCCTTGCAGATATGCTTCATGCCCCTCAAGGCATCCCACTTCTCCTTGGCTGAGGGACAGGAGCCTCACTGAAGTGCCACAGAACTCTCCCTTGCCCAGGGCCTGCTATCCTGGCACCCACTGCAAGGACCTGTTGTGGTCCAGCCCAGAGACAGAGGAAACAGAACCATCCCTCACTCCAGTGTGCTCGTGCACCTTTATTCTCAAGGCTGTCCCTGCCTCCCCCAGCCGTACAGGAATGCATGGTCCAATGATGCCCACGTGTTCTCTTTAACGTCATATTACAGCTTCCAGGCCATGCAGGTGATACCCCAGGCACTAGGCAAGGGCCATGGCTAAGATGTTCCTGGGGTCTCACAGCACAAGGGGAAGGAGTGGAGGGGGCTTCCTGGACCATCCATTCTCCCAACCCTCCCAGGCACAGAAGTGGGAGACAGCAGTAGAGGATCCACCCAGGCCTTGTAGTTCCCAGTGCCAGGCGGGGGGTAGCTTCCATAATTAGTCTGCAAGGAGGCTGCTGGGAACCCTCAACATGAATTCCAGTCAAGTGTTTCCTCCAGGAGTCAATGAAATGTGCCAGCATCCCCCGCCGATAAGGGGAAGGGGAAGGCAACTGAGGCAGAGCAAGCCCCATCCCAAGGAGGCCAAGGGGAGGCAGAGGTGGGGACAGCCCATCTAGGCAGAACTCATTGGCTGTAAGAACTGGGTATGTTGGGCCCGGTGGACTCTCCAGGTGGAGGAAGGTTTTCCTCTTTAGCCTCTGAGATGTGACTCAGGCCTTGAGCCACCGGCTCCTCAGTGGAATGTTCACAGGCACCTAGACAGGCAGGGAAGAGACCCCCAAATGTTCAGGATGGGCAGTGTCCACCCTTTACTGTGTTGTCCCTCTGGAGGAAGGGGAGTCTTGAAGCTCCCCCCCTACCGGGGGCATATCCTATCTGCATTATCTGCCCACCCAGCCTCTCTTGCCCACCACTGGACAGTGTGCTCAAGGGGCAGGGTGGGAGCAAATATGAAGCTGCTGTAGGCGGCACAAGGCCCACAAAGGAGCCTGTGCGCATGCGCACCCGAACCTCTTCCGACTCGCTCACTCCCCAGCGCTTGGGTAGAGCCACCGAACAGCCCCGGAAACTGTGGCGCTACTTCGAGAAGCAAGCCGGGAACTAAGGACAGGAAGGCGGGGAGGAG
>NW_006159505.1:6853325-6859632 GCF_000334495.1 Tupaia belangeri chinensis | reverse complement strand
CTACACGACCTTCCAGGTCACTGGTCCCCCAAGGGAACCACAGAGCAGGAAAAAGCCAGTGGGCTGCAGGGGGAACAGCAAGTACCTGGCTGGTAGATAGGCAGAGGCGGGCATCTGTGCTTAGGAGCTAGCTGCATGGCTTAGCTTGTCCACAGGTTAACTTTCTGCCTTGAATGGAAGGAGCAGACTGTAGCACAATGAGTGGTTAATGCATGTGGACCACACATGGCCAACGCAGTGTTCAAGACCAGACCAGGACAGGGCTGCTCAAAAGAGGCTGAGTGGGTGTACATGCACAAAATGCAGAGGTGAATGGAGAGGGATTACAACGTGCCTATCCTCTGGGGGGAGCAGGGAGAGGGCTCACTTTCCCTCTAGCTAGCTGGGGCTTGTAGCAGATTAAAAATAAAAAATACTCAGCTTTTCCTCTTGACAAGCCCCATCTCTCTTGGCTATCAGGCCCTCAGTGGGGGCACCATCCTTGCAGATATGCTTCATGCCCCTCAAGGCATCCCACTTCTCCTTGGCTGAGGGACAGGAGCCTCACTGAAGTGCCACAGAACTCTCCCTTGCCCAGGGCCTGCTATCCTGGCACCCACTGCAAGGACCTGTTGTGGTCCAGCCCAGAGACAGAGGAAACAGAACCATCCCTCACTCCAGTGTGCTCGTGCACCTTTATTCTCAAGGCTGTCCCTGCCTCCCCCAGCCGTACAGGAATGCATGGTCCAATGATGCCCACGTGTTCTCTTTAACGTCATATTACAGCTTCCAGGCCATGCAGGTGATACCCCAGGCACTAGGCAAGGGCCATGGCTAAGATGTTCCTGGGGTCTCACAGCACAAGGGGAAGGAGTGGAGGGGGCTTCCTGGACCATCCATTCTCCCAACCCTCCCAGGCACAGAAGTGGGAGACAGCAGTAGAGGATCCACCCAGGCCTTGTAGTTCCCAGTGCCAGGCGGGGGGTAGCTTCCATAATTAGTCTGCAAGGAGGCTGCTGGGAACCCTCAACATGAATTCCAGTCAAGTGTTTCCTCCAGGAGTCAATGAAATGTGCCAGCATCCCCCGCCGATAAGGGGAAGGGGAAGGCAACTGAGGCAGAGCAAGCCCCATCCCAAGGAGGCCAAGGGGAGGCAGAGGTGGGGACAGCCCATCTAGGCAGAACTCATTGGCTGTAAGAACTGGGTATGTTGGGCCCGGTGGACTCTCCAGGTGGAGGAAGGTTTTCCTCTTTAGCCTCTGAGATGTGACTCAGGCCTTGAGCCACCGGCTCCTCAGTGGAATGTTCACAGGCACCTAGACAGGCAGGGAAGAGACCCCCAAATGTTCAGGATGGGCAGTGTCCACCCTTTACTGTGTTGTCCCTCTGGAGGAAGGGGAGTCTTGAAGCTCCACCCCTACCGGGGGCATATCCTATCTGCATTATCTGCCCACCCAGCCTCTCTTGCCCACCACTGGACAGTGTGCTCAAGGGGCAGGGTGGGAGCAAATATGAAGCTGCTGTAGGCGGCACAAGGCCCACAAAGGAGCATTCCCAAACAGTGCACTTCTAGAACGCCCCAGCCCTGCCCACCCAGAGCTGAGCCCCATCGGAGCCAGGCTCCCCAGCCCCTCCAGTGCTCCTTGGGTCTTGACATAGCTGGTACAGGAAGGGGTCGGACAGTCCCATTAGCATGCCTGATTTTTCCTTCTTTATTAAATGACTGTTTCAAGATGTAATTACAGTTGAAGGTGACATGTTAGAAAGGACAGGTGCATTGAAGGCATAAGAGTGCTCAGAGACCCGGCTCTAGAAATGGGGCAGGAGAGGAACAAGATTAAAAAGGAGCGAGCTGTGCAGCCCACAGTTGGGGGTGGGGTGGGCGGACACAGCCACCCAGCTCGGCCAGGCTGAGCCTCTGGGTGAGCAGCCCTCAGGAGAGGCCTGGCTGAGCAGGCAGAACTCCCAAAGGGGCCCCAGAAGCAGAGGGACCCCTGTCCTGCAGTCCTCAAGGCCTGGGCCGGCTTCACTCACACACGCCACCTACATGTGACGTCAGCCCCAAGAAGGTAACAGGAAAGTTGAGAACAAAAACAAAACCTCAAAAGTAAAAAGGCTAAGTGTAGCAGAGTAATACCGGAAACGTTATATACACAGGCGGTGATGGCCCCTTCAGAAGTGTCCGGGTCACTTTGGGGGCACTGTAGGGGTCCCTGTAGCCAGATCTGCAGGGGGCCTCAGTACACAGAGCTGTTCCGGATGCCACAGCACAGCACCATGCTCAGGATCATCTCAAAGATCTGTGGGGAGGAGGCAGGTGGGGTGTAGTCAGCATCCAGGGGACCATGGGAGGGGCAGCCCCCACTGAGCAGATGCTCCTCCTGCCCCGGTCAGCTCACCATGATCACAGCGACCACGATGGCCGCGATGCCGATGAGGTACAGCTTCCCAGAGAAGAGGTCATCTATCTTCTGGTGGCAGTCCTCCTGCAGGGGGCAGTCAGAGAGCAGTTGGGGGACTGGCCTTGGCTCCCAGCCGCCTCTTGCCACGCAACACTCGTGATCATTGTGGAAAGCCCAGGTTACTCAGCCATGATCTCCCACCCACATCAGAAAAGGGGAGCGCCACGGCCAGGCCTCTACTTGGCTATCTTCCATCCATTTCAAAATAAACCCAAACACACGTGTCAGGCTGCCTGTGCCCTTTCCCATGGTCGGTGTCGTCCGTGCCGTAAGTTACACTGTTGTACGCCACATGCACAGGCATTCGGGATTTCCATAGTACAGCAGCCTCTGGGCACCACTAGGTATAGGGGCTAACCCCAGTGGTCAGGATCCCCACACCCCACCAATGTGCTCAGAGGGCTGTGGGCCTGGGAGAGCCTGCCCTTCCTGAGAACTCCGGCACAGCTGCTGCCTTGCTGTGGGCGAGGCTCAGGCTCACCCAACCCTCCAGACTGCACAGCCCTCAGGTGGGCCACAGCAGTGTCTACTGTGACTGCTCCCTGCCACTGTTAGCAGGGGACCCCTGCACAGCTACGCCACCACCCACAACCCCACCCAGGAATGTGGAGTTGGTGGGGGGAGCAGATCTGCCCCCACTTCCGGGGAGACCCCGCTCTTGTCATGTACCTTAAACAAGTTGCTGATGACGTTGCTGCCTGAGGGACACAGGTTGTTCTTCAGCACTGAGGTGGTCAGGGTGAACAGCGTGCCAGAACCACAGCAGTTGAGCTGCACGAACCGAGGGAACCACATCAGCCGTGGGCATGTGCAGGGAGGTGATGGCCAAACATCCAGGGAGCAGCCTTCCTCCCCACTGAGCTATGCTGCTCAGAGACCCTGTGCCCCTGGCCCACCAGGTCTCACTTGGGGACCCAAAACAGAAGACCATCCACAACCCCAGCCAGGTGCCAAAGGCACCTCCTGTTCCCGAGGCCCTGGGTGAGGCAGAGCTCATCTAAGAACACATCTTGTACCCAGGGTCCCCGAGGCCCCTGCCCTCACCGTCTCGTGGAAAGTCTTCACCACGGCCTTGGCGTTGTTGGCTTCGTCATCCACCACAGCCTGCTGTAGGGCCTGGTCGTAGAACTGCTTCACGTCCTTGGCGATCTGGGGGAGGGGTGTGGTCGCTCACTCAGTACAACGGGGACCTCCCAGCTGGGCAGGCCTTCCTGCCCACATCCCAACAGTGTGTGCCCAAGGAGCAAGAGAGGAGTGCAGGTACACTTCCAGATCAGATCCCAAGGTGAGGGCTCTGACTCTCAGCTGTGCTCTGCCCGCCCAATACTGCCTCCCATAGAAGGCCCCCCAAGACCTTCCTATCAAGAGGACCCCAAGGAGTACCCCACAAATGGCGGTGGAGAGTGACCCATCACCCACAATCTGAGCAGACGACATTCCTCTCCCTACTCCAGGCTCTCCCGGAGGACCCTGGCTTACCTGGTCCTTGTTGACAAAGCCCCAGATGCCGGCGGCCACCTCACAGGCAAAGAGGATCACCAGGCAGGTGAAGAACTAGGAGGGCCCAGAAGAGATGGCAGAGAAAGAGAGTCAGCCCAGTAGGCAGCTTGGGGCTTGCCTTCTACAGAGAACAAAAGCCCAGTGACCAAGAGTGTGTGTGGGTGTGTGTGGAGGGGGTTGGCAACATCCAATCTCGTCCTAACAAGGATTAGCCATGAGAAGCCAAGAA
Source organism: Tupaia belangeri chinensis (assembly GCF_000334495.1). Lineage (NCBI taxonomy): Eukaryota > Metazoa > Chordata > Mammalia > Scandentia > Tupaiidae > Tupaia > Tupaia belangeri. The sequence continues at coordinate 6,855,462 of NW_006159505.1, read as the reverse complement.
GGACAAGCCTAAGCCTTGGCCCCAGCAAGGAGGTGTCAGGTACTTTCTGTCCCCACACAGCCCAAGACCTGCAGATCGGGCTTCTGGAGCAAGGAGAGCTCAGCGACCCCCAGGGAGGTGCACCAGAGTACGATCCTGCCCTGCCCATCCCCTTCTCCTGCCCCCACTGGGACCTCTGTTTCTCCCTCTGGAGACACTGGTACGAGCTCCCCTGACACAGCCTGGCCTCAACTCCCCGTTAGTGGGTGGCACGTCAGGGACTCCAGAGCCTGTCTTAGGGCTGACTTAATTCTTACTGAGTTTGTGGCTTTTTTTAAAAAAGAAAGAAAAACAAAGGTCACTTTGGAATTTGGGCTTAGGAAGCAGACACAATGGAGATCAGCCATCTTGGGATTTAAGAGCCAAACAGGAAAACCAGGAAGCTTCCTGGGGCAGAGGCCAAGGCCACCCTGTGATGCCTTTTTCAGGGCCAGCTGGGCAAGGGGGAGGTGCCCGAGCCCCACACTGAGGCCCGCTGGATGGAACCAGAGCTGCCCCCACTGGAGGCAGTTGGTTCTGCCCTTCAGAGCCCACTCTGTGGACCCTGCTGACCTCCTGGATTGGCTGAATACAGCTCCCACCCCAGCCAAGGGCTGGGCCGACTCTCAAGCTTACCGTCCCCAGCAGGCACTGGGACTCCTGGATGGCCCCGTAGCAGCCCAGGAAGCCCACGAACATCATCACGGCACCCACGGCAATGAGGATGTAGATGCCTTCATGGAGGGGAAAGAGGTACCTCGTGAGCTGTCACCCAGACACCCTCCCGGCCAAGCACATGTGCCTCGGTTTCTCTTCCGTGACGTGGGAGGGAGACTGACACTGCTGAGCTGAGGACCGAACAGCATCAAGGCAGTGCTCTGTGCATCAGCCACCATGCTTTACAGGGATGACAGCCTACAGTGTGGCCCACCACCCACAAGCTGCCCCGAGCCTCTGGGACTCAGTGTGGAGGCCAAGAAGGACCATCCTAGAGTGGGGCCGATGCCTCTGAGGTGCACGGAGGCCTGGCAGCTGACACTGACTCCCTGGTGGTGGCCAGGAGGTGGTGTGTAGGAGAGGCCTCACTGGCCTGCTGTCCCCCATGCCGGCTACATGGCAGCCCCACTTCAGCTGTCCATGATCTTAGGGAAACCAGCATTTGCACCTGATGCTCTGGGTGGCTATGCTGGAGAGGGATGGGGTTCCATCTGTGTTTGAGGGCCCCATCCTGAAGGCTGCAGCCTCAGTTGGCCTGCCTGACCTGCCCATGCCTACTGAGCTGGGGAGCATGTTTCTGAAGCGGGGCTGAGAAACAAAGGGGGCCAGCAGTTAGCATAATGGCTATGTTGCTGGACTCCCATGTAGTCGACCGTGGTTCACGTCCCGGATCCGGTGGCTTAAAACTCGCGCCGGGAGCATGTACGTGCATGCCCAAGATCCCGAGAGAAGAGGACTCCCACGTAGTCGACCATGGTTCGCGTCCCAGACCCGGTGGCTTAAAACTCATGCCAGGCACGTGTGCGTGTGTGCCCAAGATACCGAGAGGAGAATGGAGGAGAAGGAATTGCCGCGTGACCATCCCCCCTGGGGGGTGATTTCTCGCTTTCTGTCTCTATGTCTCTCCCTGTCTGGCGAGCACATGCACCCTATAGCGAAAACCTCCAAAAAAAAAAAAAAAAGAGCCCCCAAAGGGCTGAAGAGACATTCATCCTGGTTATTGCACTTCTTGGTGCCCTTGGCCCACCCAGGCAGGGTCCAGTGCCCCTGGGGAAACACGGGCAGTGTCTTTCCAGGGCCCTCCCATGCCCCTGGTCCCTCAGCAGACTGGGGCCTATTCCCTAGTCGCCATGGCAATGCGGGCAGGCAGTCCAAGCCTCCTTATACAAAATAAGGCCCATTGTCCCTGGCCAGTCCAAGGCAGAAGGACCTGGCAAGCTCAGAAGATGCCTAGACTTAGGGGTCAGCATCCCAGGCCTCCTTCCTGGCCAGGTGAAGCCTTTTGGCTGGCAGTGATCACACCTTGCCAAGGGGATGCTGCCCACCAGAGACACTGTGCAGGTGGCACCCCCCTGCGGGGATGGTATCCTCAAGCTGGGTCTTCCTCCTCTCAGTTTCTAAC
>NW_006159505.1:6838546-6853165 GCF_000334495.1 Tupaia belangeri chinensis | reverse complement strand
TCAGGAGATGAAAGGGAACATGGACCCCTTTCTTATGTCTCTAGGTTAGGCTTAGTGAGGTGGCACAAAGCAGGGGGGCTTATCAATTCTCTTAGCTGTAATGGGTCCTTTGTGGGCAGGAGACTCAGGCTCAGGGCTAGGCTCGGGTGCCTGGCCTCAGTCCCAGGGCTGGCATGGCCCCTCCTAGACCCAGAGCCCAGGCTCATCTGTAGCCCACAGGCCTGACCCGCCCTGTTCTGTGGTGTCTCCCGGGGGTGCAGAACAAGCCCAGCAACCCGCCCCTCTTCCCAGGCCCAGACAAAGAGCCTTTGTCAGAGTCTGCATCTGCTCCTGGCAGAGCCCAGCTGCACTGGGGGCAGCGAGAGGCTCTGGAAGGCTGAGTGTGATAGGCAGGGGCTTGGTGGTCACAGGAACTCTGAGTGGGCTTCACCCCAGGGGGGCACAGGCAGAGCCCAAGTGTAGGGGGCAGCAGGCTCTGTCTTGGAACCCCCAACCTGCTAGCACCTGGGAAGCCATAACCAGAACAGGTAAGTGGACAGCCCTGGAGCCAGAGACCTGGTGTGGCCCATGAGGACAGCATGCTAGTCAAACACCTGCTTCCTGTACCTGCCCTGTGGGCCCCATGTTCTGCCAAGGGCCCAGGAGCAGGAAGGAGGCCTGGAACAGCTTCAGACCTCCCTGTGCCTGCTCGACCTGTCCCGGAAGGAGCTGCCAGGCTGGACTCTGCCGTCACCTGACCTGCCTTCTGTGCCCAGCCCACCCCAACCCAGCCCCAGCCTGAAACCAGTTGAGTTTCAGCTTTTCTCCAGCCACCAGGCTAGAAGCTACTCGAGTAGGAGCTACTCCAGTCAGGAGGCTCGGCTGCCATGTCCCAGGAGTGCGGCCCTTTTTAAAACTGGCTGCCGCAGGGCTGCTTGGCCCCACCACTGGCAGAAACACACATCCACGGTGCCCCAGGCCTGGAGGAGACTGGGCAGAAGCAGGCCCCTCCTAGTCTGCAGAAAGAGGAACACGTCCTGGAAAGTACCTGGCTCCAGGCCAGAGACACGCCCAGTTGTCATTGGCTTGGATGGTGGTGGACTGGAAGGCAAGACCCAGGCTTGGGAGGGCCCTATGGACCCTAAATCACTGGTTATCTGGGGGAGGAAGGGGAGTGAGAGGTCAGGGAGGGGCCTCTGAGGAGAGATATACCTTCAAAACTCCAAAAGACCCTGGCCAGGCCCCAACACTCACATCCTACTTAAGCGGGCATGACCGTTTGCTTCTGAAGCTTTTCTTGCACAAGTTCCTGGCCTGTGTGCAGCAAGTCATGGTCTCCTCCTGACACTCAAACCTGGGAGGGCACTACAGCTCCGAGGACCTACCAAGAGCCAGACTCCTGTCTCTGGGGTGGACAAGGGTTATCCCTGTGGATGCTGTCTGGATTCCAGGCCTATCCATCTTACCCTTGGGAACATAAGCCAGGAGAAGAACGTGGGTGGGGCCAGGGAATGGATGTTACTTCCTATGACCAGGACTCTGGCTGGTGCCTGTGTGGGATGGCAAGTGTGCAGGGAGGGCCGCTTCTGACTTCCTGAGGCCCTGGTTCAGAAGCCCCAGTGTCTCCCAAGTTGGTGGAAGGCCCTAGGCCCCTTCTGAGCTCCACATAGGATGGAAAACCTGCAGGTCTGGGGGCGGCTGCTGGCCTAAGTTGGGAGCCTTAGACCTTGGAGACTCATAGAATTCCTGCTTGGCTGCCCACCCCACCCACTACTGTCTGTGGGGGCAACAGGGTCACCCCAGGGCTCCTCCTTTAAAGGACAGAAATATCTCAACAAGTGCGTCCAGAGTGCTGAGGACCAGCCCCTGCCTTCACTGTCAGGAGAGAATCGAGGGGAGGGGCATGGCTCTGCACAAGGCAGCCCTCTTTAGGCCCCCCTGCTCTTGGGATGAGACGGGCACACGCAGCCTAATAAGGCTGCCCCAGAGTTGGCTGAGTCACTCCGCCTCCCAGCCCCATCTCCAGCCCTCCGCCAGGTCCGCAGCCCTAGCTGCCTCAGCTGCTCTGGTGCAGCCCAGGCATCCAGCCCCACCCCTTTGCAGAGAGCCTCCCCTGAAATACCACGTTAAAATAAGCAAGGTCATGACACAACTCCCCAGTCCTCGCTTGGCTGTTCCCCTCCCGCCCTGGCCCACGCCTGACCTAACAGGGGACACCTGACAAACGACCGGACCATATCTGTCTCAACCCTTTTACCCTGTGTTGGCTGAGTGTACCCTGCCCAGCACACACCATGCCCCATGGCTTTTCTTCATTCCATCCAACCCACTCAGGCTCTGCCTTCTCCTGGAAGCCCTCCTGGATTGCCTATCCATTCCCTTCCCCATGTGCTACTTACCTACGTAGAAGGTATTGGGTGCAGGTCGGTCTCCCAGCTCCAAATAGAGGAGGTTGGTGGTCTGTGGATCATGCCGGAGCCAAAGGGCCACACCTAGGATCACGCCTCCGGCCAGCTGGGAAGAGTGGGAACAGTGTCACGTGCAGCCTAGAGCATTGCAGGCAGTCCGAACTGCACCTCACTGCACCTTAGCTGGCACCTCAACTCTGGAGAGGAAGTGATGGACCTCAGTGGGGTCAGTGGTCACAGGAACCACATGCTGGGAGCAAGGCCCAGATGCCAGCCTTCCTGCCCTGGTTTCCGAGATGCCCTAGGGTGCCCTGAGTATCGGGCCCACCGGCCACACCACTGGCGCTGCTGCAGTGCAGCTCCACTGAGGACTGCCAGGATGCACAGTGAAGGGCACCTTAGAGGACGCGCATTTCTTTAGTATTAGTATGTCCTGAGTCTTGCATGGGACACACCTACACACACACACACACACAGACACACAGACACACACTCCATTGTTTATCTGAAGTGCAAGGTTAACTGGATGTCTTGTGTTTTTATTTCCTGTATCTGGCCAGCAGCCACACCAGGACCCGGGTACCCCAGGGATACCAGGCCTTCCTCTTTGAGGCAGCCTCACCCAGGAGTCCTGCATTGTCTTGTGTATGTTTAGGGATTACCCCTCCAGGCACTGGGAATCCTGGGGTTCCCCAGGGTGGGAACTCCAAGTCTTTGCTGCCAGGAGAGGAGCTGAGGGTTTGATGCTGCTGGGCCCTTGGGGCATCAGGAAGCTACAGGGGTCAGGGCCCTGTAGAATAAATCCCTGCCTCCATCAGTCCTGGGAAGGGAAACCCTTGAGAGGAAGGAAGCGGTGCTGTGGTCTTCAAGATAGGCTAGAGGAAGAGTGGCCCGGAAGCCATGCTCAAGCTGCTGTTCAGCAGTTGGGAAAGAAAAGGGGCTCTGCTTGGAGCCTGGCACCCATGTGTGAGGGGCTCTCGATTAAGACCCTCAGTGATTCCTCCTCCTGGTGGATACGTGACCATCCCTAGCCAGGCAGGGTCTACCCTTGAGATTAAGCCACAGACCGGGCCCAGCCTAGCCTATCCTGACCACCCGGCTGGGTCAGCATGTGCCGCGGGCAGCCTTTTGCACGCCAGCCTCAGCCCTCTCACTGCATACTGCCCCACTGGGCCTTTGCTGCCCAGGCACCTAGTACCATTCAGGACACTCTGCAGACGGGCGACCCTCTCCATACCCAGTGGCCCCAAGTCCTGCCTGTCTTACCCTCTCCCCCCTAGTATCTCTTGGACTGTGGGTCGTAGTGGAGCCATGGGGGGCCAGATGGAGCCAGAGGCTAGGTCCCCCTCCCAATTCCTTCTGTGGTCTCTCCTTGCCCCAGATGTGACAGTCAGTCATAGGCCCCAAGCCACAGTGACAGACTTGCATCCCTGCACAGGCCAGAGGTTCAGGCTTTAATCCTGCACCTGGGAGGACATTAACAATCACTGAAACTTGGTCCTAGCTGGGTACCCAACCCTGGGCAGAAACCCCAGGAAGAGGGCATGTGAGGCGTCAACTCAGGGAGGGATGAGTATACAGGGCTCAAGGGTCCCACATGCGGAGCCTAGCTTCCTTTGGCCCTAGATGAACTCTGCCTTCCTCCTTCACCCCACACTCACTGGGGCCAGTCCCTGAGGGCTTCCTAGAGGAAGAAGCAGGGAGACACAGACCAAAGCAGCCAGGCCGGGAGGCACTGAGCTCATGAGCAGCAGAGGCAGTGACTGAGCATGTCTGCCCCGGCAGGGATAGCCTTGCCAAGGTAGATCTTGCTCTTAGGTTGGTAGCGCTCTGCTGCCCAGGTGCCTGAGCAGGGCCCATCCCAGCTCCCAGGCCCCGCCTTCCTCTGCAGGTGGAACTGGCAGTAGAGGTCTGACTGTGCCAGCATTGAGAGCCTCTACACACGGACTCCTTAGCACACACACGGCTACAGGCCAGATGGGCAAAGAGAAATGAACATAGGCCCAAGAAAACCACCTGGTTGCCAGCTCCTGCTCCAAGGGCTGGCCCGCAGGTAGCAGTTGGAGAAAGGAAGCATGCTCCAGAGTGTGTAGGGGGTGCAGGTCCCAGTGTCACCACCTGTCCCCAAGGAAAGTTGTGAGCTACCCCAGGGAATCCCTAGGCAGCTTGCCCTAGGGCCTCAGTGAGGGGAGGGTAGGAGGAGGAGCTGTGGGGACCATACAGTCCCTCCACCTCCTGACACCAACCTCCTCCTCACCTTCACCAGCCCCAGACCCTGTAAATGAGGGCTGGAGAAAGATCTGCTGGTGGTTCTCACTGGCACCGACGATAGCTGAGCTCTCTCACCTGCAAAAGGATTGCTAAGGGCCCCAGCCCATCGCTGGGGGCCATGGACTCCCAGGCCCTCTTCTTGCAAGCTGTGTTCCCTGCCCCTTCTGTGGAAATTTCAATTCAGTTTTCTGACTTTAGTCTGGGGAGGGATGGGCTCTACTTCCCCCAGTGCAATCCCTGTTCCGCTATTCCTCCCCACGGAGTCAGCTGAGTGTATGTTAGGACCATCGAGGCACATGTGGGCTGAGTCGGAAACGGCCTGGCAGCTGGGATCCCTGAGCCTGCCCCTCACAGGAAAAGGCTCTGGTGATGCCAGAGCTCTGGGTTTCCAGAATTCTGCAGGAGCAGATGGCTCGCCACTCTTTTGTGCCTGTCACACTGGCAGAGGGCAGGGTGGCCCCGAGGACAGTGTAGGGGAGGCAGGAAGGTGGACTGATGGTGGCCTCAGAGAGCCTGGCTGCCCTCCCCAGTCCTAGCTACCACTGGGTTCCCCCTGAGCTGGTGCCATCTGAGGTCTGGGGGGAGGAGGCGGTGAGACAGAGTTGCCGTGGTAACTGGCTTCCTCCAGCTGCTTTGAAAACATAGTTTGTTTTTAGATTGTGGTCCAGAGATTGCTTTGAAAAATGTTCCAGGACAGAGGGGAGCAGATGGAGGGTGCAACCCTGGCCTCATCCCTCCTTCTGTGGTCCCAGAGACCTGGTTACAAACCCTAACTGAGTCACAGAAGCTGTGGGGCTGGAAGGTGGCCCGGCCTTTCGGTGCCTCAGTGTTCCCATCTGTAAACCAGAGCTGAGCGTGGAACGGCACCTGGCTGGAAAGCTGGAAGGGAGGTTTTGTGGGAGACTGCCTCCAGACAGGGGTCCCTTGATTCCTGCTCCCTGCCAAAAGGTAACAAGGAAGTGGGTTCTGGCCTACAGGGCACAGAGGAGCTGAAACCCAGCCACTAAGGACCCCATGACCTTCTGGGAGGAGCAACCAGGCCAAAGAGAGTGGGAAGGGTAGGTGGGAATGAGGACACTTGCCCATCCTATTGTCCCCAAGGCCACTGAGAAAAGTTGCAGCCACCTTGAGTGGGAGAGTGGGGATAGGAAGGGTGATGAGCTGAGGCCGCACTCAGACCTGGGTCCTCCCTGCCCTTGTTTGCAGCTACAGGATGTGTGTGTGCAGGGGTAGCATCCAGCAGGGGTGTGGAGCTGGATGACCACCAAGGTGGTGATGGCCACCTCCACTTTCCAGATAAGGCAACCATGGCCACAGGGAGGAGGACAGCCGCCTAAGGTCACTTTTGAGGGAGGGCAGAGACAGCACTGAGACCCCAGGTCAATTGTGGAAAAGAAGGAGGGGTTAGAAAGTGTGCCCCTGCCCTGAACCGACCCAGTAAGGCAGAGCTTGGGGGAGCCCAAGAGACCAAAACTGGAAAGAAACCTACTCTCCAAAAGACATGAAAAGACTAGCCATAGACTGGGATGTGCCAATGTCTAATAAAAGGCTTGTCCCACAACATAAGGGACTTTCAAACCCCAACAGGAAGAAAACAGACCAATTTTTAAAAGATGGGCAAAAGACACTTCACGAAAGACACAGATGCTTCATCAGAGACGATATGCAAATGGGAGGCAAAGGTGTAAAAGAGGCTCCCCTTCGTGCATCATCATGCATCACGGGGAACCGACCAGCGAAAACCACAACGTGACACCCAGCCTAGCCATCGGATTGGCTAAACTGAGACTAACCGCCCCAAGTGCTCATGAGGATGTGGAATAACTGAAACTCCTGTACTTGTCTGGTGGGATGCGAAGCATGCAGCTGCTTTGGAAAACAGTTTAGCAATTTCTTAAAATTGTTCCTTCAGAAGCAAAGCCCGGGCCAGTCAGGGGCATGGCGGTTAAAGCAGCTGGATCCCAATGGCTGGCTGAGCAGGCCCATTTCAGCGTTTGTGTATCCAGCCCCCTTGCTTGTAAAATGAGGAAACAAAGCTGAGGGGGTATGAAGCTGGTGTATGGAGCCTAGCATGATGCCACGGTCCGCCGCGCTCAACAGCACCTGGCGACCACTGTTACCACTGCTACCACTGCCGGGTTTTACAAGCAGTAGTCTTTTTTTTTTTTCAAAGGTCTCACATGTTTATTACTGAACAAACCTACTGATGCAGAACTTAGAGACAAGGTGAAGCATCATTTTTTCCCAGTAAACACAAGTGTCCAGTCAGTGGTGACCATTTTCAGCTTGATGTGGCAAGACCATAGTGACCTTGGTACAGCATAAACATGTGGCCCATGTCCTGTCCAGGTCCTCATAGACCCAGCTTGGTTCTTCTCCAGTGTCTCCTCTTGGAGTTGTTTCTGACTTTATTACCAGTTTTCATTCTAATCCACTGGGGAATAGGAAGATTTTGCTTCTGTTTTTTGGCCAGAAACCACTTGATTCTGGGGGCCCAGCAGCTACTGGAATGGCTATGTTGCTGGACTCCTATTTGGTCGACGGCAGTTCTCATCCCGGACCGGGTGGCTTAAAACTCATGCTGGGCACGTGTGCGTGCCTACCCAAGATCCTGAGAGGAGAATGGAGGAGAACAGATTGCGGCGTGGCCATCCCCCCTGGGGGGTGATTTCTCGCTTTCTGTCTGTCTTTCTGGTGAGCGCATGCGTCCTATAGCAAAAAAACTCTCAAAAAAAAAAGGAAACCACTTGATTCTGAAAGACTTGTGAGGAGATATGGCGAAGAGCCGAGTGGACCCGCACACACCACGATGGCGGAGGAAGGAAGAGCTATAAGCAGTAAAATGTTAAACGTCTTCACTCATCCCTCTCTCCTTAGGACTGTCCACACAGCATGGTCACACTTCTCCCTGTTCAAAGCTGTCTGTTGGAAGTGGCCCTGCCACCTGTTCCCACACCCCAAGACACTCCCAGTCAGGGGATGGGGTGCAGGGAAATCTCAGGGGAGGGCCCAGGTAGTGTGTTGGGCTCCTGGAGAGCTCTATGCAAGAGTACAGAAGAGAGTATTTGTAACTCTAGAATGCATGGTTTCTGTTTCTTTCTTCCTCCTTCCTGAGAATTAATAAATAACAGAGTCAATTATAAAAGGGGGGCTGCCAAGCACGCTGGGTTCCTGCCCAGCCTGTCTGTTATTTCCAAGAAGTGGTTGAAAGGGAGAAAAAGGAGCAGGCACTGCCCAGGCAGGCCCGGGACAGCCCCCTCCTGTGCCTGCCGCCAGCTACCCGACTCATGGCCAGATTCCGAGGGAAGTAGGGCTTTCCCCTCCCCAGGAAGGGGCAGGAGTCTGATCACCAGGTCCCAAACTCACCCCGCCCCAGTCAGCCCAAGGGGTCACTCAAGTGCTGCTCACAGGTCCCAGAGGGACTCACAGATGACTCCCCCTGGCCTGCCCCGTCTAAGCAGCTGAGCATTTGCAGTCTCTAACACAGGCCTTCTTGTGATGCTTCTGGAGAGGGGCTGCCTGGGGGCGGCCATGGGCGTGGTGCCTGTTGATGGCCACTGTGGGGGTGGGTATGCATGCACAGGCTTGCTGGGAAATGCACCGGCATGTGCCCACTTGGCTCAACAACTGGAAGGTGCTGGGGGCCTGCGATTTTCCTGAGGACAGTGAAAGCCAGAGGCAGGAAGGCAGGCAGGAAATTCCCTTGAAGACACCGGGTAAGCTGGAGGGAAGGAGTTCAGAAATTCTGTGAGGAGAGGATGCTAGTGGGACAGGGTGGTGGGGGAGATTATGAAGCACTGGCCCAGTGAGAGAGGTTGGGGATACCCTTCCAGCCGGGCAGGATGGGGGAACCTGGGACCCTGCTTTTGGCCACTGCAAGGGGGACAATGCTTTGTTTTGGCATGGAAGCTGGGGACAGCCAGACTCCTCCTTGGGTGACACAGGGCCCATCTTGGGCCTTCCAGGAGGTGGGTGGCTACCCCATGACCTTTCCTGGCTTCAGGAAGCAGAGTGTCCCAACGGAGGCTCGGGCAGGAAGGAAGCTAGAAGGAAGAGTAAGCTCCTCACCTCAACCAGGAGGCGGAAGCTCCACTCACGCGGCCTCTCGCCTTCAGGAAGCTGCCTGTACCAGCATCTAAAAATAGGTGCCGGGGCAAGAACACCACCATGTTGGGCCCACTGGCTGGGAGATACAAGGACTGAGCACAGGCCTTGTGGTCTCTCAGTACTCAGGGGGAATGGCCTGGGCACCAGGCCTCTTCCAGGGCTAGACCCTATGCCTGTTCCCCTACCCCACCCACCCCTCCTCTGGAAGCCCCCGACCCACTGGATCGCTGTACAGAGAAGTAAGTACGTGGATACAGAGACCTGCAGGGAAGTCATGATGAGGGCTGCAGAGTGCAGCCTCGACCCCAGAGCTACAGAGCTTCAGAGAAAGAGGGTCTGGGAGGCCATGGAGGGGGTGGTTGCGGCAAGGGTCCCGAATATAGGTAGAGGGGTCCTAGGCAGATTAGGGTCTCTGGCCCACAGCAGTGCCTGGGAAGCTGTTGGGCAGAGCCTGGCTACCAGGATAGCCCCACAGTCAGCCTATGATTCCATCCAGAGTAAGGATATGGGGCAGACAGCACCCCACGGGCTACCCCTCATGGGGTCACTGCCTCCTCATGGGGTCACTTGGGAATCTCCGTTTTCTTACCACCCAGTGCCAGATGACAGCCTGGCGCAGCTGGACGCAGAGGGGACACTCCCCGCCCAGGGCCTGCCTGGCACAGAGGATTGCTACTTGTGTGAACTGTTATCTTCTTGGGGACAGAGGGAAAGACTGTTCCGTGCAGCCCCGAGGTCACCAAGCCCCTGGGGGTGGGGGAGCGGCCCTTGGCTGCACTGAACACGAGCCTTCAGTTCGGCAGAGCCAGCAGCTGTATGAGGGTGATGAGGTCCCCAAGAGCCCTGTGTGATGGGGGAGGGGCTGGAGTCCCACACTGCTGCCCTTGGAAGCCCCAATATGTAGGTCCCAGCTACGGCCTCCTACCCCCTACAACTGGAGCCCAGGGAAGGTAGGCAGCTTGAGTCTGCACCCTGAAGAGGGGTTAACAGAAAGCTGTCTGCCCACGAGGGTGGCCAAGGCTTCTAGTTCTCACCTTCACAATGCTCACCTTTTATCTTAATAACTGGGTGCAAGGAGGAAGAGAAAAGCGTTAACTTTCCAAAATAACATTTTCAGTGAAGAAGGCAACAGGTGAGCCTCCAGGTTCTGGGCAGAGCTGGCTGGTTCCCTGCCTCCCAGGCCTTGGTGGCCTTGGGACCTCCACCCTTGGACTCTCAAGATTCCCTTGTATGAAGCACCCCCACCAGCAACTCTAAGTACTTATTGGTTTTGAGCCCTGGGTACCCCAGCCCTACTCCAGGAGGAGGGCTGCCCTATCCCACCCCACGGCCACAGCACTGGCAGCCAGCCCAGTCAGTCACCTACAACCTGGGAATGACAGCCAACTTCTAGCTGACCACCAGCCAGCTCCTTGGCCCAAGAGGATCCTCCCAGGCAACTGGGGGCTCACGTGGAAAAACCCTAAGTGGTCTTGTGTGACTCAGCACCTGCTCTGCAACCCACCATGTGCTTAGGTTGGGCCCAGAAGTACGAAGTGTGTGTGCTGGGGTGGGGCACTGAGGAAGTTCAAAGGCTCCTGAGAGACCACCCCTCACACTACGTCACGCCACATCCTCCAGACAGGTGGGAGCTACTTGTTGGTAACGGCTACTGAGGCCGACTCTGGGGAGCCTGGTCCTCTGTGCAGAAGAGGAAGGAGGGTCCTAGGAGCAGGATGGGTACCCTGAAAAGGGCTGGAAAACCTCTTAGCACGCACTGTGCCCAGCCTGGCTCTTGGGGTGTGAGGGCCAGTGCAAGGGGCACCTGGGTTTCTCCCCAGCGCCCCTCCAACCTTAGGTCCTTTCCAAAACACCCAGCTGGTACAAGGGTGACGACCTGCTCCCTCCCATGGGTGCCTGGACTCTAAACCTTATTGATTTGATGACAACAGCTTTTCTCCTGTGATGGGATTTCAAGGCTGAAATGGGGGTGGGAGTTATCTCCTTGTCTGGGCTAAGCAGCAGTTAGGAGAGAGGGACTGGGGTAAGCTCAATTTCTGGAGGTAGAACTGAGCCAGAATGGGGGCTGGAGATGGCCCAGAACACTCACGGAAAGAACAGGCATGAGGAGGGACTCTCAGACTCCTGCCCTTGTGTACAGGGCACAGGGCAGCTCAGTGAGCAGTGTCGACCACAGGGGAAACCAGGGCCCCAGGCCCTCACCTCCTTGCTTGAGCTCTGTGTCCCTCAAGGCTCAGACACCCTCACTAGGGTCAGGCTATCCCAGCGACAAACCACAGACTTCCTCTTCTCAACCTAGCTGACCCAACATCACTTTCTCCAAAGCTGGACAGTCAGACAGCCGGGGGACAAGGGGGAGGTGCACTGGCCCACTGGGTGAAGGCAGGCACAGGAAGCCCCCACCCCCCTCCCAAGCCTGCCTGGGCAGAGCCCCTCTCCAGGAAGGAAGACAAGGAAGGCTGCAGACGCGCTGGGTGACAGACAGTCATGTGCTGTCTGTAAGTGAGAATGAAATGCTAGTTCGTGGGGTTTCTAATCAGTCTCCTTCCCAGCTGGGTCTGGCTGCCTTGCCACTGGAAGGCGGCCACCAACTGCATTAGGCTGGAGGGACAGTCAATCTCAGGTGAGACCTTTCTTTTCCCATGGGGACCAGTACCCGGGGAGAAGGCTATCACCATACCCACTTCACAGATGAAGTGAGGCTCAGGCAGGCCAGCCACCTGGACACCGACTTACCTGGGGTCAGCAGGGGTGGTGGTTCTCCTCTCCTGCTCTGACCCCAGTGGCAGAGTCTCAGGTGCCAGCCTTCTCTGCCAAGAGCTCCCAGCCTCCATAACGGATGAGATCTCCATGATGCTTGGCAGGACATCTGCACTGTCCCCTTGCTCGGGCAAGCCTGCTGCTCATCCTCCTGCCCCAGCCCCTGCCTCCTGGACAGAAGCCTGCCAGCCAGGGAGCCCAGGATCCCGCTGGCCCCAAAGGCTCTGATCAGGGCACAGCAAACACACGCTGCCCAGGGCCCAGGTCTCGCCAGTGTGAGTGTGTGCCCAAGTTCCTCCCTAGAAAAGCATGCCAGGCTGCTGCTAACATGTCCCCCCCACAAGCGAAACCTTCCTGTCTGAAACTTTGAAGAACTGCCTCATCTAAACACTCATTACCAACCTCTTCTCCCCCTTCGCCCCTGGTACTGTCCCATGCCCAGGACAAGCCTAAGGCCCCTTCCCCACTCTGTACCACCCTCTGGTACCCAGAGGCCCAGAGCTCTCTCCCCAAGCACTTCCCACTGATGGGTTTCTCTCTGGCTGAGCTCCCTGTTGGACACCATGCTCTGCATCCATTTTCTGAGCCCTCCCTGGCACTTAGGCACATTAGCTCATCTGCCAACGATTCCAGGAGATAAAGACACTGAGGACCCCAACTTTAGAGAGGACGCCAAAGCCCAGTACCAAAGCAGTGGAGTGGACTCCATAGAGGGCCAGTCCCCAGCTCTGTGCCCTTACAGGTCAACCGTGTGTGTGTGTGTGTGTGTGTGTGTGTGTGTGTGTGTGTGTGTCTGTGTGTGTGTATGTGAGGTGCGACACCAGGTGGTGCCCACCAGCCCTGCCTTTCTAGACTCTGCATCCTGGCCACCACAGGACCCAGCAGGGGTGGGTGGGTGCACGGTGACTGGATATAGTTCTCAATGTTCTGTGCTGGGTGGGCCCCTGGGAGGGATGGGAGGACAGGGGAGAGGTCTCAGAAACATTTCCTTGAGTCTCAATAAAGAGCAGCCCCTGGGGATGTGGAAGGCCTCCACCCTGGCTGCCTAGGAAACTACCAGACTCGCCCAGGCCAAGCTCTCAGGGGAACCTGCCTGGGAGACCTCCCAGTTTAGGCAGGGCAGGTGGGAGGGACTTAGCCAGTACCTACGCACAGCCCAGAGGGCAAAACTCCACTTTTGGAGAAGGCCTCTTCTTGTACCTCCCCTACAGTTCCCTGCCAGGGTCTCACCCTCGCCCCACATCCAGACTCTGCTAGTAGGGAACACTCAAGGACGTGCCGAGGGCTACCCTGGGTGTTCTGCTTCTCTCCTACACAAATCAACTCTTCCACTGCCACTTCCACTAAGGCCCTAGGGCTAGCCTGGGAAGAGGAAACCCACCCATACACCGCTCCCCACTCCCAGGGCAGAGTTGGTGGCTACAGTGACTGCCACCGTGTGCCCCCAAGGCCAGGCTTGGAGAAGGCATGATACGATCCTCCCACTCCATTCCCAGCTGAGAGTCCAGTCTCTGTCCTCCCCCCTCCAAATACTTCACTGCCCTGAGGTCTATGCTGGGATCCTCCGTCCAGATGGAAAACAGATGTCCCCAGTCCCACACACTTGCTGGAGTTTACCCTCCCTGCCTCAGCTTGAAAAACACAGTCCAGGGACCAGCTGCTAGCGTAATGGCTATGTCGTTGGACTCCCATGTAGTCGACTGCAGTTTGGGTCCTGGACCCAGTGGCTTAAACTCACACCAGGTGCATGTGTGTGCGTGCCCAAGATCCTGAGAGGAGAATGGAGAAGGGATTGGGGCGTGGCTATCCCCCCTGGGGGGTGATTTCTTGCTTATTGTCTGTCATTCTTGTCTGTCTGTCTGTCTTTCTGGTGAGCGCACGCACCCAATAGCAAAAACCTCTCCGGAAAAAAGAAAAACACAGTCCACTGGGACACTGTCCTACTCCTCTGTGAGAAGGGGCAGCGGGGCTGGAGTGGCCCAGCAGCATGGAGGAACCTAGGGAAGGGGGTCACGGAACTGTCCAGGGGCAAGGCCCAGGGATGGCAGGCTAGGGCCATCACACCTACTACAGTCCCTTCAGGCCAAGAGACTGCCATCCCCTCCCCAATTCCAGAGGAGACGGGAAGTGAAAACAAAGGCAAAAGATCCATCCCTCACTTCCCAGAAGTGAGGACTGGGGTCAGTAGAAAGCAATTCTCAGCCCCAGGGAGACACTGCAACCAGGTCCGCACCCAAAGACAGGCCACTGTGTGAGCCTTTTCCCTGGTGTCTGATGCCAGCAGCCAGGTCCCTTGGTGTTTACAGATCCACAGGTTCCAGGGCCACCTTCTGCCTCCTGCCAACTCTGAAGCACAGCCCCAACCCCATCGAGGCCTCCACGCCCGAGTGGGGGCGAGGCAGGGGCTGGAATCTCAGTCTGAGTGAGCAGGGGAGTTCGGCCCCCAAGAACAGGGTCCTCTATGGTGCAGGCACCCCAGCACGAGGGCCATCCTGAGCCTGTATGCTTCCTGCGTGTGTTTTGCCTGGGAGCCCGACCCCCAGGACGGACTCCAGGGTGGAGACAGGAGACTGGAGCGTGAGCAGGGCTGGGGAAAGAGGGGTGGACGGTCCTAGGGTTCAGGCAGAGAGTGCGAGAGGCCCCCCTCCACCCCCCGCCCTTCCAGGGGCGGTGGCGCCGATGAGCTCATGGGGGCGGGGCGTCGGGAGCCCCGCCTTCGAATCCCCCTCAGTCCCAGAGAAGCTCGGTGGTCCCCTACAGTGGCTGGGGGGCAGACTGGGACCTTCCCCCGCTGACAGCGTCCCAGGTACAGCTTTGGGCCCGCACCCATCACCATCCCCAAGCGGGAATAGACTGGAGGCTCCCAGGTGTCCCGACCTGGCCGCGGGGTTGGGCCGCGAGGCGCGAAAGCCCCAAAGCCGGACTAGAAGCCTCCGGGTCCGTTATCTAGAGTCACTGCGGTCGCGCGCAACCCCCTACTCCACGCCTGGAGCCCACAGGTGGCCCGCAACTTCAGGCCGGCGCTGCGACCCCCTCGGCGGGGCCTAGCGCGCGCGGCCGCCGGGCCCGCCCCAGCCGGGGGGCGGCCCCGCCC
>NW_006159505.1:6788728-6838364 GCF_000334495.1 Tupaia belangeri chinensis | reverse complement strand
CGCCCCCCGCGTCGGCTCCCGCCACCGCTGCTGCGCGCTCGCTCTCTGGCTGGGCGCGCGCCCTGCTCCGCGCCGCTTATAGCCCCCCGAAGCCCCGCCCCCTAAGGCCCCGCCCCCGCGGTCGGCTCGGCGCTCACCCCTTCACTCCCTCTGGCCTTGCTTCCCGCGGCTTGGGCGCTGGGGTTGAGGGGTTCCGGGGCGCTACCACCTTCCTCCGACCCAGCGCACGCGCACTTCGAGGTTTTAGATCTCCGTGCGGTCAGGACCTTGGGGCCTGGGTGCCGGGTGCCAGGTACCAGATGCAGCCTCGAGCTGCCGTATCCCTAGGAGCCCCCGAGGAGCTGGCAGAAGGGCGGCTCCTGAGAGCTGGCTTTGCAGTCTGTGCCTGGGAGCCTAGAAGCGCCGCTGCGGTTTTCAGAGAACTTTTCCCTTTAGCGTCAGACGCTCGAACAATCCCGGAGGGCTTCCCCGGAAGAAGTGTTATGCAGGTGAATGGCTATGCAAAGATAGCGCGCTTTGTTCTCATTCATCTCAGGGCGGGAACCTGGGTGGCCCTGAGGCCCAAGAATCTGCCAATCCCTTGTGTCTTGGAAAGGGGAATTAAGGGGACCCGACCTCTGTTAGGGGAGTCTTCAAGGATAGCTCCCAGACCAGTGTTAAGTATCTAGAATACCTGAACCACCTGAAAGAGTTCCTCCAATAATGTATTTCCGGCACATCCTGGCAGTGCAGTGCCCAGGGATGCCAGCCCTACAAGTCTGGCTGACTTGGGAAGGCCTGGGGGCCAGGTCCCACTGCCCTGCACTGTCTTGAGCTAATGAGGAAATGGAGACTGATTCAGAGAATGGGAGTGCTTTCTCCCCAAGTGACCAATTGAATGTTGTCGCTGTAGGTGACACACCGATGAACATTTCCCATCTCTTTCCCAAGAACACAGGTGGACAGTGGAGCTGCTTCATGGGCAGGGGCTCATCTGGGGCCCTGGGGGTGATTTCTTGCTTTGTGTCTCTCTGTCTCTCTGGCAAGCACATTTGTCCTGTGACAAAAATCTCTTTATGAACAGTAAAAAAAAAAAAAAAAGAGAGAGCAGAATAGGCCTCTAGTATAAGGAAGTGTTTCTCAGGATGTCCTGGGCATCTGCTATTCTATAAGCTCCCTGTTGCCCCCAGAGATAGAGACACTCCCACCAGTAGGAGTGGGGGAGGGGGCAACAGGCAGAGGGAAACACTGACCCCACCCTCAGGGCTAAATCCCTGTATGCTGTGTGTGTCCGCCTCAGCCCACCAGCCTCCAAAGCAGGTCATGCCCCACCAGCCGGTTCTGTCTTCTCCTCAGTCGTGCATCAAATATTTAGTGGATGCCTACTGTGTGCCAGGCACTGCCCTGGGCACTGGCCGCAAGGAGCCAGGCAGCCAGGACCCCTCCACTCAAGGACCTTACCTAGGCTCTTGTAGCTTGTATACAAGGCGAAGCCATGATGATAATTATCAATCTTGAGGGAGGACAGGATTCTCATTATGCTTGATAAAGAGTCATGGGTCCGGGCACTCTTGCAGCATGGGGGCTGGGAGGAGCCAGAATGGATCCAGGAGGCTTGGGAAGGAGCCAGCCCCACAGAGCTGGGGAGGAGCACCTAGGCAGAGGGGTGAGGTTGGAGGAACAGAAAAGAAGTCTCAGGGGCCAGGTTAAGAGGGGTAGGCACTGAGCCCTGGTGCAGATAGTAAGCTCAGAAGGAAGTCAGGTGGGCCTGAGTTCAGGCCTGAAGGCCAAAGAGGGGCTGCAATCTGTTTCAATGAAAGGGTTTCCCAAGTCTGACTTCTGGGTTGATGAAGAAACCATAGCAGCAGGCTGCTTCAGCACTAGTGGAACCCATGTTCACGGGCACTCGAAGGTTCACTGGGAGGGTAAGCTTCTAGGGTATAGCTTGTAGGGCCCAACATATGGGAGCGCCACACCTGAAATGCCTTGCCAAGTGGCCCACCAGCTTGACCTCACAAGGCAGCATCTGCTTGAGGTGTGTCAGCATGATTCTAGGGCAGGTGGGCTCCTGGGGCTGCGTCTGCACAGGGCTTCTGTTGTCAGCTGGTCTGGAGAAGCTTCCATATTGGCTCCATGATATTGTAGACAAACATCCAGGTGGGCTGTGTTAGAGGATGGAGGAGAGAGAAGGGAGGGGCTTGCCTGGCAGATATGCCTGGGACAGGAGACCACCCTCCCAACTCTGGGCTTCCCCTGCCCAGATCGACCCTTGACAGGTGTGGCTACCGAGGTGATGAACCCAGAGACATGGTAGGCATGAGCAGTCCCACTGGGTTTGTTTCAGAGTCAAGCCCTCCTTATGATTTAGGTGGGGCTCCTTGTCTATGGCACAGCTGTTCCAGATAGGTGAAGTGTGATGATATGCCCATGGTTCTTAGAGCAAGGCCTGGCCTGCAGAGGCACAAGGTCACTGGCTTCTTTCAGCCATGTTTGACTGAGAGACTCCTTTGCCTGGCACAGGTCCAGGGGTTGGTGACTCACTTCCCCCCATGCAACATACCTTCTGTACAGAAATCCTCTGTGCTTTGATTTCCTGTGGATCACCCAAATGAGAACAAGCCAAGGCTGTTCATGCGGAGCTCGCTCTAGCAGGGAAGTCAGTCACTGTTCCTTGTGTCTGGCAGAGACTCAAAGGCAGGTTGGGGAGTGGGACAGCTTTACATTAAAGTTAACATCCCCCAAAAGAGCAATATACTGCATTTATAGAAGAAAGGGGCTCACCCTTGGTAGCATAGGCAATAGCATACTGATCTGCAGGGCTGAGCCACATGGCAGACCATGCCTTTGGATCCTCAGTCAACCTGAAACATGCCAAGTGTGCTCGTGTCCAAGGTCCTGACTAGCTGGAGTGCTGAAGGAAGAAGATGGCATCATAACCAGACTCTGTTAAGGGTGTTTGTCTGTCTTTCTCTAATGTGCACATGCTCTCATGAAAGAAAGAAAATATGGGCCAGCCGGTGGTATTGTGGTTAAAGCAGCTGACCCCACATGGCCAACTGCGTGATGCGAGCTCCAGATCTGGCAGCTGGAAAAACATGGCAGGAGCTTATACATGCATGCCCAAAATCCTGAGAGGAGACTGGATGAAGGGATTATGGTGTGGCCATCCTCTATGGAGAGTGCTTTCTCACTTCTCTCTCTTTCTTCCTCTGGTGAGTACGTGAGCCCTATAGCAAATTTAAATTTTATATTTAAAATATATAATATATAGATAATAAAATTAATATATTTTTGAAATAGCATAAAGGACACAAAAAATCATGTGATCACCTTAATAAATGCCAAAAAACCCCACCCAACAAGACCCAACTTTTTCTTCATAAAAACACATGACTTACTAAGAATAAAAAGAAATTTCCTATACCTGATAAAGGGCAGCTATGAAAAGCTCATGACTAACATCATCCTCAATGGTGAAAGACTGAAAGTTTTCCCTCTAAGATCAGGAACATGACAAAGATGAATGCTCTCACCATTTCTATTTAACATTGTACTGGAGGTCTTAGCCAGGGCAATTAGTGAAGAAAAAGGTGGAAAAGGCATCCAGATTGGAAATGAAGAAATAAAATGCTCTTATCTGAATATTTATGCCCTCCTCCAATTTAATGAAATACTAACCCATAAATTGATGCTATTTGGAGGTAGGACCTTTGGCAGGTGAACTGGAGGAGTGACCTTATGGAAGAGACCCAAGAGAGACCCTCTCCCCTTCCTTCTACTATGTGAGGACACAACAAGAAGATGAAGATATACGAACCAGGAAACTGGCCCTCCCCAGATCCAAATCTGCAGGCATTGAATGTAAGTAACACATTTTTGTTGTTCATAAGCCACCCAACCTATAGTATTCTATTATAACAACCCAAAAGGACCATGACATAAAATTATCTCTATTTACTGATTATAAACATAATATTATATATAGAAAATGTTAATCAATCTATTAAAACACTGTTAAAACTAGTAAGCATACTCAGCAACGAGGGAGGATATGTGATTCATAAAAAAAAGCAATTGTGTTCTGTTTACTAGCAATGAGCAATCCAAAAAAGAAATTAAGGAGTCATTTCCGGGGCTGGCAGGTGGCATAGCGGTTAAAGTGTTGGACTCCCACATGGCTGACTGTAGTTTGAGTATCAGACTTGGCAGCTTACTTTTTCACTTTCTCTCTCTCTGTCTCTTTCTGGTGAGCACACATGCCCTGTAGCAAATTTAAAATAGTAACACTAATAATAAATTAAATGAATAATTATTTTTTTAAAAAGAACATCAATTCCTTTAACAATAGAAGCAAAAAGAACTAAATACCTGGGAATAAATTTAGCAAAAGAAGTGTAAGACTTGTACACTGAAAATGACAAAACACTGTTGGAAGAAATCAAAGATCTAACTAAATGAAAAAATGTCATGTGTTCATGAATTAGAAGACTTAACATGGTTAAGATGGCAGTACACTGAAGTTAATCTACTTCAAGACAATGTCTATCAAAATCTCAACAAATTTATTACAAGCTAATCCTAAAATTCATATGGAAATGTAGGGGTCCAAGAATAGCCAAGATAATCTCCACAAAGAACAAAGTTGGAGGTTCACACTTCCTGATTCAAACTTATCGAAAAGCTGTAGTAATCAAGACAGTGTGGTACTGGCTTAAAGATACTTACACAGATCAATAGACTAGAACTGAGAGTCCAAAAATAAACCCTCACATTTATGGTCAGTTAGTTTGCAACAGGGATTCCAAGATAATTCAATAGGGAGAAGAATAGCCTTTTCAATAAATGGTTCTGAGATAACTGCATATCCACATGCAAAATTTTGAGTTGGACTCCACTGTGTCCAAAAATTAACTCAAACTAGGTCTTAGACCTAAAAGTAGGAACTAAAATTATTAAATTCTTAGGGAAAAAAAAAGAATAAATCTTGGTAACTTTGTATTAAACAATATTTTCTTTATGTATGATGCTAAAAGCATAAGCAACAGGACCAGCAGTTAGCGTAATGGCTATGTTGCTGGTTTGAGTCCCGGACCCGGCGGCTTAAACTCACGCTGGGCGTGTGTGCGTGCGTGCCCAAGCTCCCGGGAGGAGAATGGAGGAGAAGGGATTGCGGTGTGGCCATCTCCCCTGGGGGGTGATTTCTCGCTTTCTATCTCTCTGCTTCTCTCTGTCTTTCTGGCGAGCGCATGCACCCTATAGCCAAAACCTCTCAAAAAGAAAAAAAAAAAAAGCACAAGCAACAAAAGAAAAAAAAATAATGATTAGATTTGATTAAAATTATAAACTTTTGTGCATCAAAGGGTAACATCAAGGAAGTGGGAAGACAACACACAAAATGGGAGAAAAAGTTAATGAACTATCTATCTGATAAGGCATGGAGGCACTATTATTTAGAACAGGTAAAGAACTCTTACAACTTGTCGGGAACCAGCAGTTAGCGTAATGGCTATGTTGCTGGACTCCCACGTAGTCGACCGCGGTTCCCATCCCGGACCCGGTGGCTTAGAATTTATGCCGGGGGCGTGTGCGTGCGTGCCCAAGATCCTGAGAGGAGAATGGAGAAGGGATTGTGGCGTGACCATCCCCCCTGGGGGTGATTTCTCGTTTTCTATCTCTCTGTCTCTCTCGGTCTGGCGAGCGCACATGCCCTATAGCAGAAGAAAAAAAAAAAAGAACTCTTACAATTTGTCAACAAAAAAGACAATCCAACTTTAAAAAAGGGCATAGGATTTTGAATAGATGTCGCTTCAAATGAAATACACAGATGGCCAATAAACACATGAAAAAAACGCTCAACATCATTAATTATTTTATTTTTTAAAAAGATTTATTTAATTTTATTTACTATTATTATTTAAAAATATTCTGTAGAGTATGTGTGCTCACCAGAGACAGACAGACAGAGAGAAAAAAAAAATGTTAGAAAGCAAGCTGCCAGGTGTGAGACTTGAAATGCAGTCAGCCATGTGGAAGTCCAGCACCTTAACCACCATGCCACTTGCTGGCCCCAGCATCACTAATTATTAGGGAACTGCAAATCCAAACCACAATGACATCTAGCCTTAGTGGTGCTATAGTTGGTAGTCTACTAAACCACAGTGCTGGAAGCCATGTAGCTCTCAGTGGATTTGGGTACCTGGCTCAGTTGACCTGCAACATGTAAGGCATGCATGTGCCCAAGATCCTGATGAGCCAAAGACTAGGGACAGGGGATTACAGTGAGATGAGACCCTCTTGGGGGTGCTTGTCTCTCATGTGTGTGTGAGGCATACATAGACAAGCATATGCTTGCTATAATGAATAAAATAAATTAACAAAGAAACAAACACCATGAGGGCTAACCAGGTGGTGTGGTGGCTAAGGAGGCTGGATTTCACATGGCCAGCTGTGCTTAATCCAGTAGCTTAAACACATGCCAAGCATGTGTGTGTGTGTGCCCAAAATTCTGAGAGAAGAGTAGAAGTGAAGGGATTATGGTGTGACTATCCCCCTGGTGGATGATTTCTTACTTTCTCTCTCTCTCTCTGGTGAGTGTCTGTACCCTATAACAAAAATAAAAAGCAAAACAAAACAAAACAAAAAGATAGGCAAAACCAAGTGCTGGTAAAGATGTGGAGAAATTGGAACCCTCATTTATTGCCGGTGGGAATGTAAAATAGTGCAACCAGCTTGGAAAACAGACTGGCTTTTCCTCATAATGCTACACATTGAGTTACCATAATTTTACTCCTAGACATACATTTTTTAAAGAAAAATGAATATGGGGATCAGCAGTTAGAGTAATGGCTATGTCGCTGGACTCCCACGTAGTGGACTGCGGTTCGAGTCCTGGACCCGGTGGCTTAAAACTCACGCTGGGCGCGTGTGCGTGCGTGCCCAAGATCCTGAGAGGAGAATGGAGGAGAACGGATTGCGACGTGGCCATCCCCCCTGGGGGGTGATTTCTCGCTTTCTGTCTCTAATGTCTCTCTATGTCTGTCTGGCGAGCGCACGCGCCCTATAGCGAAAATCTCTCCAAAAAAATAAAATAAAATAAAATAAAAAAATAAAGACATAAAACAGAACAAACCAAAGAAGCGATGGCTTCAAGTGTGCCCTGATTGGAGGCTGTTGGCTTGGGGAAGCTGGAGGCAGCTAACCGGAAGTGGGGCCTCCTCTGTGATCGCTTTGGGGAGTGTACTTGGCTTTCTCTAGTTGGTCCTGAGTAGGAGTTTGCAAAAACAGGGAAGCTGGATGTCAGTAGCTGTGGCCTGCCCTAAGCCAGTTGCTCCAGAGGTGTGGTTCGGCTTTCTGGACTTCTCCCTGGGGTTGGAATTTTATTGTCATGTACAGTCTGGCCATTGTCCATGTGTATAGATGCTTTCTCATTCCTTGTGTATCAAGTGGGGACATCGGGTGCTGAGAGTCAGTGCTGAGTGCTGTTTGAAGCTCGGGGTAAATGCTCAGTAATTTTGTCCAGAGCCTCCTGGGCAGGCACTGTTCTCATCCGGCAGGAGCAGACAGGAAACGAGTGGACATCTCAGTAAATTAGAGAATTTGTAGTTGTGACCAGAGCTAGGCAGGAATCAAGAGAAAATGAAACAAAGAATGCCTTTGGGCCCAGGGGTCAAGACTGAGCTTGCTAAGCAGTCTGAGGGCTTTGCCTGATGCTTGCGGGTGGCGAGAATGTTGGGGTAGTTTCTAGACCCAGGGACTAGTGAAGATCTAAGGTCAGAGAATGTTGAAGGGAACCTGGGGACAGGAAGGTGTCTGAAGTTATTGTGAGGGTGCTAGGAATTCCTGGGCCCCCAGGACTTTAGTGGTGCTTTTGAACATTTTCTCTGGGGGTCCAGCAGGTGGTGTGGAGGTAAAGGCAGCTGGATTCCACAGGGACCCACTTTGCAGTTCAAGTCCTGGACCCAGGGGCTTGAAAAATATGCTGGGTGTGTATGCATGCATGCCCAAACTCCTGAGAGGGGAATGGAGGAGAAGGGATTGTGGAGGAGAGGTGGCCCTCTAGAGATGTCATGAATTGAGATGAAGGAACTGATCTTTTGTTCCCCCCATTGATTATTTACTTGGTCTGGGTGGCCCCCAGGGAGGGTTATTTACTGGGGGGGACACTACTATGAGCTATGGGCAGCTGGTCCTGAGAAGGGCTCAGGGAAATATACCACAGCACCCACTCCAATCTACCCCTATAGATATAGATGAGAGAGAGGGAGAGATAGAAGAGGAAATTTATTAAGGGGATTGGCTTACACAGTTATGGAGGCACAGAAGTCCTATGATAGGCCAACTGCAAACTGAAGGAACAGAGATGCCAGCAGAGTGGCTCAGTCCAAATCCAAAGGACTGAGAAATGGGGAAGTTGACGGTATAACTCTCAGTCTGAGGCTGAAGGCCTGAAAACCTGGGGGGAGGGAGGGACATTGGTGTAAGTCTCAGAATCTAAAGGCCAGAGAACCTGGAGTTCTGGTGTCAAAAGACAAGGGAAGATGAGTGTCTCAGCTCTAGAACAGAGAGATTGAGAATTCACATTTCCTCTTCCTTTTTGTTCCATCTAGGTCTTAACCGCCACTCTGCCTTAACCACCATGCCACTGGCTGGCCCAAGGAGGTATTTAATTTTTACTCTTCTCATAGCCTGTAACGTAAGTACTGTGATATAAAATAAACACTTAAATACTGACATAAAGTCAATACATCTTATGTTACTTGATAAAAGAATAAGAAAGGAAAGAAATATATTTTCTTAATATACATACATATATGAACAAACATATTCTTAACAAAATAAAGAGGAAATACTCATGGTAATTTCAATCCTTGACTCTATAACTGGTCTAGGGGTCATAGCTGGTATCCAAGAATGAGTCATTTTACCCATTTCATTATTAAAGGCCTCCTTCTCTTACCCATTCTGCTTCCTTTGCTTGCAACAAGCACTTCAGCTGGTGATGGTTTCTTACCTGAAAGAGTGACCCAAACCTTTATTCCTACAGGGTCTAGGAAATGCATAGTCCTACCTAGATTGGGTTGTTGTAGTTTCCCATTGACTTGGCATGTTGATACTGATGATCCCTAACTTACAATGGTTTGACTTAATATGTATTTGACTTTACGAAGGTGCAAAAGTGATGCACCAAGTATGGTTTCTTCTGAGTGATAGAATTTGGGATTTCTGTCTCTTCCCCAGTCTAATGACATGCAGGACAAAATCCCCTTGTGACGCTGGACAGTGCAGTGAGCCACAGCTCCCAGTCAGCTGTGGGATCATGAGGATGAACAACCAATACTATACAGTGGGCCAAATTTGGTAAGTAACATGAGATAATGAATAGTTTATTATAAGTAAACTTTGTGTTAGATGATTTTTGCCTAACTGTAGGCTAATGTGTTTTTAACATGTTTAAGTAGCAGAGGCTAAACTACTATGTCTAGTAGGCTAGAGGTATTGAATATATTATGACTTAGGACATTTTAAACTGTAACAGGTTTACTGGGACTTCACCCCATCATAATTCAAGGAGCGTCTGTACTCAGGGATCACCTGTATTCCAAATACACTCTTCCTTACCTCCTTTATGGAGTACTAGTCAGGCTCAATTACCCCAGCCAACATATAACTCCCTTCTTAGCCTGTTGACTCAGGTGCATGAGGAGCCCGAGGGGCTGGGTGGCAGTCTTAACTTCTAGTTCAATGGACTCATTGTCGTGTATTCTGATGGAAGCATTCTTCCTTTTAGAACAAGACCTCTGGGCCAGCCGAGAATAAAGTCATGGGAACAGGAAGTAAAAATTTTTCTAAGGATAAAAAAAAAAAATTTTTTTTTCTAAGGATACTGGTGAGTGGTACCACTACCATTTCCACCTCTTGATTTGTGTACTCATGAATGCTGGGAGAAACAGCACCATATAATAGACATTGATTCAGAGCATATAGAGCCTTCTGGAGAGCCTTGCCCTAGCCCTGTAAGGTATTGGCACCTACTTGACACTGAAACTGAGACTTCATGAGGCCATTCTAGCATTTCATCAAGCCAGTTGCTTCAGGATGGTAGGGAACACAGTAAGACCAGTAAATCCCATGAGATGAGCGATTGCTGCACTTCTTTTGCTGTGAAGTGAGTTCTCTGTTGTTGTGTGGAATACTTGATAGTGAATGAGGCATTCTGTGAGTTTTGTCAGAAATATTACATGTGGGGAAGGAAATCCATTTCCATACTAAGTGTCTATTCCAGTAAAGATGAAATACTCTCTCTTTCATCATGGGAGTGATCCAATATAATCAAATTGCCACAGGTGGCTAATCACCCCAGGGAATAGTGCTATGTCAGGGGCTTTGTATTGGTCTCTGCTTTTTAGAGACTGAATGCTTAGTGGTAGCTGTAGCCAGGCCAGATAATGGAATGTTGCTGTGCATGTATAATTTTATGGCTTGTTTGGTCAAATAATATGTTCATGAACAAAAGAAAGTAGTTATCTGCCAATGACAGCAGAGCCTTGCTCCAACATTCCAAAGACTTGAGCTGTGATTCACCTATAGTGGCCTACCAAAGGCACCAAATAACACCCCCGCTTGCTACTGGCACTTGAAGCACTATTGGATCTGCCGGATCACATGGCTCAAGTAGTAGAGTGACTTGCACAGTGGCCTGGACATCTTGTAGAACCTTCTCCTGTTTGTGGCCCCTCTTGAAACTAGTAGATTTTCAGATCACTTGTAAATGAGCTGCATTAACACACTCAAATGAGGTATGTTTTCCCTCAAAACCCAAAGAGACCTTCTTCTTCCTTCTTCTTGTAGGAAGAGTCAGATGCAGCAACTTCCCTTTCACCTTAGAAGGATTATCTTGACTTGCCCCACATCACTGAATGTCTAGAAATCTCACTGAGGTAGAAGACCCCTGAATTTTAGTCAGATTTGACTCCAGCACCCAAATGTCTTACCATTAAGTCTAGAGTGTGTGCTACTTCTTGCTCATTGTTTCCAGTCAGGATAATGTCATTATGTGTGATATCTTGTGGGAGGAAAAGGAAAGTTTCTGTGAACTAAACTATGACTTAGTGCTGGGGAGCTGATATATCCCTAAGATAGGAAAATGAAAATGTATTGCTGGCCTTGACAACTAAAGGAAAACTTTCTGGTGGACATATGTGGAGAAAAAGGCATTTGCCAGATTAATGACTGTATACTGGGTACCCAGAGATGTGTTAATTTGCTCAAGCAATGAAACCACCTCTGGTACAGTAGTTGCAATTGTTTACACTTATGATAATCCATGGTCCTGTCTTGTGGAAAGGCTAAATAGGCGAGTTAAATGAAGCTGTGGTGGGAATCACCACTTCTGTATCTTTCAAGTCCTTGGTGGTAGATCTCTGCACTCCTTGCCAGCTTCTGAGCATGTCTACTCCATGAGCATTCTGGAACTGAGGAAATAACCATGGCATGGGTTTGGGGACCCACTGGACTCACTGTGTGTCAGCTCTGAGCTAAAACTCCATGTATCACCTGACCTCCATAAGCCCCTGCTCTAACTGGAGAGCTACAGTGATATTTTGGGTCTCCTAGAATCAGTGGTAGTTCAGAGCTAATGTTCAGTAGTCCTTGAAAGTGCTGTTTATTTTATTCCCCAATGGCATAGGAACCTATGCCTGGGAAAAGGCCATAGGTTCCTTGTAGGAAGAAAGACTAACAGTATAAGGTTTTTTTATTTTTTTAATACATGAAAATAAATTTTATTATTATTTTATTATATAACCTGTTAGTAAATACACCACGTGGGATTTTTCTTAAATGACAAATGAGGCGCATTTCTGATTCCTCTGAGAACCTCAATGTCATCTGTCTTTTGGAGGATCCAGTTTCTTACAACGTCTGTGACACTGTCTGTGAGGATACCAAAGGTGCTTGGTAGTAAAGAACATTTTGCTAAATTGTCCTATCATGGGTCCTTGTTCAAGGTATTCACTTTTCTCTTCTAACCTGGATTTCGGCACTTGATTATGTGTTTCTTCACACGATCTGATCTAGGGATAGGTTTTGTGTGTTCATATGGAATATCCACAGACAGGTGGTAGCACACTATCATCCTGCCGTCAGATGTCAAAGCAAGCTCTACTTTGCAATTATAGTCATCTGGGAGAGAAGAATATGTAGATTTATGACAAACACAACATAAAGCTCCATTTTGGGTTGGAAGGAAATGTTTCAAGGTAGTTGTCTTTGATATCATGCATTTTATCCCTGCTACTGCCATGGTGAATTGAGAGGTTTCTTAGGTGGTTCAAAAAAAATTGTTCCAAGAAGAAATTGCATTTAAAACCTGCTTTTAGACAAACTACTTTTCAACTCTTGACAGATCGTCACTACAAAACCACCATCTTGTCTCAATCCAGGTCCTGCAAGACCAACAGTATCAGTTTTCTGTAAAGTCTTGGGGTCCTTCCTGAAGGGGATGTAATCTTCCCTTCATTCCAGTCTTCTGAGTTTGTAAACTGGTTTAAGTTTGGGAATTGACTGAGGACTTGATTCTTTTCTTTTTATGTTTCAAATTAGACTTTTGTTCATTTGACCTGCCTGTTTTGCTTATATAGATCAAATAAAAATTTAGAAGGCTCCTTGTCCATTTCACTTCTAGGAACACTGTGATTAGCCAGCTCCATGTGTCTACATGAGTCAGACTGTTCTGGTAGTTGCTTTGCCTCTGTTGGTCATTACATTAACTACTCCTGCCTTGCCTTTGGGCTGAGTGCCATCACTTGGCCCCTGCCATCTTGGGATACAATTACTTCCACTGCCTTTAAGTTTTCCAGTTGAATGACTGCAGTTCCCAGCATAAGGTCTGGCCTATAGGGAAGGACAGAGTTTTTAAGGATGCTGGGGCTCTCCTCACAAATTTCTTTCTCAAAGTATGGGTGAGACTATGTTTTATGGACTCTCTTACTGTGGGTGAGTAAGTTTTAAATTATAAACCTACTCTAGCATTTAATCTCCTTAAGCTTTTGAATCCCTTTAAGTTAAGCCAAAGGAGACTATCCCTTTCGTAGATCCACATTTCAGCCAATGAACCAAACTGATAGAGCCCTGAGTTCCCAAGCTGCAATATTAAATGCAGAATCTCTGCTTAGTGGGCTGATGTCAATAAATTTGACTGGATTCCACTTTGTGTTCCTTCTCTGTTATTCTAAATCCTCAATGTCCAGCCTCACACATTCCAAGAGTTTCTGCTTGTATGAATTAGAAAACTCAAGTAGTTCCTTTGGAGCTTAGTAGGGTACCTCCTCATGGTTTGTACTTTGTTCCTTACTTTTAGAGGTCTACTGGGATTTGAGTGTATTTATAGGTCTAGAAACAAAAAAAGATAGCAGAGGTGGCTCCTGAGAAGAATCAGCATATATGGAAATGTGATCACGTAATTACGGAGTCTGAAACATTCCATGATAGGCTATCTGCAGTCTGGAGATCCAGGGAAATTAATTGGTGGCTCAATTCAAATCTGAAGGCTTGAGTACTAGGAGAGTAGATGGTTTCTCCATTTGAGGCTGAATGCTTGAGGCTGAATGCCTGGGTTGCTCATGCAAGTATTGGAGTCTGAAGGCCAGAGAACCTGGATCTGATGTTCAAGGCAAGAGAAGAATGGCATCCCAGCTCTAGGAGAGACAGAGAAAGTTCACCTTTTCTTTGCCTGTTTGCTATATACAGGCCATCAGCTGATTGTATGGTGCCTACCCACATTGGGTGAGGATGGATTCTCCTTACTACTGTGGTTGGAATAGGTCTCTAAACATTTATGTTGAAATGTAATCCCCATGTGGTGATATTAAGAGATGGGGTCTTTTCGGAAGTGATCAAGTCATGGGGACCTCCATCCTCATGAACAGATTAAGGCCCTTATAAAAGGGCTTGAGAGAGTTTTTTGTTTGTTTTGCACTGACACCATCTACCCTATGAGGATGCAATGTTCCTCCTCTCTGAAGGATGCAGCAATAAGGCACCATCGTGGAAGCAAAGAGCAGCCCTCACCAGACACTGAAATTGCTGAAGCATTGATCTTAGACTTCCCAGTTTTCAGAACTGTGTGAAAATACACGTCTCTGTCCTTTATAAATGACCCAGTCTCAGGTATGTTCTTATAGAAGTACAAATGGACTGATACTCAATCTGGTGACTGAAGTGCCATTGTCTTCCAGAAACACTGGAAATATCTGGAAATTGCGTTTTACCAGCTACCTGGGTATCTCTTAATCAAGTTGACATCTATTATAAAATTCATTGTAAAGCTGGTAAAGCATTGCTATGAGCGTATTTCCATAGGAGATTAGCATATCTTACTTAGCAAACTAAGTAAGGAAGATCTACCCTAATCACTGTGGGCAGGCACCAACCAATTGACTGAGGGCCTGGATAGAACAAAAAGGGAGAAGAAAGGTGAATTCTAATCTCTCTCTTTTGGAGCTGGGACACCCATCTTTTCTTTCGACATCAAAACTCCAAGATTTCTGGTCTTCGATTTCAGGACTTGCACCAGTGTACTTCAAGGTTCTCATGTCTTCAGATTCAGACTGGAAGTTTTACTGTCTGCTCCTCTGGTTCTGAAGCCTTTGCACTTGAGTTGAGTTTCCTGGGTTTCCAGCTTAAAGGGAGCCTATTATGGGTCTTCTGAGCCTCCGTAATTGTGTGAGCCAATGCCATAATAAGTCTCTTATATGTTGATTTCTGTCTATATTATATATATCCTAGTGAGTCTGTTTCTCTGGGGAACCCTGGCTGGTATGTATATTTAGAAGTTTAGAGGGACAACAAACTATAGCACCTGTCACTGCAGCTGGTCTCAGGGTCATGACCAGCAAAGCCCATCTCCTTCTTTCACTCATGCTTGTTTCCTCCCTCTAAGTGGGCACCTCTGTTGGTATATGTGGTCTGTGTGGTGGGCTGACTGAGACCCTCTTTGAAGCCCTGGTCATCAATCCTTTGTCAAGCTATGGCTGCTGTACTTATCCACTCAACAATAAAATAGGCAGGGTGACACCAAGAACCCCCATTGCTTCTGGCCAGTGGTCTTCCCAGGCACCAGATCTGTCCTTGCATGTGCTATCGTTTACTAGCAGTTTTATTATTTATTGAGGACCATGGTCAGTCTCCCCTAGTCTGGGGATTCCTTATCTTGCCTACTGGTCTCTGGGGACAGGAGAGCCCAAAGTGACAAGGCAGCAGCTATCATTAAAAATTCAACAGGCCTCTTGTCCACTGGTGGAGTGTCCCTCCTTTGGACAGGCTGGAGTGGAAGAAATAACAAGTACAAGCCTCCCGTGGGTCCCTAGCAGTGAGGGTGAGGCTACCCTTGCTTCCCCCATGAGGTTTTCAGACTTGTTAGGGACATAGCACCCTATTACGGCATTACATTTTATTTTGTTTTACTTTTTTGCTATAGCGTGTGTTCACTTACTGGATACAGATAGTGAGGAAGAGAAAGTGAGAAAGCACCCCACCCCACCCCCCGGGGAGATGGCCGTGCCACAGTCCCTTCTCTTCCAGTCTCCTCTTACTATTTTGGTCATTCATGCCCATGTGCTTGGTGTGTTTCTCAAACCGCCAGGTCCAGGACTTGGACTGTATCGTTAGCATGTGGGTTCCAGCCACTTTAACCACCATGCCACCAGCTGGTCCATAATAGCCGTTGATTTAAGGTAATTACTGCATTGTAGAATATGACACCCCATCCTTGAACAGTGTTACCCCCAAGATAGGGCCTCAGCAGAGCTTTCAAAAGGCTTTTCTAGTGCTCCGTGGGGCTGGCTGCTTCTGAGTACTATGGTTTCTGATGGCTCCCACTGCTGCATCTCCTGTGGTATAAAGTGGGTCCCCTGATTCATGGCACTGATACACAGGCCCTATGTGGGTGGAATAGACACGTTATAAACCCTCAGAGAGAGTGGGGTTGGCTGAGCTCTTATGGCCATATAAGGCCATTCTATTGAAGGTGAATTGAGGGTTCTAATGGGGTAAAGTCTCCAATATGACCAGCCTGCTTCCAGATGGGTGATTGGCCTCCTCAAGGGATGGTGCCATAGCAAGGGCTAACAGTATAGCAGGTGGGCTGGATATTTGGCAATAGCAGTCGCTAGATCAGATTTGGTGGGTGGGAGCCATGCAACCACAGACAGCCTCCATCTCTGTCATGAAGGCTGCTTTATTCACATGCCCAGTAGGCCAGCATTTGAGTGGCTAAAGATAGAGGCTGGTCAGTCTGCTGTAGAGGCCATTCTGTCCAATTGGCTATTTAGTGCCTCTTCTGGTGGATGCCTTCTGTCCATATAAACATGGGGTACCGGGACCAGCAGATGGCATAATGGTTATGTTGCTGGACTTCCACATAGTCGACCATGGTTCGAGTCCCAGACTTGGTGGTTTAAAACTCACACTGGGCACGTGTGCCCAAAATCCTGAGAGGAGAATGAAGGAGAAGGGATTGCAGTGCAAATATCCCCTTGGGTGGTGATTTTCTGCTTTCTGTCTCTCTCTGTCTCTCTGGCAAGCACACGTGCCCTATAGTAAAAATCTCTCTAAAAATAAAAACAAAGGGGGTGTCAAGATCTGTACCTCTCGTGGCTACTGCCATAGGTTCCTTCATCTGTGTACCTCCTCTCTAGGAGTCCTGGGCAGACTAGTGATGCCTCTCCCAAAGATGTCCAGGGCTCCCTTTTTTAAAAATTTGCCACTTCTGCATGTGCTTGCCAGAGACAGAGAGAGGGAGAGAGAGAAAGAGAAAAAGCACCCACTATGGGGCAGGGTCATTCCATAGTCCTTTCTCTTCTATTTCTCCCTCCTTTTGGGATTTTGGGCAGGCACATGTGCTCAGTGTGTTTTTTAAGCAGCTGGATCCAGGTCTCAAACCATGCAGTGGGCCATGGACTATCTTAACCACCAGGCTGCGGGCTGGCCCCAGGACTCCTTCCTAATAGGGATGGAATATAGAACTCATCTTCCTGGTTAGTAGCCATACATCATGTTCCTAATGCCATGTCTCTCTGCTCTAGCAAAGATACCACGGTTGGCACAGCAACTGCAATTGGGCTGCTACTTGGTTAAGTTTTGTATTTATTTGGTAATAAATCTCATGTATAAAGAGACTTATTCTCTCTCTCTCTCTCTCTCTCTCTCTCTTTTTTTTTTATAGAGGTTTTTGCTATAGGGCACGTGCACTTGCCAGAAAGACAGAAAGAGACAGAGAGACAGAAAGCAAGAAATCACCCCCCAGGGGAGATGGCCACGCCACAATCCCTTCTCCTCCATTTTCTCGGGATCTTGGGCATGCATGTACACGCGCCTGGTGTGAGTTTAAGCCACCGGGTCTGGAACTCAAACTGTGGTCGACTACATGGGAGTCCAGCAACATAGCCATTATGCCAACTGCTGGTCCCTAAAGAGACTTATTATAAGAAATTTGCTCAAGTGAGGCCGAAATGCCCCACAAACTACTATCTATAAGGTGGAAGTCCAGGAGAACTGATGGTGTAAATTCCCGTCTGAGTGTAAAAGCAGAAGAAAATTGACATTCCCACTGAAAGACAAGGCATTCTTTTTGTTCTTTTTGTTCTATTCAGGCTCCCAACAGACTGGATAGCTGAACACATTGAGGAGAGCAAACTGCTTTACTCAGTCAATCCCTCCAAATGCTAATCTCACTCAGAAAACCTGTACCAGACACATCCAGAATAATTTTTAACCAATTATCTACATACCTCATGGGTCAGCTGACATGTAGAATTCACCATCACAGGTTTATAGAATTCTGTGAGCATCTTCTGGGAATTGGAGGATATGATGGGACTGCCCTGCTATCACCTGTAGGCCTTTCAGTGTGGCCTTTCTTTACCTCTGCCATTCCCCTCAGAGTGCGATTTTGTTTTCATTTTCCTACCTTGGGTGGGGGGCAGTTTCAGAGATTTCTACTTGGGGCCACTGTGATAGCTTTTACCGCACAGGACAAGCAACTTGCACGGACATTGTGCTATTGACTAAGATGATCTGAGAGTACGTTCAGAGTATAGGGGACTAATCA
The DNA here is from genome assembly GCF_000334495.1 of Tupaia belangeri chinensis. NCBI lineage: Eukaryota > Metazoa > Chordata > Mammalia > Scandentia > Tupaiidae > Tupaia > Tupaia belangeri. The sequence continues at coordinate 6,820,279 of NW_006159505.1, read as the reverse complement.
GTGGTCTTAGGACTCAGTGGGCTGACCAAGCGTGAGCCAGAGCTGGCCCGGACTCCATGTCTCCTGGTCTCTGTATGCCTTCCTGCAAGGGGGCTATGACAATGGCTTCAAGTGCTGTCAGTGTCTGCTCAGCCCCAAGTTCATCAGCTCTGGGGATGACTGGGCATGGCGTGTTGCTGAGTGTGTGCTTTCTGTAGTGGACCGAGGCCTTGGGGTGGGAGGAGGATGGGGAACCATAATCAAGTGTACTTACTGTGGCATTGCCAGGTCCTCCTCTTGGGGACCCCATCCCTCCTTTAGGTGTCTGGGTCTGAAAACTGGCTCAGGTCCCAAAACTGGGGGCAAGACTCCTCATTGGGGAATGCACTAATTTGCTCAGGCCATCCATAACAAAGTACCAAAGATGGGGCAGTTTACGCAACAGAAATGGATTCTCTCACAGTTCTAGAAGTTGGCAGTCTGAGATCCAAATGTCAGCTGGGCTGGTTCCTTCTGAGGCCTCACCCCTTAGCTTATAGATGGCATCTTCTCCCTGTGTCCTCACATGGCTGTTTCTCTATGTATGTCTGTGTCCTAATCTCTTCTTATAATGATCCCAGTTAGATTGGATTAGGCCCTATGTAGGGACTGTGTTTTAGCTTAATTATTTCTTTAAAGACCCATCTCCAAATACAGACATGTTCTGAGGTGCTGGAGGGAAGGGGGGACTTTAATATATAGGTTTTTGTTTTTGTTTTATGTGTGTGTGTGTGTGTGTTTGTTTTTTTAGTGTTTTGTTTTGCCATAGCATGTGTGCACTTACCGGAGAGAAATGGCAAGGGACAGAGAGATGGAAAGTGAGAAATCACACACCGCGGGGATGGCCATGCCACAATCCCTTCTCTACCGTTCTCCTCTCAGGATTTTGGGCATGCATGCAAATGCACTCGGGGTGATTTACAAGTCTCTAGGTCTGGGATTTGAACCACGGTTAGACATGTGGGAGTCCAGTGCCTTAACTACACTACCTGCTGGCCCCAACATACATGTTTTCTAAGCACACATTTCAGCCCATTACCAAGTGACTGTTCTCAGCCTCCTAAATAGTCATTTTGATTTCTTTTGACTGTATATTTGAGCAATACCTTACTGGCCCCATTGATCTTGCCCCAGGAGTGCCATGTTGTAATGGCTATGTCACTAGCTCTCTGCCGGTCAGGTGCGCCTTGCTCCCAGACAGCCCTTGCCACTCCCTGGGATACACACTCACCTTGCTTCTGCTGGGGAAGCACTGCCTCTGGCTGTGCTGTTTCAGGTCCCACCATCCCAGCTCCATCAGGGAATCCATCTCCTGCCCTTGGCCTGGAGTGCTTGGCCTCCACACACCTTCTCTCCAGGCAGTCCATTCGTTGTTGCATTCATAAATCGGTGTCCTTTGGGGCCTCCGAGGGGACACAGCCAGCTGGTGGGGCTTCTGGCTGTGGGAGGCTAAATAATAGCCTGCAAAGATATTCAAGTCCTATTGTCTGGAACATGTGACTGTAACCTTCTGGGGGAAAAGGGACTATCAATGTGATTGATTAGGATTTGAGATTGAATGATTAGCCTGGATTATTCAGGGCTTCAAGTCTGAAGCAAACCTCCCACCCTTCCAATCCTTCCAGCTTCCCCTTTGTTTATTTCACTCATCTGCTTTGCTGTGAACAATCTTCTTTGCAGCTATTAACCACTTTCTCTCTTCACATCTTTGCTTCCCCAGCCTGGAACTCCTGGTCCTTCACTTTAATTATGCTCTTTCCAGTAACCTCAACTCCTATATTAGTCTGGTGTCATAGACACCAGACTCCCCTGGAAAGCTTGTTAAAGCAGGATTTTTATGAAAAAAAGAAAAGGGGGGGATCAGCAGATAGCGTAATGGCTATGTTGCTCGACTCCCATGTAGTCAATCACGGTTTGAGTCCCAGACCTGATGGCTTAAACTCACGTCGGGCACGTGTGTGGGTATGCCCAAGATCCTGAGAGGAGAAGGAGAAGGGATTGTGGCGTGGCCATCCCCCCTGGGGGGTGATTTCTCACTTTCTATCTGTCTCTGTCTGTCTGGCAAGTGCACGCACCCTATAGCAAAAACCTCTCAAAAAAAAAAAAAAGCATGACTTTTTATGACCCACCCAGGAGATCAGGATAAAGTCTGAGAATCTGCATTTCTATAACATTGATTGATTCAGTTGATTCTTCTGATTGAGGGACCACACTTGGAACTTAGGCTATATTGTGCTCGCAAACAAACCCTGAGGTCAGGTTTATTTTTCACTTGCATAGAGTCTCGCATGTGTTGATTAACTCTTCATATGCTACCTGACTTTGGGAACAGGTGCTCTCCAAGGTCACCTTGATAGGGGAAGGTCTATGTGGGAAATAGCTTGCATCACTCCCTCTCACATCTCATTGGTCACACTTAGCATAGGGGAGTCTGGGGGAGTCTGCGAAATGCAATCTTTCGACTTGCCTAGAAGGAGGAAATTGTATGGAGAACACATGGTATTGTCTTTTCGCCATCCATGCATCTGTCCATCAGACCATGTATTCTTCTTACACTCAAAGAATACATCCTGACTGCCTCAAAGTCCATCAAATTCATCTCCAGTCTCAGAATGTCTGAATGATGTGAAGGTCAGGTTGGGATGTGCCTTCTCTTGGTCCAGTAACTTTACATGTTTAAAAGTGCACGCAGGGACCGGCAGATGGTAGAATGGTGTGTCACTGGACTCCCCTGTAGTTGACCGTGGTTCGAGTCCTAGACTGGGTAGCTTACAACCCACACCGGGTGCATATGCATGTGTGTATGCCCAAAATCCTGAGAGGAGAATAGAGGAAAGCAATTGCAGTGTGACCATGCCCTCTGGGGCATGATATCTTACTTTCTGTCTCTCTGTCTCTGTCTCTATGGCGAGTGTGTGCCCTATAGCAAAACTCTCTTTAAAAAAAATTTAAAAAAAAAAAAGTAAAAGTGCATATGTGCCTAAAATCTTGAGAGGAAATGGAGGAGAAGGGATGGTGGTGTGGCCATCCTCTCATGGGGTGACTTCTCTCTCTCTTTCTCTCTGAAGCACATGTGCCCTTTGGCAAAAACAAAACAACAAAACGAAACAAGTCGAGTTACCATGACAGATTGTATCAGTGACCCCATCTATCACTTCTCCTTGTGTCTGTGCTCCTGCTACATGACTTTCAGGTTTCCTCCTACTCTGAGTGGGGAGCTTTGTCCCTTGAAATCAGTCATGAATGTTCTTTTGCTAGCATGATGGCAATATACTTGGGCTAACCTGCTAGAAGATGGGAGACACACGGGGCAGAGCTGAGTCTCCAGAGAGTATCCAAGATCTGCTGACATAGGAGTGATTCTATCAAGCTCAGGCAAGCTGAGCCCAGACCCATGAAGATTAAGAGCTGACGATTGTGCGGTAGATATCTTATAGGCATTCTTTAATTTAGGTTTTTTGTGGTGACTCCACCTGACTTCAAAGAACCTATTTCTGTATTAGCCAGGGTAGGCCAGGCTATGTTGTGGTAACAAATAATAAACCCTCCAAACCAAAATGACGTGGCATTGCCTCAGCAGCCAGCCTACTGGAAATGATAGTGGATAGCAGAAGCTGAAATGGTGGTGATCCATGTGACATGTGAGAGAAACATTTGGTTAAAGACGTTCATGGTAACTTGGCAGGCACAGTAAGAGATGACCAAGGCAGTGTGCCAAGGGAAGAAGTTAGAAAACAAATGTTGTAAGTGTGTATTTTGTGCCATCGACAATGTTAGGTGTGATATTATGAGAAAGAGATGAGCTCAAGAGAGAACGCCCAGTCTGCAGGGAGAAATAAAAGTGAATAGGCAGATGGTCCAGAAACGCAAAGCATTGCAAGGTCTGAAGAGCTGATTGCTTCAAGAGAGGGAGTTTTAAAAGCTTTGTGAGACAAAGGCCCAGTAAAAGCCCGAGTTGGATCAAGCAACAAAAGACTCAGAATGAGGCCCATTCAAACCTGAGAGCTTCCAAACAGCTGCCATTGAGTTAACAGAGAAGAATGAGAGCAAATAAATTACAAACTTTCAGTCCGCTGTGTCCATAGTCAGAGCTTGCTATGGTTCAGTGTGTGTGTCCTATCCAAAATTCATGTTGAAACTTACTTCCCAGTATTAAGAGTTGGGTCTTTACAATGAGATTAGCCCATAAGGGCTCCATCCTCATGGATGAAAGTAGTACCTTCATAGAAGGGCTGAAGGGAACTAGCTTGCCCACCCACCTTCTACCATGTGACAATGTAGAAAGGAGGCCCTCATCAGACATCAAGTGTCAGAGCCTTCATCTTGGACTTCGTAACCTTCACAACTATAAGAAATAAATTTCTGCTATTTATAAACTCACCAGTCTGTGGTATTTTGCTATAGCAGCACAAATGGACCAAGACTGGGCTCTTCAGAGACATAGAATCAACAAAACACATACAAGGAGTCTTCAAAAAGCTCATGTGAAATAGGTATTATGAAAACATCTGCATATATTTCAGGTTTTTTTTTTTTTTTTTTGCACCAAATTAACTTGTACTTTAGTTCCGATTTTTTCATGAACTTTTTGAAGCTCCCTTATGTATGGAGATTTATTATAAGGGATTGGCTCGCGTAATTGTAGAGACTGAAATGTCCCATGCTCTGCTGTCTCTCAGCTAAAAACCCAGGGAAGCCAGTAGTGAAATTCCAATCTGAGTCCAAAGTCCTGAGAGCCAGGGGAGCTGATGGTGCAAATCTGGGTCTGAGGGTCAGAGGAGATCAATCTTTCAGCTCATGCTGCCCAACAGGAAGAAAAAGAGGGTGCATTCCTCCTTCCTCCACTTTCTGATTTGTTTGGGTCCTCCTGAGTTGGATTATGCTCACTTACATTGGAGGGCAATCTACTAACCCACCAATCCAAGTATAAGCTCATCTGGAAACACCCTCACAGACACACAGAAATAATATTGAAACTGGAATCCCCCTGTGCAGTCAAGCCAATGCCTAAAATTAGCCATCAACTTGGCACTGATATGATCTCCTTAAACCATAGTAAACCTCCAAATAAAGACAATAATAAGGTCATAGTTCCTCCTGACATATTCTTTGTGCAGTCCAAAAATGAACTAATTTCTCTCCCCAAAAAGTAGATAAAGTCCTTGAGTGATGTTTACTTTTTTAAAGTCTTGCTATCTCTTTACTTAAATACTATGTTGTAGGGACCAGCTGGTGGCGAGATGGTTAAGGTGCTGGACACTCCCATGTAGCCGACCATGGTTCGAGTTCCGGACCTACTGGCTTACTTTCTCACTTTCTCTCTCTCTCTCTCTGTCTTTCTCTGTGTCTCTCTCTGGTCAAATGAAAATAAGTAAATGAGTAAATAAATAAATACATCTTAAAAAATAAAGACTCAGTCTTTCCATCTTTAAAAAAAATACTATGTTGGGAACCAGCAGTTAGCGTAATGGCTATGTCGCTGGACTCCCACGTAGTCGACCGCGGTTCGCGTCCCGGACCCGGTGGCTTAAAACTCACGCCGGGCGCGTGTGCATGTGTGCCCAAGATCCCGAGAGGAGAATGGAGGAGAAGGGATTGCGGCGTGACCATCCCCCCTGGGGGGTGATTTCTTGCTTTCTGTCTCTTATGTCTCTCTCTGTCTGTCTGGTGAGCGCACGCGCCCTACAGTGAAAATCTCTCCAAAAAAAGAAAAAATACTATGTTGTAAAATTAGCAATACTTAAATACAGTCATGTACCACATAACAACAGTTCAGCTGACAAGGAACCACATATACCACAATGGTCTCAGAAGACTAATAGGCTAGACCTTGTAGTTTAGGTGTGTAGTAAGCTATACCGTCTACCATCTAGGTTTAAATAAGTACTTCTACATTCACACAAGGATGAAATTTCCTATCAACACATTTCTCAGAATGAATCCCCATTGTTAATGTGATACATGACTGTTCTGTGATATAAAGCAACGCTTCCTATGTTATATAAGAGAATAAGAGAGGGGAAAAAAAGATATACATGCATACATATACACAAATGGATTCATAGCAAAATAAGGGAGAAATATTCATGCAATTACATTCCTTGTTTCTGTAATTGGCTATATGGCCATAGCTGGTGTTTATAATTACCTTCTTTTACTACCTACTTTGTTTTCAGCAAGCACCTCAGCTAATCATAGGTTTTTATCTTGTGGGTGACCCAAGCCTTTATCCAGAAGAGTTCATTAGTAGTCCTGTGTGTATGGGATATTGTAGTTCTTACCTGGACCTTAATCATAGTGCATGCTTAATACTAAGAGACACCTTGGGGGCTGGACAGCAGCTCAGTGGTAAAATGTGACTCTGTGAGAGTGACCCACGTGGGAAGGTTCTAGGTTCCTGTCAGGAGATCTCCCTGAGTATGCCAGATGTGGACATGTTCATCATCTGGGGCTGACTGAAGCTGGGAATGGATTGTGGCATTAAAACCCTGTAGATTGTGCCCTCTTTCTGTCTGTTTCTCGTCTCTCTCTCTCTCTTTCTCGGAATAAAAGAATAAATGAGCTTTAAAAACAAAAGAGACACCCTAAGAAATCTACTGTTTCAGAAACGCTCTTTCGCGACTGTTTCATAACCTCCCTTTCTTACCTCCACTGTGGAGTAGTAGTCTAATTTCTCCTCTGGTCAGGATCATTCACCCAGGTCAGCACAGTAACTCTGTTCTTTGCCTGTTGATTCAAACTCATGAAGAGCTCAAAGGGTCTTAACTTCAAGTTCAATGGAATCATTGTTGTGTTTCCTAATGGAAGCATTCCTTTCTCTGGAACCAAGATTTCTAGGCCAACAAAGCAGAAGTCATGGGAACTGAAAATAAAATTTTGCTAATGAGTCACTAAGGATAATGGTAAGTGGTACCACTTTCATTTCCACCCCTTAATTCCTGGAAGGTGAATCCTGGCTAGGAGAAAACAGTACAGTGTATTGGGCACTGATTCAGCATATGCAGGCTTCTGGAAAGACTTGCCTCAGACATGCAAGTTATTATCACCTCACTGGCACTGAAATTGAGCCTTCAAAAAGCCACTCCATTGTCCTACTAAGCCACATGCTTGAGGATGGGGGGAACAAGGTAAGACCAGTAAATTCCACGAGCATAGGCCCATCACCACACTCTAGTCTTCACTTTGCTGTGAAGTGAGTTCCTTGTTCAGGAATAGTACTGTGTTGCTATGGTGTGGACTGTGCCCTGCCACCAATTCATATGTGGAAATTGTAACCCCCCAGGTGATGGTATTAAAAGGTGGGCCTTTGGAAAGTGATTAGGTCATGTATGGGATTAGTGCCCTTGGAAAAGAAGTGAGGGAGCTTGTTTGCACCTTCCACTGTGTGAGGATGCAGCAAGAATGCTCAAGGCACTGTCAATGAAGAACAGTCCTCTCCCAGACACCAAGTCTTCTGGCACTTTGATATTGGACTTTCAGCCTCCAGAACTGTGAGAAATAAGTTTCTGTTGTTCATAAGGTACCCAATCTAAGGTATTTTATACAGTAACCTAAATAGACTAAGGCTTGTGTGAAATGCCATAATTGTAGGAAAGGCATGCTATAAGTCCATGGATGGCTGTTTTGATAGAAACATTACATGTGGGGAAGGCAAATACATATTCAGAATAAGTATTCACTCCAGTGAGAACAAAGCACTCTCATGATGGAAGTGGTTCAATGTATTTAACCTGCTTCCAAGTAGGTAGTGGCTGATTGCCACAGGGAATTGCACCATAGCAGGGATTTAGAGTTGGTCTCTGCTGATGGCAAATTAGCCATAGCCAGGTTAGCCTTTGTGAGTGAAAATCTGTGTTGCTAAGCACATGCCACCATGACCACCTTGTTCATGATTGCATTGGGTAATGACAGAGTGATTGGAGAAAGAGGCTGACTGATATCTGTAGAAGAAGTCAACGATGCTCACCTTTGGTGAGCATTCATGTGGGATACAAATATTTTCACATTCTTGTCCATTTAGAAAGGGATATCCACATATTTCTTTCTTGAATTTCCTTCTTTGTTTGTTTGTTTGTTTGCTATAGGTTGTGTGCGCTTGCCAGAGAGAGACAGAAAGAGAGAGAGGAAGTAAGAAGTCATTCCTTAGTGGGAATGCCCATGTTGCAGTCCGTTCTCCTCCATTCTCTTCTTGGGCTTTTGGACTCACATGCACACATACTCGGCATGTTTTTGAACTTGCTAGATCTGGTACTTGAACCACATAGCCACCATGCTGGATCCAGGTAACTTAACCTGCATACCAGGTTGAATTTCTTTGTCACCCATTTTTCTAGTCAAGTTCCTTCCAAATCCCTGACCATCCAACCAAACCACTGGCTATAGCCCATGAGTCAACTATAATCGCACATCTGGCCATTTCTCTTTCCAAGCAAAGGGCACAACCAAGTGCACTGGCTGAAGTTCTGCCCACTGGCAAGATGTGATATGATATGAATAAATGTGCAGGATCTTCAAAAAGTTCATGCAAAATATATATTATGAAACCCTATGCATGGATTTCAAAATTTTTGAACCAAAATAAACTTGTACTTTACATTTTCCACAAACTTGGTGAAATCTCTTGTGAGCATGTGTATGTGTGTGTGTGTGTGTGTGTGTGGTTTTCATTCATGGTTCCTGGCTTATAATTCCCATAGCCTTTGTTATTTCCTAAGTGAATAGAATAATATACATAACTCTGTCAAAGTATTTGGCCTTTTGTCCTTGGTTCCTGAAGCAGCTTCCAAACAGCTTCAGGGTGACAAAGGTGAAAGTCTTTCATTGTAATGTTGGGGTGCTTTAGCCTCAGGAAGTGAAATCTTTCCCTGACCTCTTCTTTTTTTTTTCTTTTTCATGTTTTTGCTACAGGACTTGTGCACTAGCCAGAGATAGAGCAAGACAGAGACAGGGAAAGGGAAAGTAAGAAAGCACCTCCAAGCGGCAGATGACCATGCTGCAATCCCTTCTCCTCATTCTCCTCTTGGGATTTTGGGTATGCACACACATGTACTTGATATGTTTTCCAAGACACCAGGTCTGAGACTAGAACTGCATAGTTGGCCATATTATTACTGCATAATATCCAGTCACCTTAACGTCATGCCATCTGCTGGCCCATTGCCCTACCTCCTTTTACTTACTGCTTTTTCTTCTGAAGGCAGGTCATAAACTAGAATTTCTGTTCCCTAAGGGATGTCACAGAAACTAAAAATATATCCTAATCTTCCCCTTCCTTTCTGTCTGGGAACTGGTCATAAAGAATTGCTTGCTCTTTCTTGTTGGATACTAACTCTTAAGATCCTCATTCCAGAGGGGGTCTTGCCCCATACCCAGGAAGAAAGAATACTGCTCAGAGAGGTTAAGAAGAATCAGAATGGACATGCCTCAGTCTATTATCCCCTCAGTCTCTTAGCCTTGGATCATGCCCTTTTGTTCTAGTCACATTTCTGTGAAGTTGTCCATACTTCAGTCATGCCTATGCAATGGAGTTTTTATAAATAACACAAAAGGACCGGGATTAGAGAGCTTATGGACAGCCACGCATGTGGAGGTTTGCAGGAAAGTCGAACCAAACTCATACACTTGCCCAGAGGGTGGAGCCCCCCCACTTCATGGAGACGGAAGCTCCTGTGCTCAGGACTTTCTAGACCTTGTCCTGTGTATATTCTCATCTGGAAGTTTATATGCATCCCTTAAAATATTCTTTATAATTGGAGCTGGCAAGTGGCATGGTGGTTAAGTGCGCTGGACTCCCATATGGCTAACCGTGGTTCGAGTCTCGGACCTGGTGACTTGCTTTCTCACTTCCTCTCTCTCTCTCTCTCTCTCTGTCTCTCTCTGATCAAACTGGAAAATAACAATGCTAATAATAATAAATAAAGTTAAATAAAATAATTCTTAAAAAATATTCTTTATAATAAACTAGTAGATGCAAATATTTCCCTAAGTTCTGTGAACCACCCTAACAAATTAATCAAGTCTAAATGAGAGTGGTGGGAACTCCAACTTGTAACCAGTTGACCAGAAGTTCCAGAAGCCTTGACTTGAGACTAGCAGCTAAAGTAGGGGAGTTTTGTGGGACTGTGCCCTCAACCTGTGGCATCTGATGCTGTCTCCAAGTAGGTAGCATCAAAACTAGATTGGATTAGAGGATGCTCGACTGGGATTGCTGGTATCTGCTGCGGAATTAAAGTCCTCAGTGTGGACGTTAAATGAGAGCAGGAAAAACTGAGTCTGAGTTCTTGTTTTTCTAACAGAGAGGAGTTCCCTTTACCACTGCCCCTCAGAGATGTCCTAGGTGCAGTAGTGCTGAGCAGTCCACTTTTAGGTGGTACCTGCATAATATGCAGAACCATTTAAGAACCAGGCCCACATCTTCTCTCCTATCAATTGTTAGTAGGATAATCTCCATGAGGCCATGGGGCAGGCTTGGAGAGAGAAAGCAGTGTAGCAGGGGTGGGGACCATGGACATTTGGGCCACTTCTTCATGTGACTTACCTGTGCTTCAGGGCCTACTTGGTCACAATCATGTGTGGCACTTCTTCTGAAGGCCTGCCCTTTTGCCTCTCCACACAGGAATGGGGTCTGGAGGGTGAAATGTCAGCAGAAAATCTTCATTTTTCTTAGTCCCTGGAAGCACTAGTTCTCAGCTCCCACAGAAGAGTCAGTCTTCTTCTGAAGGTCTGCCCTCTTGCCTCCCATGTGTGGCACTTCTGCTTAGTGATGGAGTGCTGCTCTGCAAGCCCACTTTGTGTCTTGGTGGGTCAGATAACACCGGGTTCATAATGGACAGTTCAGGTTGCATGGTAACTCGGCTGCCCATGGTCAAGAGTTTCTACAAAGGCCTAGTAGCAGGCAGTGTCCCTCAGGTAATGTAGGGTTAATCCCCTCAGATGAAAGTGGAAAGGGTGATACCACTGGGTGTGGGGAGGCCACTTTCACTGACAAAGAAGATTCTTCAGATTTAGGGACCCAATGTCCCTACATTCATCACGATCCGCCTGCATGTCCTCATTTGAATTTACAGGGTCTCATTTTTTCTAATCGATGACTTCACTTTTAATTTTTTTATTCTTAACACTTTTTTTAAGGTTTTTGCCATAGGGCACATGCACTCTCCAGAGAGAGTTGGAGAGAGGGAAAGTGAGGAAATCACTCCATGCTTCATTCTCACAGTGGGATTTTGGGCATGCACACACATGTGCTCAATGTGATTTTCAAGCTGCCAGGTCTAGGACTTGAGCTGTTGTCAGCCATATGGGAGTCCAGTGCCTTAACTACCATGCCACCTATTGGTCCCTCAATGACTTCACTTTTAACAGTAGACACTCTATGAGACTGAGTTCAAATTTTGTTCTAATTCCAGCAGTCACAGGATGATGTTCTGTGTTGGATTTTTGGCAATCTCAGCCCTGTTGCCGCAGAAGACAAGGCTTTCCCTCAGGTACCCTCAGAAGACATTAGGTCATGTACGTGGTTCTTGAAATTTAAACTCCTGAACTGAACCTTTTTTTGCATTGCTTTTGTCCAGTGACATTATGATTAAGTAACCAATGTCACTATATTCCTTAGTTATCTAAAAATGTCCCCAAGTATTATATACAGAGTTGCTTAACTCCTTAGTTCTTGTGAGTTGTAGATTAGGTATAGTCGACGCAAATGCTTTGTATGTGATTGTCAAAAGCTCACATCATTGGCTATTAGTGCTCTGTTTACTACTGGAAATAGAATCATTAGTGCCTTTAAATCTAATTAGCTCAAAGCACTAATTCCAGAACCTCCAGAACCAATTAAAAAAAATTTATCCTTAGCATTCTATTTTGCTAAAACCACTCTTGGTACCAAAATCAGGGTTCAATATCAGGGTTCTCCAGAGAAATGGAACTGAGAGTGTATATATATATACACATATAACTGGTCGTGTAGTTCAGTCCAGAGGCCTGAGAACCAGGAGCATGGGTGGTATAAATTCTAGTCTAGAAGCAGGAGAAGACTGATGTCCCAGCTTATGCAGTGAGATAAGGAAATAAAGGGCAAATTCCTTTTTCCTCTGCCTTTTCTTCTTTTCAGATTCTCAAAGTACTAGGTGACGACCGCCTACATTGGGAATGGCCATTTGTTTTTCAGAGCCCACCAGTCCACATGCAAACCTCATCCGGAAACATCCTCACAGACACACCAAGGAGCAATGTTTAGTCTGGGCTCCCCAGGACTCAGTCTAGTTGATACAGACAATTAGCCTTCACACTGTGTTAAGCTCCTCATGTCACAGTGTGATATGGGCTGGATATCCTTTTCTATCTTGAGCTGTGTCACCAGGGACAAGTGGCCTCTAGGATCACAATACCATGGGAAAATAGGACAAGGGGGAAAAGTCAAGCCTATATAGTAGGGGTCACTCCTGCTCACATGCTGTTGGCCAGAATGCAGTCACATGCCTGGGAAAAGGAGGTGGGGCCATTGCATACCAGCATTGCCTTGTCCCATCTTCCATTCATGGTGACACCAGCCTGACCCCACACACCCTGTCCCCATTTCTGTTCCTAAACTGAGAGACATCAGCAACCTGTGCCTACAGTCTTTGACATTCTTGACACAGCGGCCCCCTTACCTGCAAGAGGCTGGACACTGGGTTTCTTCTGCTTGTAAGGCCCACCCCACTAACCTAGCACTCATGTCCAGGTACACACACTCGTGTATGCACATACACCCAGTGTGCACACATATGCACACTTGTCTACATGTACCTCCTCCTCCCTTGCCTTTCAGGTCTCAGCTTAGAGTTTGTCCACTGAATGGTTTGTGACTCCCCAACCCAGGTCCTCTCCATGGCTCCCACCCCTGCCCTCTCATCCCTCCTCTAATAGAGCTGCCAGCATCGTGTGGCTTTTGCTCATTGACTGTTCTTCCTCCTTTCGTTCAGAGCTTCCTCTGCTGGTTCAGAGCTGCATCCCCATCCTTGCGCCAGGCTCAGTGGATGTTGTCAAGTGTGTGTGAGTAAGCAGGTCAAGGAACAAGCTGTGAGCCTCTAGATTGGGTGTTACTGGCTGTGATATGTGTGGGATCAGGCTTAACCCCAAGAAAAGCTGGGGCAGCCCTTCAATGGGAAGTTAAGGATCCACCCACGTAGGACGCTGTGAGAGGACTCCCAGGGACCTGCAAGTGAGCTGGGTAGGAGAGTGGTGAGTCCTCCCAGGAGGTCCCTCGGGGGACTCAGCATCAGCCTTGCTGGAGCCTGCAGCTCCTGGGCAAGGCCGGGACAGAGGCGGCAGCTGGCACTTCCCCAGGGTGCTGTTTCTAGTTAGCCCAGCAGCTGCTGTTCTGCTGCTGCCTGGAGTCTCTCAGCCCTTCCTCTGCCATTTAGGAATTTGGATCCTTGTAACTGGAAGTAACTGGCCCTCAGCAGGTGGATGAGCTCCAGAGCTGCTGTGGGAGGCACAGGATTCTCTGACCAGCACCTACCTTGAGGTCTGGAGGTGCCTGCACAGCTCACTAGAACTCCCAGAAGCTCCTCAGGCCTGCCAACCAACACACTAGACTCCTCTGGACTTCGATTTCCCCATGGGACCAAGAGACCCAACGAGGCTTGGGACACAGGGAAGAGCTGAGAGCCCTGGGTGGGAGCATTCAAGAGGTTGCCTGAGACCCTCCCCCTGCCCAGTGCTGCCACTTCTCAGCGAGAAACCCATGCACCAGAGTTACCTCTTCCTGAGCAATGCCTCAGTTTCCTTATGTGTGAACTGGGTGCTCCTAGGGGGGAACCAGTCAATACTACCTGTCAAGCTCTTGGACTAACGCTCAGCTTAGAGGAGCTGCTCGGCACGTGCCTGGGCTGTTACCACCTTGGAACGAGAGACTGGAATGTGGAACTCGGAGCAGAGAAGGTTGTTGGTGGCTGTTGCAGGGCCTCTACAGTTGTTGCTCACGTTCGTGAGAGTGTGAAATGTGCCACAAGCATAGCAGAGTATGTTCAATGGGTCTGTACGGGCTAGGGAACGGTAATAAGGCAGGTCCAGCAGCAGTGCTGCAGTGTTCTGCAATGCTGGGTCCCTATGGCAGACTGGGGTTCAGTTACTTCTGTCAACCTGTACAGACCATGTGCTCATGTGTCTGTGACCCTGGCTGACTGGGAAAGCTGGATGGGAAACTATGGCATTAGATTGTCTCTCTCTGTGTCTCTCTTTCATGAAATAAATAAATAAACAGTATAACAAAGCAAATATCAGCTTAAAAGAATGACATAGCCAGGTTCTTTGAAGCCCCCACATGTCCATCTTTTTGGGTATCCCTAAGCATTTCCTTGTTGAAAGCTGAAAAACCCAAGCAGCCAGCACATTCTCAGATGGGGAAGGAAGGGGGCCAGCTGTCACTCAAAGGCTCTGAGAAGACAGAAACTGAACAGAGCCTCTGGGTTAAATCTGTCTGCAGCTTCTGCAGAACTAGAACACTTCCTGAGGTTCAGGGGGAAGAGTCACAAGGATGTCCTGGGAAGTCTATAACCAGACTGAGTCAGAGTGTTGGAAAGGCAGCTACGGGATCAGATAAGGGGCAGCTGGTAGGAGTATGCCTGTTTCTGCTAGCACCAGGGCCTGCCTCCAGCGTAGGTCACAGTCTGTAGTGGGGTTAGAGAGTGTCCCTGGCTGACCCAGCCACAAAGCATGTAGGAGGAGGGGACTGTCATTGTCACACAATCAAAACAGACCAGGGACAGAGGGGAAGCTGGCTAGGCTTGCAGGGATACTCTGGGAATGCTAAAAGTGGAACTGGATGCAGCCATCCTCCACCTGGGCATCCTCAAGGCCACCCCTCCACACTAGGCCATGAGACGGTCTTACAATGCTGAGACTCGGTACCATCCAAGTCACGTTCTCTCATTCCCAGAGTGAGCCAGAAGTTAATGACAAGATCATTTTGAACATTCATCATTTCGAACAACTAATGGACCAGAGAACAAATCGTGATGGAAATTTGAAAATACTTAGAAGTGGATGATATTGGGAAAAGCTACATTAAAAATTTGTGGGATGTGGCAAAGTAGAATTTGGGAGGAAATGTGTATCTCAGTGCTCAGATAGAAGGCTGGAAGTTAACGAGCCAAGAATCTGAACAAAGAAGTTAGGATACACACAATAGAATCAATCCAAATAATGCAAAAGTAAGGAAATAATAAATACAAGAAGTTAAAGAGGAGAGGGAGACAAGCTACAATAGAGAGGGTCAAGAGGCAAAAGCGTCCTCAAAAAGGTGAATAAAATTAGCAGGCTGGCAAGCAATCACAACTACACACACGCATACACACAAAGTCAGGAAAAAGGATTTAGGTATAGATTCAGCAGAAGGTAGAAATGATAAAGAATATTATCAAATAAATTTGGTGGTTTCTTATAAAACTAAACGTACAGCTACCATTATAACCCAGTTGGCCATTTGCCCAAGAGAAATAAAAATTTATGTTCACTCAAAAAACTGTACGTGGATATTCATATCTGTTTTATTTATAGCTTTATTAAATTGCTCCAAATTAGAAAGAACCTAAACGTTCCTAAAAACTGAATGGTTAAACAAACCGCGGCCCATTCATATCATGGATTATCAGTTGGATGTGGACTCAGCAATAAAAGAGAACCTTTGATATGTGTAGCAAATGTGGGAAAACCTCAAGGGAATTATGCTGAGTGACAGATGGTCAGCCCCTAAGGTCATAGAGTGTGTGAAGCTCATTAGACAAGGGAACTTCAAAAAGTTTGTAGAATGGGTTGGGCCCATAGCCTAGTGGTTAAGGGAGCTGGATCCCACATGGCTGACCACAGTCTGAGTCCCAGCCACAGTGGTTTGAAAAACACGCCAGCATGTGTGTGTGTGTCCCAGATCCTAAAAGGATGGAGAAATGGAGAAGAAAGGATTGTAGCTTAACCACACTCTGTTGGGGGGGGGTTGCTTTCTCCCTCTCCCTTTCTCTCTGTTTCTCTCTTTCTGTCTGTTCCCTGACTGCACACACCTTCTGGCATTTAAAGAAAAGTTTTTGGAAAAATGGAACTAAAATATAAGTTTATTTTGATACAAAAATGTTGAAATATGGACAACCCATTTTCTAGGACCCCTCCTTTCTTGGGAGCTCTCTTTTTTTCTCCTCTCTCTTTTAATAAATTCCCCACTTTGCTATACCTACTCTGTGTCTGCAACTCTAATTCTTCCCAAGCATGGGGCAAGAGCCTGTATCTCACTGCAAGTGTGGGCCCTATCACCCCTGCATCCCGTGTTCCTGCATCATATTTTGGAGCAATGGCTGGGAAACATCCAGACTCCCCTTCTTCAGGTCGGAATGGTAAGTAATGCCTCCCCAACCCCCACCATCCCACCACCCTGGGACACTCTTGTCCCTAGAAACTAGCTCTAGCAGATGAAATTGCCAGGCATCGGACAATCGTGTAAATACCTTTGGGTGACTGCCAGTCTACAAGACTCCCATGTGAGGCTAACCCCTCAGCATTATCAAAATGTTGAGAATGTTGGCTGTTCTGTGACTCGGTTTCCATTTCTGGAATCTTAACCATCGCAGGGAAGGTTCCTGGGGCAATTGATGATACATGCCAGGGTGACTCTCAGGTGTATCCTAAGGACCTGAGAATTTGAAGCCATTCCCCCGTAGCCCAGCTGGGTGATGGGGCAGATTCTTTTCTTTCCTTTCTTCAGACTTTTTCTCTTATCTGCTAGCAATAGAGTGACACACATCCAGGAAGCTGCCATGATGCATCAAAGAAAATAGAGCTGCTCTTTGCTCTGCCGGCCTACAGTGTCCTGGGATTAGGGACTCCAGCTGTCACGTGGGAGAAACTGAATGTCTCTGAGCAATTGAAGGCATCTGTCAAGGGCCACTCTCTGGGGTGCAAGTTCTTCCCCACTGCTCTGAGTGTCAGAGGAGTTCCCCTGTTCTCTCACCATCGAGCCCAGAGTCTTTCTTCTCCATTATACATGTCTATTAAAAAAATGAGGAGATCCTTTCTCTGTGGGCTCTAAAGTCTGCTGAACTACCCTCCTTTATCCCCCTTATACTCATCAACCAGTACTCAGACAATGTGCCTTAGGTAAAATAAGTAGGACTCTCACCTTCAGTATGCGTACGTGTAAATGAGATTGGCATTGTTGAGAGGATCACATAATCTTGCCCTTGCCAGGCCTGTTTTCCTCTTCATTTTTCTGACAGACATAGAAAGTTGTTGATTGGCCCTTTGGGGAGACCTGGTTAATCACTCTTTTCCTTGGTCCCCACACCACAGTGTTCCAAATCACCTATTAATTTTCACTGGATGTGGGGTACGTTCCAAGCATGTTCTAAGTTAACTAGTCTTTCTTGATTTAGGCCCCAAATCATTGTATAGATTGGAAGTGTAGGGAGTAGGGACAGAGTGGATACAGGGTTAATGGTAAATGCAGCCACCAGAAATAGAAGACAGCTGATTATGAGTTTAATGGCAAATATGGTCACCATCAACAGCCCCTGGGCCAAATGTGAAACTTCATCTGGCATCCTTCCCTGTTTCTTCTTTGGCTCTGACCTCTCTTAGGAAAATGACGGCCCTTTTTTGCCGAAAATTTACAATTTCATTTACAGAAGTTTTATAAAATTGGGTAAGGATGTCCACAGGCCATACCTTCATTCATTCCACATGGAGAATAAATCAAATCTCCATTTAAAAGAACTTAAAAATTTTCATTTCCGTTTGTTCCTCTCCTCCAAAATCAATGGGTGGAACCTGGTCCTCAAGTCTTGGCTACTAATCTGCTTATCTATGTTAACTAGGCCCCCTCCCCTCTAGATGCACTGAGCCTCCTCCCAGCTCTCTCTGCTGGGCAGCCTTGAGCCACTCCTATTTGAATTATTTTCCCAGTTACTCCACCTTGAGACAGATCTTGATAATGTTCTCCCAATTTCGACTAGTGGCTCAGGAAACATTTAGAGGAGGACCTAGTTACTGGAGAATAATTGCCTTCTTCTTTGGAACATTTTTCTTCTTAGCCTTACGAGAGTTAAATATTCCCCTTAGAAGGACCAGCAGTTAGTGTATTGGCTTATGTCACTGGACTCCCATGTAGTTGACTGCAGTTTGAGTCCTGGACCTGGTGGCTTAAACTCACCCTGGATGCATGCGTGTGCGTGCCCAAGAACCCGAGAGGAGAATGGAGGAGAAGGGATTGCGGTGTGGCCATCCCCCCTGGGGGGTGATTTCTCGCTTTCTATCTCTCTGTCTCTGTCTTTCTGGTGAGCACACGTGCCCTATAGCAAAAATCTCTCTCAAAAAAAAAAATAAAATCACCCTTAGAATAGATGGGACAATGAATGAGAACATTTGCCCCAAACCACCTAGCACATTGGACAGACACTCATGGAAGATGTTGAAATCCCTTACATTCAAACCTTTGGGCTCTCTGTGACGATCTTGTTATATGCACTAAATGTCAGATAGATCTTTCCTATTGTCCTTATTAATAGAAGGACACCCTCAACCTGTGCCTCCACTTTCTTAACCTAGAAAAATCTTGTTTCAGCCCATCTACCCTCCAGGCTAAAATGCCCCAGTTTCCTCCTTGACACATTTGCTTACCAAGCAGTAAAAAATCAATTCAGACTGGTCAGCTATCTCCACATAGATCAGACACTCAGGCAGTCCTAGAGTGAAGATACCAGAACTGGCTTTGGATGGACCTCTGTACTGGGGACAAAAGCAAAGGAACCTCCTGTCCAGGAACCTGGTAGAGTGGGACTCTCAAGGCACAGAGTGGGATAAGTTTAGGCTGGAGCTCCTGGCTAGCTTCTCCTTCCCTGCCTGACGGCACTCCTATTCTCTCTTCAGTTGAACTTCTTCCCCTTTGGACTCCCCCCTTGGCTGCATTTTCAGAGTGGGATAGATCTAGGCCTTACCCCAAATACAAGTTAGATAATCAGAAGGTTTAACCATAAAATGCAAGTTTAAATTACAATTGCATTCTTCACCTAGAGCTTTTGTAGAGTCAACAAGGCCAATGCTTTGTAAAAGCTGCAAACTGGGCTCTGCCCTCCTGGCCATACTCAGCTGTTAAAGGTTCTACTGGAGCTTAGGTTCTCTTTTGTACTATCTCTCACAGATAAGAACGGATCTAAGAAAAATCTCAGATAACTCAAGAAAGTGTTTTAACAAATTGGCAATTCACCTTCATCTTTGATTTAACTTTCACTTAAAGAGAACCCAAGAGTCACTCTGTAATCTGAAGGTTGAAAACTTCCCCCGTGGGCAGGATCAGGAAAAAAACAGATCAGAGCCTCTGCCTCCCCTCCATAGAGACTATTTCCAGTGTGGGCAGCCTGGACACTGGACATTGCCCATGACTGGCATCCTCATGTTCCCCACTGGGGCCTTGTCCCCAGTGTGGAGTTGGTCACTGGTGACAGGGATATTCTGAGTTCCAAACAGAGTTTGGGACTTCTGAGTCCATGCTGGCCTCTGAAATTGTGGACTAATGGGGCCCGAGACCAAAATGGCTCCCCTTGGACATCTGGCAAGCTCCCTGGATAAACCTCAGATAACCCTTATAGTGACAAATAAGAATTAAGTTTTTTAAAATAATTAATAATTAATTTTAAATATAATTTCTGTCTAAATCTGTTGTTTCTAAAATACAATCATAAGAGAAAGAAACAAGGGAAAATAATAGTAAGCAAAAAAGATGCCATAAAAGGAAGGTTACAGTGGTAAAAATATAGTTTTAGTAAAAAAGGTTAAAAGGAAAGGTTTTAACATAGAAAGTATTTTGTATGGTGAAGTTTTTGTCTTTAGGAAAATGGCTAAAGTAAAGAAAATGGACAGAAACTGCAAGTTTACAGCATGCTGTTGAAGGTTTCAGTCATATTGGAAGAGTCACAGAGTTAAAAAACTTGACAAAATTAAAGTTTCATTTATAACTGTTCTAGAGCTGGTTGTACTAATACGCTGTCAGTCACAATTCTGGATATTAACTTTAAGCCCTATAATAGCTATTTCTTTGTCTATTTTATCATTATTGAAATGAACTGCTCTTCTCTTTTAGAATCCATCAAGCTACCTAGAAGTCATGATGGGTGTTCACTGGAGACTTTGTCCCAAACACCATTTGTAGCTTGATGGATGGTGGTTGGGACAAAGTCTCCAGTGAACACCCATCATGACTTCTAGCATGGCCTCTAGGTAGACCTCTGGTAGAGGATCCTTAACTGCTGCCCTCCATTAGGAAGAAATCAGAACAGTCTTTGACTTTTGTGTAAGGAATGGGCCAACCACGCGAGAAAATAGAAATGTAGAGCCTTTATTGGGAGTGCTACTGAGCGGGGTTCGCTGGTGCTGGTCCAACAGAAAGGGGGAGAGAGGGAGGGAGATGGGCCAGAAAAGTCACACACTGGGGTGGAGTTTAGCGATTTTTATAAGGGTATAGGGAGGGGGAATGTCTTAGAGCTAGAAACAGTCTATGTATGGTAAAGGTTTAGGGGGAGAGCAAACTAGCGGGCCTCGTAATGTCTGGTGACGTGTGCAGAGTAGAGTCCCGTGTGCAAAGTAGAGCACCATGTGCAGAACAAAGTGCATGTGCAGAGTAGAGCACATGTGCTACGTCCAGGTTAGATTTGCGTGCAGCACAGGTCTGATGACAGACTAGATCCGGGTTGTATCAGCTGACTAGGGCGTGGCGTCCCACCCCCACATCCAAGCTGCCCAGGCCTCCGGCCTAATACCTTGTGCCCCTAACAGCAGTTAGGGATTCCTCTGCAGAGGAGGGAATGAGGTAGGAGTTAGGGACCCTAAAAATATTGTTAGGGTATGGGCCCAAAATGGAATCACAAAATGGCTAAGTTTTGAGATGGAGGCAGTGGTGGCTTGGTAATTGACCTAGGCAGCATGACCTAGACCTAAAACAAAGACTTTTTCCAGGCCCCACCACCTTCCAGGAAGAAGATAAGATAATGGTTTTTATGACCCAAAGCTTCTAGACAAAGAATCTCCTGACATTGGTACCCACTCCAAAATTAGAGTAATTGAACCCATCCAGCATGTATCCCTCACCACCAGAAGGGGAATGCATACAGAGTCTACAAGTCTGGACAAATACCTTCCTAATCCAAATAAAAATCCCTTGCCATAGTTCTTCCTTGGCAACCCATTTTCTGGGATCCCTCTCTTCTTGGGAGCTCTCTCCCCCCCCCACTCTTTTAATAAATTACCCACTTTACTATATATTAAAAAAAATAAAGTTGAAATCCGTGCAAAGTTTTTTTTAATTAAAATTTTTTTCTTCTTTCTCCTTTTTTTTTAGGTTTTATTTTTGCCAGTTTTTAAGTTTTTGCATGCATGTATGCATGTGTACGGGAGAGAGAAAGAGAGAGAAAAAAGTGAAAAAGAATCCCCCATAGGGAATGTCATGCCACAATCCCTTCTCCATTTCACCCTCCTTTCAAGATTTTGGGAATACACACACAGATGCCTAGCATGTTTTTTCAGGCTGCTGGGTCTAGGACTCAGACTATATAGTTGGCCATGAGGCTGGCATTCAGCTGTTTTAACCACCATATCACCAGCTGGCCCTAATTTTTTAAAAATAATATTCATTGTTCATGAACTTTTTGAAGATCCTTCCTGTAACATTATTGAAATGAATCAAGTGTGAAAGTGGAGAACAGATCATTGGATGTCAGGGGTGTGGACTGTGAGAAAGTGATGTGGACAGAAGTCTGACTGCTTTTTCCTACTTTTCCAAGGTCCTTTCCAGAGGGCCTAGGGGGAATCAAGCCCACAGATGTCCACAGACTATTTTGGCCCATGGGTAACAGGATTCTTCCTCCATCCCGCCCCTGGCATAGTATTGGAGTATCTTTGTGATGTGTATTGAGCCTCCTTACCGCTGTTACAGTACATTCCTTTCTGATCTCAGCAAGCTTCCTTTTCTAATCACCACGCTAAAAGCTGTAAAATCCACCTATAATTACAACCCCTCACCCCCACCCCCACCCCCATGTCCTGCCTTCTTGGGCCAGACCAATGGAAAAACTTTTCACTAAATTCCAAACTCTGTCTCTCACTCTCTTAAGCAAATAAAAGGAAGCCTTGTACCTGATCATCCTGAGAGAAAGGCCTGTTTTGCCTCTTCTCTGCCCTAGGTCTCTCGTTCTGCTTTGAAATAAACTGCATTAATTATTAGTTTTACAGAGTTGGTTATTTTTCGTCGACAGTGGGTAGGTATGGCTAGAAACGAGTAGCAAAAGGGAGCCCATGGTGATGGGGAAGCTGATTCTTTATTGCAGTGGTAATGACTTGAGGCTACACATTGTGTAGGAACACACACGCACGCGCGCGCGCACACACACACACACACACACACACACACACACATGCACAAATGGATGCATGTATAACTGGTGAAATCTGAATCAACCCTATGAATTGTACTAGTGTCAATTCCTGAATTCCAAGTGTTGATATCATTGCAAGATGTCAGCACTGGGGAAGAATGGGTGAAGTGTTCACAGAGGCTTCCTGTGTATTTCTTTGCAACTTCTTGTACATCTAGAATTGCTTCAAGATAAAGTACAAAACAAAGTGTAGGCCATGAAGTTTGAAAACTTCAATAAAATGAAAACATTACTCAAAAAATAAAAGTAGACAAAACCGACTTAAAAAGATTAATAATGTCTCAGATTTCAAGTTGATAGTTAGAGTTGATAAAGAAAAGAACTTGTGGGACCAGCAGTTAGCGTAATGGCTATGTTGCTGAACTCCCACATAGCCGACCACGGTTCGAGTCCCGGACCTGGTGGCTTAAACTCACATGGGGTGCGTGTGTGTGCGCGCCCAAGATCCCGAGAGGAGAATGGAGGAGAAGGGATTACGACGTGGCCATCCCCCCTGGGGGGTGATTTCTCACTTTCTGTCTGTCTCTCTCTGTTTTTCTGGCGAGTGCATGAGCCATATAGCAAAAACTCAAAAACAAAAACCAAAAAACCAGTTAAAACAAAAAGAAAAGAACTTGGGACCAGCAGGTGGCATGGTGGCTAAGGCGCTGGACAATCCCACATGGTCGACCATGGTTCTGGGTCCTGGACCTGGTGGCTTACTTTCTCACTTTCCCTCTCTGGTCAAATTAAAAAAAAAAAAAAAAAAAAAAAAAAAATTAAATAAATAAATAAATAAATAAAAAGAAAAGAGCTTGTTTTCTCAAAGATGGGCCAACTAAGCACAGAAGGAATGTCAAGGTCAGTGTCTTGGTTATCAATTTCAGTGTAACAGATTAGCTCTAAATTCATTAGCTTTAAACAAGCTCATTTGGACCACCAGTTGGTGTAATGGCTATGTCACTGGACTCCCATGTAGTTGACCATGGTTCCAGTCCTGGACCCGGTAGCTTAAACTCACACCTGGCACGTGTGCATGTGCGCCCAAGATCCTGAGAGGAGAATGGAGGAAAAGAGATTGCAGCGTGGCCATCCCCCCTGGGGAGTGATGTCTCACTTTCTGTCTCTGTCTCTGTCTTTCTGATGAGCGCACATGCCCTATAGCAAAATCTTCTCAAAAAAAAAAATAAAAAAAAAGTTCATTTTTCAATTACGTTTTCTTTATTATAGTCAGGTTGAACATCTTCTCTATTTATTAGTCATTTGTATTTTTTCAGTGAACTTTCTGTTATCATTCTTTACCCCTGGTATGTTTTAATCACTTATGTATCTATAAAGGTCAAGTTGAAAATAAGTACAAGTTTAGTTTCTTTATAATTTTTTTTCTTTTAGTTTTAAGATAAAATTATTTTTGGAGAGGTTATAAATAGTATCCTCATCATAGTTAAGATTCGGTACTGAAATTTTTTTTTAATTTGTTATGTTAGGCTACTCCATGGCCTGGTGGTTAAGGCAGCAGAATCCCACGTGGCCAACAATATGATCTGAGTCCTGAACACTGTGGTTTGAGAAACATGCAGTGCACCTGTGCATATGTGTTGGAGGGGTAGGGATTGCAGTGTGACCATTCCTTATGGACAGGGGTCCTTTTCTTCTCTCCTCCACTCCCTATCATAAGCACATGTGCCCTCTACCAAAACCAAAACCAAACAAAACCAAAAACCCCACTAATATATTATCTTACTAAAAACTATAGCTGTAGCAACTATGTTTTGTCTTTGTGAATCTCCAAAAGTGATGTATATAATGCATTAAGAAATAAATAAGCAGTACTGCATTAAAAACAAACACATTGAAAAATTTGTCTCATGGCTTCTGTGGGGTAGAAATCTGAGCATAGGCTTGTGCTGAATCCTCTGGCTCAAGATTTCTTACAGGGCTACCTTCAATGGCCAGGTTGTGGTCTTCTTATCTGGAGCCTTGATTAGGAGAAAACCCACTTCCAAGTTCACTTAGTGCCTGTGGGTGGGATTCCCCCTAATCTGTGGGTTGGTGGACAGACAGCCTCAGTTCCTCATTGGCTGTTGGCGGCCTGCATCTCTCCATAGAGCAGCTCTCAATGTGGCAGCTGACTTCCAGTAGAGAAACCAAGAGATGAAGAAAATATGGCAGTCATTCTTCTTGTAATCTGAGTGAAGAAGGGAGGAACTGACCTCTCATCACTTTATTTGTTAGAAGGAAATGATTAAATCCAGCATACACTCTAGAGGAAGGGGCGGCTCGTGGGCATGAATATCAGGAGGTGGGATCCTTGGGGCTATTTTCAATGCAACATGGTCAGAAACTTGCCACTTTGCAACACCTAGTGAAATGTTTGATTCGGACAAGGCCCATTTTGCTGGAGAGTTGGATGTCCTCATAACACCCACAGATGGGTCACTAGCTGAAAAGAAAAGTCATAGCTTTGCAGTGGTGTTTTAGTCTATTTCTGCTGCTATAATGAAATATTACAGACTGGGTCATTTATAATCAGAAATTTATTTTCTCAATTTTGGAGACTAGGAAGTCCTAGATCAAGGCCCAAACAGGTTCGGTGTCTGGTGAGCACTACTCTCTCTGCCTCCAAGATGGCAACCATGCTGGGTCCTCTGGAGGGAAAGAACCCCGTATCCTCACATGGAATAGATGGGGAAAAGCAGTGAATGATGTGAAGACTCTTTTATAAGGTTTTAACATAATTCACGAGAGCAGAGCCTCATGACCCAATTGTCCCCTAAAAGGCTCCTTCTTCTAATATTCTTGCAATAGAATTAAGATTCTATACAGGGACTGACAGGTGGCATGGTGGTTGAGGCACTGGACTCCCACATGGCTGACCATGGTTTGAGTCCTGGACCTGACAGCTTGCTTTCTCGCTTTCCCTCTCTGTCTCTCTCTCTTATTATTATTAAAATAATAACTAAAAATTAAATTCTTTTAAAATGAAAGATTCCATACAAATATTGCAAGGGACACAAACATCAACCATCCCAAATGGAAATATCTGGATGTCCCTGAGATCTTGATTTCACGGCTGTGGGGCAAGTGGATGCCTCTGGTGTCACCTGTGAGAGAGTCTTGTCTGAAGCAGTTGTGCTCCCATCTCATCAAGCCCTTAGCTCTGACCTCCAGTTACAGGGAAAATGGGAGGAGGGGTGGAGTACTTGAGACAACCACCCAGGAAATGGCATCTAGAGCCTCGACTTTTCCCGCAACTGTCCCTGGCACCTGTGTAAGTTGGTGATTTGAGGAAAAGACAGGGGGAGGGGAGGAGCTGCTGTACATTAGTAAAAGGAGCTAGAGAGAGACACTCAAAACATGGGGCTTGGCTGGATCTTGGCTTGAATAAACCAGTAATGAAAACCATTTGGAGGACATGGGGAAAATTGAATATAGATTATATTTCTAATGCTATTAGGGAATTAGTGTCAATTTAGCGAGATGTGATAATGGGATTGTGGTTTTGCTGAAGAATGTCCTCAGTGTTTGGAAATGAATGTGGCATTTGCTGAACTATTTATTTATGCTTGATATGTCATGATGCTTATAATGTACTTTAATTATAAATGTTTAATTTGTAATTATTTTATGAAACATGTATATAGATATATGTAAATGAAATGGTCTTTAAAAATTCATAGAAAATGTGTATTATGAAAAAACTATGGTTAGCTATCAACATTTTTTATTGTTGTATGCTAATTTCATTTTTTCCATGAACTTTTTAATTCCCTTTGTGTATCTATGGGTGTATATATGTTTAGAGAGAGAGAGAGAGAGAACACACAAAGCAAAATATTTACTCTTGTTTTAATATAGATGGTAAGTATATTAGGTTTCTCCAGAGGAACAGCCGATATAATATATAATACAACATAGTATATGTTGTATATTACATATATGTTTACACACACATGCACTTATTTCAAGGAATTAGCTGGCATGATTGTTGAGGGCTGCAAAACTGGAGCTCCAGCTGAGGCTGATAGGCTGGACTCTTAGGCAGGGTTTCTATGTTTAGTCTTTTTTTTTTTTTTTAAGAATTATTTTTTTAATTTTATTTATTCATTCGTTTATCTTAATTTCACCAGAGAAAGACAGACACACAGAGAGAAGGAAAATGAGAAAGCAAGCCACCAGGTCTAGGACTTGAACCGTGGTCAGCCTGTGGGAATGTCCAGCACCTTGAACATAACACTGCCTCTTTTTTTTTTAATAATTACTTATTTTATTTTATTTATTCATTCATTTTTTAGCTTGACCAGAGAGACAGAGGGTGAGAGTGAGAGAGAGAGGAAGTGAGGAAGTAAGCCACCAGATTCAGGATTTGAACCCTGGTAGGCCATGTGGGAGTGTCCAGCGCCTTAACTACCACACCACCTGCTGGTAGCCCCTTCATGTTGAGTCTTGCGGTCAAATTCTTTTTGCTTCAAGAAACCTCTGTCTTTAAGACTGTTCACTGATTGGATGAGACTCAAGCAATTCTGAAGGGTAACCTGCTTTCCTTAGAGTATACATTTAAATGTAAATTGCAGTGAAAAAAAAAAAATCTTAACAGAAACATCCAGACTAGTGTTTAACCAAGCAGCTGGGTGCCTTGGCATGGTCAACTTGATGCATAAAATTCACTATCACAGTGGGTATATGCATATTAATTGTTTTATTCTTTGTTTCTCTTCTGCATTAAAATTTTCATAAAATATTTTACAAATGAATTAAAAATTTCCATTCGCCAGAAGTCACTGTAAAGAAAGTGAAAGCCAAGCTACAAATAAAGAGACGATATTTATCATACATATAAGCAGCAAATGATTTCTCCCAGTAATACATAAAACTCCCTATAAATCAAAAAAGGTATATGATCCAGTCTAACGATGGGCAAAGACACAAAAAGGCATTTCACAGTATAGGAAACAGAAAGGGCCAATAAACATATAAAACCTGGTTAATAAAGAAGAAATAAAAACTATATGGTAATTCAGTTGAAGACCATCAGATTGGCAGAATTTAAACATTTGTGAACACACACTCACGACTGGTGAGTATATAAATCAGAACAAGAGCTTGGGAAATAATTCAGAGATGGCCAGTGACGATGACTCTGTATGTATGCAGTGATTCAGGAATTCTTCCTCTACTTGTGTACTCCAAAACAGGATTTTTCAACTCCACTCCATAAGGGGCGAGGGTGTCTTGATCAGGTCATAACATAATTGCAGCTATAGTTCCAGATATTCTTCTTCTTTTTTTTTCTAAAGAATTCTTTTATTTAACTTTCCTTCTTCTTTCTTTCCTTCTTCTTCCTTCTTTTTTTTTTTTTTTCTTTTTTTGGAGAGGTTTTTGCTATAGGGTGTGTGCACTCGCCAGACAGACAGAAAGAGACAGAGAGACAGAAAGCAAGAAATCACCCCCCAGGGAGGATGGCCACGCCATAATCCCTTCTCCTCCATTGTCCTCTTAGGATCTTGGGCAATGCATACACATGTGCCCGGCATGAGTTTAAGCCACCGAGTCCAGGACTCGAACCGTGGTCAACTACGTGGGAGTCCAGTGACATAGCCATTACGCTAACTGCTGGTCCCTCCTTCTTCTTTCTTTTCTTTCTTTCTTCCTTTCTCTTTCTTCTTTCTTTCTTCTTTCTCTCTTTCTTTCTTTCTCTCCCTTTCTCTTTCTTCCTTCCTCCCTTCCTCCCTTCCTTTCTTTCTTCTCTCTCTCTCTCTCTTTCTTTCTTTATATTAATTTGACCAGAGAGGGACAGAGAAAGAGAGAGGGAAAGTGAGAAAGTAAGTCACCAGGTCCAGGACTTGAACCGTGGTCAGTCATGTGGGAGTCCAGCGTCCTTAAACCCCACGCCACCTGCCTGTCTCTGTTCTAGATATTCTTTTAGGAGCAAATCAATACAGGCTTTCACACCTGGCAAGTAGCTACTTAGCAACTTCACGGAAATAATTGAATGTAAGTGTGAGCTTATTTTGGTGCAAAAATTTGGAATCTATGCATAGTTGTTTTTTTTTAAGAGGTTTTTGCTATAGGACATGTGCGCTCGCCAGACAGAGAGAGAGAGACAGAGAGACAGAAAGCAAGAAATCACCCCCCAGGGGGGATGGCCATGCCGCAATCCCTTCTCCTCCATTCTCCTCTTGGGATCTTGGGCACACATGCACACGCACCCGGTGTGAGTTTAAGCCACCAGGTCCAGGATGCGAACCGCGGTCGACTACGTGGGAGTCCAGCGACATAGCCATTATGCTAACTGCTGGTCCCGATAGTTTTTTGGTAATACATAATTTTTTTAAACTTTCTGAATGCCCCTCATGTAGCCACGTGCCACATAACAACGTTCCAGTCAATGATAGACCCAGATGGACCGCATGTATGAGGTTGGTTGCATAGAAAGCATATAGCCTAGGTATACCACATATCCTAGGTATAGGGTAAGCCGTCCCATCTAGGTTTGTGTAAATGCACTCTGTGATGTCTGCACCAGGGATGACACCCAATGAGGCATTCTTAGAATGTATCCCTATTGCTAAGCAACACATGAATGTGCTTACCTGTTTTAAATTCTATCCCAACATACAGAAAACCACAGAGACAGTGTGCTTTCACTTGGGAGGCTCAGTAGTGTGGCTGTGCCTTGGGATTACACAAATGCCTTATTTCTCAGCTATAATTTAGTCCATGGAGACCTTGACCATTTTCCCAACCCACAGGACATTTTGCTGATGGGGACGTAGAAAAGAGGAAGTTGTAAGTTGTTTTGATTAAAAAAAAAAAAAAAGAAGTAAACCCCGGAAATGTAATTTCATGCTTTCTTGTGAAATTCTTCTCTTGAGTACAAAATCTCAGACATGTTGCCACCATACAGAAGGACCCTTCATCTCGCCACCTGCCTGTCCCAGTTCTAGATATTCTTTTAGGAGCAAATCAATACACGTTTTCATACCTGGCAAGTAGCTACTTAGTGACTAAATGGAAATAATTGAAAATATGAGTTTATTTTGGTGCAAAATATTTGGAATCCAGGAACCAGCAGTTGGCATAATGGCTCTGTCGCTGGACTCCCACGTAGTCAACCACAGTTTGAGTCCCAGACCCAGTGGCTTAAACTCACGCCAGATGTGTGTGCGTGGGTGCCCAAGATCCTGAGAGGAGAATGGAGAAGAGATTGTGGCGTGGCCATCCCCCTGAGGGGTGATTTCTCTCTTTTTCTCTCTCTGTCTCTCTCTGTCTTCCTGGTGAGCGCACGTGCTCTATAGCAAAAAACTCTCTCTCAAAAAAAAAAAAATGGAATCCATGCATAGTTTTTTGATAATACACAATTTTGCAGCATCTTGGGTCATCTCCATAGAACCCTTTTTTTGAGAAAACAGAACACATCTGAGTGTCTGGTTCTATCTATATCCAGGTGACCCAGCAGGTTGCCTGCTTTGAGCAGGAAGCAGAGGAAGCAAAGATGCCCAAGTGGCCCAGGCTTTGCCTCAGGCAGGCTGAGCCACGTGGTTGTTGCAACAAGACTCAGCCACCTTGTGGTGTCTTGATCAACTTGCTGATAAAGCCTGTAGCAAGCCATGAAAAAGAATCCCAATGCCTGTTGAAATTTGGGAGCACTTTGGCGAGAACTCTTCTCCTTTTGAGATGCAGTATTTGGCTTCTCTCTAGGCCCAGGTAGAGACCAAAGCTACCCATGGGCATCATGTGTGACCAGAACTGGGCACAGTTTGTCCACTGGCTCCTGTGGTTGGAGCCTTTGCTAGGTGAGGTTGGGTAACTGGGTTCTTGTAAAACTCTTGGACCCCTGTAACAGATAGGCAACCTCTTCCTTAAATGCCCCAGTGTTGCCCAGTGGAAGACATTCCCCAGTGGAAGACATAGGGGTAGAAAAAGTGTAGCTGTGTATGGGCCCAGCCATATGGGCCCAGCTTTACTGTGGTTCACATGGACACTGCTCAGCTGGATGCAGTGTGCAATTGGGTGACAACATAGTGCCTTCCTGCACAAGAGACCAGCCAGCTACCTGTTCACAGGTCAACCGATATTAGTCTGCTATATGGAGAGAGTGGGGATTTTTCTCACTGCGTTTAATCCTTGTTTTGGATTTGCTTTCCCTGCTTGTTAACATTTACGCCAGAATCAGCACTTTCGTTCTACAAAGCTTTATTTACTGTCCTATCCCCACAGATCATCATTTCTGCCAAGGAACTGATGTACAAAGGGATAAGACAATAGGAAGATACCGTGGGGTTCACTAGGGTTCCACTGACTCTGGTACTAAGAGGGAGCTAACACTGCGAGAAGGTGGACTGACCTTCTTAGGTATCATTTAGGACCACAGTGGGAGGCATCACCACAAGGTTGCCCTGATGTCCTACAGGCCATGCACAAGTACCCAGTGAATATGCTGCTTCCCCCAAACCAAAATCCACAGGTTGGGGACCTGCAACATGGAATTGGATATATAACACTTCTTATGATTATAGCTGAGGAGCCGTTCCCAGAAGTTTGTCTCTTGACCCTGTTAAAGCCTTAGTCTCCTGGTTTGGAGATCTTAGTAATTAACCAAGGCATGCTTTAGCCAAAGAACAAAATAGTGGTGTCACTGAGTTGGATGGTGTGAGTGCCACCTGATCACTTGGGGCTCCTCTGCCATTGAGCTAACAGGCCATGAAAGGCCTTGGTAATGTGTGGGATGATTCTATCAAGAGGAAATAGGGATGTCACTACATAACATGGGAAGGCTTAGGTGGTCCAGGGTCTTTCCTCATCCTACCCCCATTTGGTGGTAAAAGTTGGTGGAAGAGCATGGCAACAAGCATTTATAAGAACTCAGATCCCTCAGGAATGAAGAGTTGAGTGGCTCAGCTGAGAAAGCATGGAATAAAACATGGAGGAGGGAAGCCAGGAACACAGCGAGGGCTCCATGACCATGAAGGGAGCATTCAGTAGTTTCTTTTCTTGGTGTGTTGTATTACTTTTAGAGAATTCCCTTACTTCTCTTCCTTTCCCTTCCCTTCTCTTCCCTTCTTTTCCCTTCCCTTCCCTTCCCATCCCGTCCCTTCCCTCCTTT
>NW_006159505.1:6784272-6788455 GCF_000334495.1 Tupaia belangeri chinensis | reverse complement strand
CCCCGGGCAGATGTCCACATCACAATCCTCTCTCCTCCATTCTCCTCTCGGGATTTTGTGCATGCATGCCACCTGTCTGGACGCGAAACACAGTCCGCGATGTGGAACTGCAGCAACACAATCATTACGCCATCTGCTAATCCCTCACATACTTGAATAACCTCTTCCCCGGTTTCCACTGTGATTATGTATTGGATGTGTTGTGGGTGTGGTCTTCAACATTTACCTCATAGGTGGCAAAATAGTGAGATGATAAGAACAGAACCAGGGGAGGAACGCCCACTACCACAGACCCTGGGCTGTCACCAGACATGGAACCCATAAGACTTTGGGGTATCTTCCTTTGTGCATAAGACCTTATGCTTTATAAGGGGACTTCCAAAAAGTTTGTGGAGAAAATAGGAATTGAAGTATGAATTTACTTTGGTGCAGAAAACTTGAAGGTAGTATTTTTCATAATACACATGTTCCATGAACTTTCTGAAGATCTTATATATTAAGGAGGCGCATCCTTGCTTTTAGAAGTGTATGTGTGGAAGAAGATAGTGTGTGGCTGCCTCCTATAGGCTGGCTTCTTTTTTTTCCTTTTTTTTTTTGAGAGATTTTTGCTATAGGATGTGTGTGCTTGCTGGAGAGACAGAGAGAGAAAGAGAGACAGGAAATGAAAAATCATCCAGTGGGTGATTGTGGCCACACCACAATCCCTTCTCTCCCATTATCCTCTCGGGACTTTGGGCACACATGCACATGCACCCAGCTTGAGTTTTAAGTCTCTGGGTCCCAGACTTGAACCGCTGTCAACTACATGGGAGTTCAGTAACCATTACTGGTCCTGCTGGTCCTGAGGCTGGTTCTTATCTGGGGAGAATCCCTCTTTATTGTCTGAATGGAAGGCAGGATCCCATCTGCCTCTTTTCTTTTTTTTTTTTTTTTTTTTTTATAACCAAAACAACCTGTTCCTCCTCTCCAGGCCCCTGTCAGTACAATGTCCTGTGGGCTGGACAAATGTGGAAAATGGTCAGTCTCTATGGCCTACATTATGGCTGAGATCCAGGCATTTGTGTCATCCCAAGGCACAACCTCGTGAAAGCTATGTGGCAAGCCGATGGGCAGCTACGAAAGGTAAGAGGTCTCAACGTTCCCGTTCCCTTCTCTCTGTCAACTACATTGGGGTCTCTGCCTGCTCTGGGCCAACTTGGTGTCCCACTAAAGAAGTGGGCAAATTGTATAGACACATAGAGACAGTCACCAAGGTGGCCTGAAAATTTCTGAAATGTTCCTCTCCCACCAATCCAGTCAGTGTTCTGCCTTAATCTTTGGGATATATGACTATGAGATCATGGTTAATTTCTTCTTCAGAAATTGACACATGCTACAATGTAGATAGACCTAAGGACACTACTGATGCTCAGAAAAATTAGCCAGTCACAGGACAAATGTCATCTGATTCCACTAATATTATTAGAACTACCTAGACAACTCCATGCAGACAGACTGGAATAGGCTATCCAGGGGCTTTCGGAACAGGGATTGGGAGTTAGTGTTAATGGGGACAGAGTTCCAATTTTGCAAGATGAAATGTTCTGCAGATGGATGTGGTTTTGGTTGTACAACAGTATGAATGTATTTAATGCCACAGAACAACACTTAAAAATGGTTAAGACAGTAAACTTTCTATTATGTACAATTTACTATCATTTAAAAAAAAGATTTTGTCAGATAGAGAGATGAATCAGGGGGGCCTAATCTCATTTTTAATTTTTTAAGAGAGAGATTTTTTGTTATGGGGTGTGTATACTTGCTGAAGAGACAGAGACAGAGACAGAGAGACAGAAAGCAAGAAACTACCCCTGGGAGGATGGCCATGCCACAAACCCTTCTCCTCCACTTTCATCTCGGAATCTTGGGCACACAGGCACACACACCTGGCATGAATTTTAAGCCGCTGGGTCCGGGACTTGCACCACAGTTGCCCGTGTGATGTAACCACTACGCCGTCTGCTGGTCCCCAGGTAGGCCTCATCTAATCTTAGAGTCCTTCCAAGCTGAGAGGTTTCTCCGCCTGGTACAAGTCAGAGACGTCACCTCAGCATGCTAGCGCCGGTTTGGCGATAGGAGGGGCCACAGGAAGAAGTGACTTCTAGGAGCAGAAAGCAACCCTGGCTGATGGCCGGCAAGGAAACGGCAATATCCATACTACAACTCCAAGAAACACATTCTTCCAACGCGCTCAGTGGCCTGGAAGCAGGTTCTCCCCAAAAGCCTGAAGACAGGAGCCCACCCCTGATGCCTTGGTTTCAGTCTTATGAGACCTGAGAAGGGGGCCAGCTGAGCCCCCAGAACTTCTGACCTAGAGAACTACGAGTTGAGGAACGGGGATGCTGTAAGTTACTAAGTCCGTGCTGCTTGTTATGCGGCAAATAAAACACGTGCAGGGGTTTGCAGTGGTGGCCTCAGGGCAGCATGCCTACCCATACTTCCCAGCGGCCCTGTGCTGCCCCTGCCACTTGCCTTTCTTTGTGCTTCCTCATTCCCCAGCCTGTTCCCAGGGATCCAGTGGATTGCCCTGTGTCTTTCCATCTGTTTTCAATGGAGCCTATCTCCCCCTTCCCCATCCCACCTCAATGTGGATGAAAACAGCTCGTATCTACCCCATAAGAATCACAGGAGGGCTGGTGGCGGGAACATCTTCACCTCTGTGGGCAGACAGGCAGCCAGAAAGGGGGCTGAAGCAGAGCATCAGTTCTGGGGCCGCTGAAGACCACCCGAACATCCTCTTGGGCTCAGTCATCAAGAGCATCTTCTTCAGAGTGTGGAAGTGCTCATACCCCCTTGCGAGTGTCTGAAGAGGCTGGGCTCCTGGTGCTGGTGGCCATGGGCTCTGAGGAACAGAGAGAACCATAAGGCTGTTACAGAAGGTTCTAGAGGGGATGCAAAGTTATTCTAGAATGTTTTAGAGGGGCCTAGAAGACCATTCCAGAATGTTCTTTTTTTTTTTTTTTTTGAGAGGTTTTCAATATAGGGCACGTGTGCTCGCCAGACAGAGAGAGAGAGACATAGAGACAGAAAACAAGAAATCACCCCCCAGGGGGGATGGTCACACCGCAATCCCTTCTCCTCCATTCTCCTCTCGGGATCTTGGGTGGGCACGCACGCACACGCGCCCGGCGTGAGTTTTAAGCCACCGGGTCCGGGACGCGAACCGTGGTCGACTACGTGGGGAGTCCAGCGACATAGCCATTACGCTAACTGCTGGTTCCCATCCCAGAATGTTCTTGAGGGAACTGTGAGTTGTTGCAGAATATCCTAGAGGAACCATGAGGCTGTTTTAGAATGTAGAGGGGCCAGGAAGGATGTCTGGCAGCAAGGGGGCCCAGATGGCCGGGGAAGAACAAGTGGGTGAAGTGAGTGGAGATGGCAAGCAAGGATGGCCAGAGCACAGGGGACTTTCTGGCTGTTAGGTCTAGGTCCCTTTTTCTCCCTAGGGTTCCTCAAGGTCAGAAACCCTGGTCTGGGGCCTAGTTTGGGAGCCCCAGAAGCATCCATCTCGCCGTGTTGGTGTCAGACCTTGGCAGGCATTGGGACTGAGTGGAGGGAGGTGTCTCAGTGTGGTCCATGGAGTGCAGTGCACGATGGTCTTGTAACTTTCCAATTACCTCTCCCTGATATGGCCAGTCACTTCCTAAGTACTTCCTCTAGCATACCAACCTCAGCGCTTGGTCAGGGGTCCCCCCTGCCCCCCCGCCGCCACACACACACACACACACACACACACACATACCTCTGCAGCAGAAGGGCATCTGCAGGCTGGTGAGCTCTGCTTCTGCAGGGCTGTGAGACCTCCTTCAGGGAGGGAGTAGAGGGGTGAGTGTGGGGTGCCTACCGTGGAGTCAGGGAGTATTTGCCTTTGCGGTCCAAGTTGCAGCCGGAGTGGATGGCAAACCAGAGGAAGGAGCTGAGAAGTATCGCATACACCTGGGGAGGGAGCCCCCCAATTGTCCTCATCAGCAGCTGCACCAGCAGCAGCAGCAGCAACTCTGGGGTGGGGTGACCCCTCTCTAGGAAGTTTCTGGACTCTATGGCATTGGGAAGGAGTCCAGCTATCTTGGGGAGCCGGCAGACTCTGTCTACCCCCAGGCTACCTCCCTGGTAAGCAGCCACCCCCCCTGCTTCCTAGCTTCCT
>NW_006159505.1:6782678-6784259 GCF_000334495.1 Tupaia belangeri chinensis | reverse complement strand
TCCTGCTGATACACAAGACCAGAGATCATGGCCTGGCTTTATAATCTGGGGGCCGCTTTCCCACACCATTTAGTGGGAGCTAGGCAGGTGGAGGGGGGAGGCAGTGAGAAGGGGCAGCGAGGGACGGGGAGGGTACCGTAAGGGCCAGCCCAATGCTGGTCAGCATGGAGGTGATCTTCTCGTGTGTCCTCAAGAAGTTCTGGATCCCCTGGAGGCAGTCCTGGGCAGAGGGCAGCATGCTTGGCACCCCTCCTCATGAGTCCAAGAGCCAGGGGACTGCCACACCCAGCTAGGCCAGGGCAGTGGGAAGACAGGGTGCAGCACATTCTCAGGGAAAACCACCCTAGAGCTCAGACAAAAAGG
Organism: Tupaia belangeri chinensis; assembly: GCF_000334495.1. Lineage (NCBI taxonomy): Eukaryota > Metazoa > Chordata > Mammalia > Scandentia > Tupaiidae > Tupaia > Tupaia belangeri. Next base: position 6,783,896 of record NW_006159505.1, on the reverse strand, counting down.
CATCACTAAAAGGGAAAAACAAGTGAGGCAGAGCTCCCTGCCATTACCAAGGGTGCTGCTGCTATCCAGGGGTCTAGGCAGGCCTTCCTCCCAGCTTGCTGGCCACCCTCAGCCCTGGTGTTGGGCTACTATCTGGCTCCCCCAGGGCACCTCAGGGCAGGTCTGACTCACAGGGTGTCCTCAGCACCCAACCCAGGGCTGGGCATGACCCCAAAGTGACCAGAGAGTACCGGCTAACAATGAGGACAGGGATAGGTATGGGGGTCTTCTATCTGTCCCGAGCTTCTGGGTCCATCCCAGTTTTTTGGGCCCCAGCACCCACAAAGATTCTCTCTCCAGAAAAAAGGGAGGGGATGGGCCATCTGCGAGCCATTCAAGTGGTAGCTTTTGGTTTTAGGGCAGATGTGGGCATCTGGGGACAGGCTCCAAGGAAAGAAGCATAGTAGGAGACTCAGGGTGCCAGGGACAGACAGCGCCCAGTACACACTGTGGCTCACCATCCTACCCCACTGCCAACTGGCCTTCCCCTGACCCATGCCCGTCCCATCAAGGGTAGCTCTGATGCCTATGCTGGCCCTGCCATATCTCCTCTACGGTCAGCCGTGTAGCCCCACCATCTGTGCAGGGGGAGCATGAGGCAGGGAGGCACCCTGAGCTCAGCCCCCGCCAGCCGGAGCTGCTGGGCCCTCCCCTGCCCAGGCCCCTCCCCAGCACACTGGCCCTTCCGGCCCTCAGAGCGGGTGTTGCGTTGGCTCCAACCCTTGCTGGGCCGGGAGCCATTTGCAATCCTCCCTCCTGTCTGTTTCTTGGAGGGTCGCCAGGCGCCTCTTGTCTTGAGATAGGGTGGGTTAGTTTCCAGGACGGTGGGGGATGGGGATGGGCAGGCTGCTGGGCTGCAGGAGAGAAGGGCAGGAGAGGGGCCAGTCCCTCCCCAGGCTTCACTGAGAAGGGGCTTCCCTGCCTCTGGTTCCATCCTGTGGTCACCGAAGCCAGTTGCCATACCCCAGCCTAGGCTGACCCTCCTGCTTTGATGCCTCCCCCACCATGGAATGCCCTTCCAGCCCCCACTGGGACCCCTCAGGATGCCTGCTTCCTTCTCTCTAGACAGCTGAACACCCTGCTCTGTGGGACCTTGGCACGGAAACCCTGGGCAGGGCAGAGTCTCAACTGATCTTGGGAAGCCCGCAGGCTGAGAGCTCTGTGAAGGAGTGAATGGGG
>NW_006159505.1:6764726-6781869 GCF_000334495.1 Tupaia belangeri chinensis | reverse complement strand
AGCTCTGGGAAGGAGGGAAGGGGGGGGGGGGGCTGCAACCAGCTTGGAGAAGGGACCTAGGCCTACGGCCAGGTCGTGGACACCTGGGCTTCATATGCAACCCGTCCCTGTGGCCTCCAATCATACCGGAACCTTTCCTGAGCCCTTCAGCGGGAAGGTCCTGAGGTTCCGGGGAGGCCAAGAGCTGGAAGGACGCCCTGAGTCTGCAGGCTGAGCCCCAGGGTGCCTGGCCCCCAAGGGGTCTTGCTGGGCCAGCATGCAGGTACCCTCCCCATTCTCACCTCTCTTGCTGCCTCCTCTCCCTGACACAGGTCAGCTTCTGTGCTCCCAAGAAGGCTGAAAGGAGATCTCTTTCCACAGCACAGAAACTGCAAGATGGGAGGGAGGGCTGGCACTTTGTTCTTAAAACCCCAGGAGGCAGGCAGGAGAGATGGGGAAACTGAGGCACCACTCGGACAAGTGAGCTATGTCGGGTCCCACAGAACTGGAGACCCCTGGAGGCCAGGGCTGGCACTCAGGGCGCTGCAACTACATCTGCTGTGGGCCCTGGCAATGGGCAGCTGGGCCCCGGGGAGAGGGGCAGCCCTGTGACTTTGTGTGTGGCCTTCACCTGGTGGGTCCTCTACAAAGCCGTGTTGCTTGCCAGCCTGCTTGGAAGAAAGACTGAGCACCCACCATGGCCAGTCCTCGGACTGCACCCCACTCAGTCCCCGGAAGCCCTGCTCAGAAGGACTCTGCTTACTTTAATGTTCTGTCATTGCCGTCCTGAAATTCTTCATCATTTTGGACAAGAAGCCAGCCTTTTCATTTTGTACTGGGCTCTGAAATTTGGAAGCTGGCCTTGTCTGGGGCAGGGAAGAAGGATGGGAGTTCCTTGTTCCTCTACCTCTGAGGGGACACCCATTGTCTGCACCTGGCCCAGGCCGGCTGACTCTGGGGAGCCACCCTGTGCCCATCTTCTGGTTCACAGTCCACACAGGTTGGCCACCCGCTGCCCCACTGCCAACGAAGGAAAGCCCATTCCCCCACACTCACTGTGTCCTGGATGGCTGCCAGCTCCTGCCGCCGGACAGCAGACATGCTATTCATCGCCTGGTCATACACCAGATCGTAGGTGTCCAACACGGCGTTCTCCACCTGAACCAAGGGCATCATGGGAAGCCCTAGCCCCTGCTGGGTGCCCCATGGAGCCCCCTCCCCACACCAAGTTCCTAAGGTGGGAGGTCTGGAGTGTGTAGAATGATGTTCTGGTGGTACCCCCTCCTCCTTGTTCCAGGTGTATCTTCCACCAAAGGCAAAGCTGGGGGTCACCTGGGCAGAGTGACAGTGGGTTCCCCAGACTTGGCTTGTGGGACCTCTCCTCAGTGATGGCAGTCAGTATGGCCCTCCTCCCCTGTTACGCCTTGCGAAATAAAACAGACTAGGGCACCCGCTCCATCTGTGGTCTTGCAGTACGTGGAAGGAGCCGCCTAGCCTGCTTTTGTTGATCTGGAAATAGGTGGTAGGGCTGGACCCAGGGAGGAATCTAGGGAAGAAGTCTTGAGCTAGGACCTTAGCTCCCTCAAAGATGTGTCCAGGTCTCCCCTGCAATGTCCCGGCTGTGTTCCCCAATGTCTGGGGAGCTGGACTCTGGAGAAGACCTTGGCCAGGGAAGCAGTGGGCATCTGGCATCGTTTCTAGGCAGATGAGATCACTGACAGGCAGAAGATGGTGGAGGACGACCGTAGCAGGGGCTTGGCCAGGTTCTGACTTCACGCCATACCCAGACATCACCAAGACCTCATTGCTCTGCTTTCTGAATCACCCCTCTTCCATGCTTTTGATCATTCTACCCCCAAATCAAAATGCCCCCAGCTCCTTGCCGAGTTAGTGGTTCACTGAAATCTCACCTCCTCCAGGAAAGTTTTCCTGTCTGCTCCAGGGGTCACTCAACTCCTAGCACAGAGGGAGGCCCTCTTTGGGATCCCCGGTCCTCTGATACCTCCTTCCTGCCTCAGAGATGGAGTCCTTCCTTCTCCCCCTTCTCCCTATCCCAGGCCATCCTGACACCTGGAGCACACCGAAGGCTCAGGGGTAAATGGAGAACCCATGCCTGCTTTAGCTCCTCCCACTTGCCCTTCAGAAAGGAAGGATAATTACTCTGTGACACCCCCCCACCCCCAGCTCCTGTGGCAGGCCCTGCCAGCAGCCTGGAGGATTGGATGGGCAAAAAGTCTTCGAAGACTGTAGGCCAGTGTCCAAATGTGGATGTCCTGGTAGGAGCCAGATGGACTTTCCACGCCAAGCACTACTCTTGGCATCACTTTTTAAAATACAATAATTTTTTATTTAACTTTATTTATTTATCTATATATTTACTTTAATTTGATTAGAGACAGACAGACAGAGAGAGAGAGAGGGAGAGAGAGAAAGGAAGAAGGCAAGCCGCTAGGTCCGGCGCTTGAACTGTGGTCCGCCATATGGGAATCTAGTGCTCTTAACCACCACACCACCTGCTGGCCCCTCCTGGCATAAATTAATCCGTCTGCATTGATGGATATGAAAAGTCAGACATCCCCCCATGAGTCATCCCAAACATCCTGCCAGCCTTTATCCTCTCCTCTCACTGGGAGGTAGGCAGCACCCTTGAGAAGCAGGCGCCAAGCCGCCTATGGCCATGGCAGGCCTGGGCCAGGAGCTCTCTCTTAGTTTCATTTTCTCTGAGTATAAAATGAGGTTGAGTCTTGCCAAACCACAGTGTCCTTGTGGGAGGAGAGGCTGTCATTAGAGAGCATGTTTCTCAGATTCCTTCACAGACGGAGGCCTGGTGTCCAGGAAGTCCTCCAGGGCTCATCCCAAGATCACCTCTGGATGTCTAACTGGGCTTGGTGATCTGCACTCTCACCCCCACCCCTGCCCCACCCATTGTCTGACAAACCGTAGGCTCAGGTTGGCACAGATGGGGAGGGGCCCTGTGGAGAGCTCAGGTTGGCAGGTGGGATGGGGACCAGCCCCACACCCAGCTCTGGCCTGAGCCCACACGGTGGTGAAGAAATTCAGGGAGGGGAGAGGCCTGAGGAGCGGGGCCCAGACTATGGGAGCTGTGTGGACACGCCTCGTTCTAGCACTGCTCCTGCGCTGCTGTACTTACTCCCAGCATGAATTATTAAGGGGAGCCAGCAAGCCATTTCCCCACAGGCTCTCCTGGAGAGAGGGGGAGAGTTGTGGCGAAGTGGCTTTCAGGCCGCAGTGAGAACGTAATTAATAGCCTCCTGCTCTGTATTCATCCCACGGCAGCCTGGTCCTCACATCACTGCCTGCGGGTTCCTGCCAAGGCCTGAGCATCCAGAGAAGTGGCAGCTGGGGAACCTCGCGAGCAGGGGCTCGCTGGGGGGCCGGGGCAGGAAGGTACCCTGGGCTAGGGTCTGTGTCCATCGAGTGGGGGAGGGCATCCAAAGGAACATGGCTGTCCCCTTTCCTCTTCCACACTCAGGCTTTCTATGTGAAGGGTTGAGCCATTGTTTCAGCCTGTCTTAGAGCTTCTGTGGGGAGGGGAGGAAAAGAGTGGATGGGCCTGGGTGTGCTCTAGGCCCGCAGACCCTAGCCTCCTGTGTTTTTCAGTGCAGACAGCTTGGCCTTTTGGCCCTGAGCCACTGGCTGGACCTTGTTGAAAAGGAGCCTGGGGCTGAAACCTGGCTCAGGCCAGCCTGATGGTTGAGTGCCAGCCTGCATTCCCAGAGGGGCAGGGGACAGGGTGCTGGCCTGGCGTCCTGCTCTGGGCTCATGCCCTGGCACAGCCTCATCTAAGCTCAGGACAGCTCTAAACTAGTCCCATGTCATGGAGGGCTGACCTGGGGTAAGGGTGTACAGTGTGCAGGTGGGTCCGACTGACCCCTCCACCCGCTGGCTCATCCCACTGTGAAGCAGCCCCCAGGAGCAGGGAGCTCAATGCTCCTTTCACAGATGAGAAAACCGAAGCCCAAGAAGGTTCAGTGACTTGTCCAAGAGCACCCCAAGGATCCCTGACTTCAAATCTGGAGATCCTTTGCCCAGGCCACCTCCACGTCCAAAAGACCTAGACAAACACACACACACACACACACACACACACACACACACTATAGGGAAAGGCAGATGGGGCCACCGGGCCAAGGCCCCAGGAGGAAGCCCCAGTTCCCCATTTTGGGTCAGGCAGCATCCTGAGAACTGGCCCTGGGGCCAGATGAGGATGATTTGTGTGGGGGGTGGTGTGTGAGGCTGGGGCAGGATCAGAGGAGGCTCGGCTGGGAGCCGTCCGCCCCTCTTCCTTCCTCTTTCCTCCCCTTCCCTTCTCCGAGAGCAGGCCCCAGCTGGATTCTGTCCTGTGGCCCCTGAACGGCCCCCTCCCCATCAGAACTATGAATCCCACTCTGAATTATAAACACAGAGAGCTGCAGAGCACGGAGGTTGGGCTGTAGCCCCCCAGGCGAGGCCCAGGGTGCCCTGGCAGCTGTCTTGACTGCGGCCACCCACACTGCAACCCAGACCTCGAATGGGCCAGACCACCCCTCAGTGGACAGGAAATGTGAGGCTGCAATGCCGGCCGGACTGTGGGCTGACTCCCCCCTAAACTACAGCTGTCTTGCAGGGGCTTGACCCCTTCTAAGATCCTTTTGGGCCAGACGAGTTGTTTTTCCCATCTAGCCTGGGTGGGTGACCCACAGGATATAGAGGTGGGTGGGCACTTTGTGGCAGCCTCTGGCAGGAAGGGGAGAAGAGGCATCAACTCCAGGCAAGGATTCCTTGTTGGGGAGCCTGGAGCCCCTTCCAGCCCTGGTACTGTCAGGGTGACCTCAAGTTCTCCCCAAGCCCATGTTTAAACCAAAGGGAAGACCACCACCCCTGGAGGCCTGGAGCACAGCTGCTTGGTGTCTGTGAACAGCGCACAGGGTGAGCTCAGCCGGGAGATCCAGGCCCTGGCTGTTGCAAGCCTGTGTCTTGCATGGCCAGCCCTATGCTGGCGCAGCGGTGGGGAGGAGGCAGTATGGACAACCAGACTCCTGAATAAACGGGACGCCTTGGTCTCTGAGAAATCATCCCACGTTACTGGCCCAGGCTCTCTGCCCTCTCTGCCCTCTGTCCTCACAGCTTTACAGGCTGCCCCGGGGGGGTCTCACCTGATCTGAGCTTTCAAAGGAGAAGGGTAGGGCCTGAGTTCTGCAACCAGGGCCTCACCCCTGCTGGGGCAAGGAGGAGGCCTTCCCTCCTCTCCAAGATGCTGGCCTTCAACGAGGGTACTCTTGGACCTTGCCAGGAGGCATCTGGGTCCACTGCCATCACAACTGTCCTGTGTATGAGGTCAGGACGCCTCACCTACTATGTCCTCCAGGTCCCTGCCTGACACTGCACCATCCTGGCTCCGGCAGGCCTGTCGGGAGTGAGTCCTGCACTTCTTTGGGATACTCTGCTCCCATAAGTTGATCTCTTGGGCCAAGTTGCTGCCTGCCACCACCCTCCTCATTCCCTCCTCCGGCTGCCCCGATGCATCTTCCAGGGTTCAGGAGGGGTGGACTGGGGATCCTGAGAGAAAAGAGGGGGAGCTGGGCACAGTCCAGGTCTTCCCCTCTTTCCCAGGGAACTCCTGCCCCTAGTCCCAAAGGGGATCCCTCACCCACCACCCAGATCTCTGGCTTTCTGCATCGTCATCCCCCCCTACCCCACACACCCAGGTAGAGAATGTCCTCGTGTCATGGTTTCCCCCGTCCCACGCAGTCAGCATCAACGTGGAACCGAGCACCTTCCCAGCACCCACCTCCCAACTGGCCTGCCCTGTCCCTGCCCTTGGGGACCTCTGCTCAGAATGGGGGCAGTGGGCACTCACCTGGGTGGGGTTGCGGAACCTCCAGAAGGCCACCTGAAGCAAGGTGCAGAATGCCAGGGTGAAGCACAGGAAGCCCTAGGGACAGAAGGAGGCTGTTATTGCACATAGCTGGCAGCACCCCGTGAGCCCAGGGACTCTGCCTTACGCCTCATCCCAAAGTCCCCAGCAGAAGTAGAGGCCTGAGGCAGAGGTGTGGGCTTGAGCCTGGCTCCCTGCTCCTGAGGGGGAACCTTGGGTGGCGAGGACACTGGTTCTGTGGCTCCTTTCCCACCGCTTCCTCTGGCACTCCCAGAGTTCCTCCTCTGTTCTGCCATTTGGGCTCCCAAAGTCCTGCCAATAGTAGGCCACACCTCCCTGCCCCAGGAAAGGCAGACTGTCCCTGGATTGAGGATGACTTTTGCCCTCTGGGCTGCTTCCAGGAGGGATATTGACCTAGGGAGACCCAGGCAGTCTCTCCTGTGCCTGAAATTCTGGGAGAAGAAACTCTCTTCAAGGCAGCCCACACATGGGCTGAGGGGTGAGGGGTGCCTGTTTTGTTCTCTCTGTTTTCTGAGACACTCTTAGAGATGTCCCCACCCTGGGGAAGGAGCCTGGGATAAGTCAGGATGGCATGGCCTCTCTCCCCTTGCAAGTAAGTACCCTCCCTTCTCTTCACCTCCTTGCATGGGTCCCCAGAGTCCAGCCTACCCGCGTCCCGTCATTCTTGCCCTTGCCCCAGATTTGTAGACGGGAGTTCTCTAATAGGAATATCTTGTGTTCACCAACTGCTCCCAACGTGTACGTGCGCACGTGCGCGCACACACACACACACACTGCCATCAGGGGTTTCAGACTTTTGAGATCCCCTCTTGCTGGAGCTAATGACCATTAGGGACCTCTCCTCTAAAAATTCACACTTGCCCCCCCCCCTTTGTGGACAGTTTCAGAGTTCCCCCTGGACTGAGAACCCTGAGGAAGTCCCCTCCCCATGGTTGGGTCTGCCACCTCTGTCCTCCTAGAGCTCCACATGGTCAGTCCAGTCCCTGTTCATGTGTCCCCATCCGGGGCGTAGTAGACCCTGCTGTAACATTCAGCTCTCTGTGCCCCCTGCAGGCTTGTGACAGCACTGTCATCCATGGAGGGTCACACAAGCTTGGCCAACATGTGTCCCTTCTGTCCTGTCCACATCCTGGGCAGGCTATGACCAGGCTCTCCCAACCCAAGGTCCTAACTTAGGGTGACAACCAGAATAGAGACCAACCAAGAAAACAGAGACCTGGCTAGATGTCTGTGGATGCAGGAGGACCTATAGACGCTGGCCAGGATGGACATGGAGGAAGAAACAGCCCATACCAGAGGTAGCTAAGCTCTACCAGGTGTCTGGGGAGAGCCAGGGAGACTTCACCAGCTTCCAAACTCAGGCATAGGCAGGAGCCCCACAGGTATACGGGGCAGGGAGCCCTCTAGCCATCTCTCCAAGTGTTCTGCTGTTGCCCCGAGTCTGCAAGGCCTGCCTGGGGGATGGCTACCTCCTCCTCACTCTCACTCCTCCTCTCTTCTCCTCCTCCCCCTCGTACTCGTTTTCCTCGGGGCTGGCTGAGGGCCGCCTTCCCCATCTGGAAGCCATTGCTCAACACTGCCTTGGGGCCTGAGGCCCCGAGCCAGCTCAGAGGACCAACATTTTCCAGAAACCATTTTATTCCTTGGGAGAAAGAGCATCATCTCTCCCCCATCCCCCTAACAGAGAAGGTCTTGGCCAGTAAGTGGGCCCACATGGGCCTCCCCAAGGTCTCCATTGTGCAGAGGTTCTGGGTGGGGCAGGCCCAACCTTGGCTATTTTCTTCCCCTCATTTTAAATGAAAATAAATAAATAAATACATAAATAAATGGAATCTGCTTCCTCAGGCCGCCGCTGCCAGCTCTGCTCTTTCAAGCCCAGCAAGCTCTTTCATTTCCTGTGTAAGAGGCCGTCTTGGGGAGAGGTGGGGACCGGGAGGGGCAGTGTTGGGAGGGCCCACTGGGCATCCGTTTCATTGGAAAAAATCTACTTCCTGCTCCCTACGCCCCTCCATATATGTTCATACGTGTTCACATACATACACAGACATGCCAGATGTAATACACAGATAGCCACACCTGCAAGGCAACAGAGACAGGCACAGATCAACAACAGGCAGACACGCAGGCACAGCAACACACACACAGGAAGACAGATATACACACTGGCACATGTACATACACGCACAGGCATACACAGACACACGTATACATGCAAACGCACACAGGCATATATGTGCACATACAGGCACATGCACACTGCCCACACAGGCATATACACACACACATGCAGGCATGCACAGACACACAGAGGTGTGCACACAGCTCAGTGGAGTGAGTTGGGAACTCCCAGAGTTACTCTGTATTCGTACTGGACTCACTATCCAGGCTGAGGCTGAGAAGTGCCCCATAGTCTTCCCCGGGGTGGGATGAGTGCCCTGGAGACCAGCCCTGTACAAGCATCCACCTGGAGGCTCCAAGGCCATTCCTACAAGCTTGACTTCACCCTGGCCCTGAGTCTAGCTGGGGACACAGAATCAAGACCCCAGGGCTTCCCTGTCTCCCTTGCACACAGATCAGGGTGCCAAGCTGGGCACGGGACGGAGGAGCTTGGGAAGGCCTGCTGGGAAACAGAGAAAGAAACCCTTTGGCCCAGTCGGCCATCTTCCTCCTCCTGCGTTTGCAGAGCCCAGTGCTATGGTGCCCCCTGGTGGCAGGGTCTTTTCAGACTGCCTGGCTGTGGGACCTGGCTGTGTTACCTTGTCTTTCATCCAGGTGTCCCCTGGTAGAGCCACACTCTCTAAGGGGAAATTCACCTCTCTGTCATTTCCCCACTGGAACCCCCACTTGCCCACAATAACAGACTGGACAGGCTGGGCCTTAGCACCCACCATCAGTGCTGTTCCTGCCCACACTCCTGTGACCCCGGAACAGGGAGCTGCTAGATGTTTGCCCCCCCTGGGCCTCTAGGGCTGGCTGGGGCTGGCAGCTCCAGGAGTGTCTCTGTCCCTATCCTTGGGGTCGTTTATACACCAACAGTCTCGCCAGACATTTGCTGAACTTCAAGGCTGGACTGAGAACCCTGCCAGGCCTGAAGACTCAGGAGGCTGCCCTTGGGGAACCCTTGGTGTGCTCCAGCCTCACAGACCACCCAGGGAAGCAAGCCCAGCACAATCTCCCAAGGGTCTCTGTCCACAAACCACTCACGGGGCAGGAGCAGGGGTCTCCAGGAGCAAAATTTCAAAGCCAGAAGGGGAGGCTCTTATGGCTGGGATGGAAGGACAGGTGAGAGCCCGGGGCATCAGGAAGGAGCTACCCCAGCTCAGGTAAGGAGAAAGGAGGAGTATGAGCCCAGCAGGAGCCGGAACGGTGGGGAGTGGAGAGCCTGGGCTGGGAGGTGAAATTTGGGGTGACCATCGAAGGCTGGTGGGGACCAAGGGGAGGGTTGGAAGAGGAGCAAAGGGGCAATGAGGGGCCATTTATATGGGGATGAGATTGAACCCCCCTGGGCTGGGGGACCTCAGGGCCAGGGGAGCCCCTCCAGTAGCTGGGAAGGAGGTTGTGGCGCTCAGGGCAGAACCCAGGCTGGATGGCTCAGTGGGGGCTTCCCTTACCTTGCCTGCTTTCCTCCTAACAGGAAGTGGAACTCACCAAACCCCATTCCAGAGCCTGCTGGGTAACAGAACCAGACCTTCCAGAACCTTTGAGAATGGCTCCCAGGCCTGCGAGGGCCCACTCTGCCTCTCAGAACTCCTGCAGGAGCTGCTGCGAGGTGTGTGGATGATGGGGTGGGGCGAGACAAGGAGGAGAGTCCTGGCTGGTGCAGGTGGATGGGGGCCATGGCTGGCTCCCAGCCCTCAGGCCTCTGCTTCTGCTGGGGACTTTGGGATAGGGTGTAAGGTGGAGTCCTTGGGTTCATAGCTCTCCCTTGATTCCCTTTTGGGGATGTCTGGGGAAAAGAACTCACCCCAGCCATGAGGCCCTGGGCCTCCCTCATTGTGGCTGCTGTGCTCAGGGCAGCCCCCAGGGTCAGGAGGCCAGTCAGGCCAATCCCCACGTAGAAGGCTGGGTAGAAAGAGAGAGGAGGTTAGGGTGCCCAGGGCAGGGCTGGGTTCACAGAGCCTGGATCTGTAACAAGTTCTGGGGTTGCAGAGAGGAGTGCCAGGCTTCTGTGAAGCTCTAACTGGGTCAGGCCCCCTCATTAGACAGGGTGTGCCTCCCACCAAGAACCACTGGGACTTTCCTCTGGGGCGCAGAAAGATCCCAGGGAAGGAGGGGAGGCGGGTACACATTTGGCCAGGGAAGGAGTGCTTCTCCCTCCTCTGCTTCTCTCCCTGCCCTCCACATCTCTGGGGCTATCTTTGGAGCTGTATCTGTCCCCCTAAGCTCTAGTGACATGCCACGTGGGGACTGTCATCTTATCAGTACAGGCCGTAACCCAGGCTTCCTGCTCCAGGGAGGCCCTGGCCCTGGGAGTTGGGGTAAAAAAGTGAGGCCTTCAGAGGCAGGAGGTTAGGGGCAAGGTCCTCCAGTCTGGCTCCATGGGCCTTGGTTTCCCTCTCGACCACCCACCAGGCTGCTGCCCTCCTGGGCCAGCATGTGCTCCTCTTGAGACCATGCTGCAGGTCCAGCTCCAAACTCCCCTGGTGCGTGACCTCCCTTGCTCTTACTCCTGAGCGGGCCACCCCTGCAGGCCCAGGTCCTGGTGTTCTCCCTCTCGGAGCAGCGTATATTCTACTGCTGAGACCCTGAAAGGCAGCTTCTGCCTAGAGCCTTGGCAGGACATCCCCAGGACTCAGCAGAACCGTTGGTGACATTAGGAGCCCTTTTCAAAAACCAGCCAAACCCAGTCCCAGTGGTGCCCAGGCCAGCCACAGGGAGCCCTGGCTTTCGCGATCCCTGAGTGTACAGAACCGGGACCTGGTACATCTGACACACACACACTGTCCACACTCCCATGGATCAGGAGACCCAGGGCAGGAGCCCTGAGCTGCCAGCCTTTGCCCAGTGGAGTCAGAACTCCAGGGTGGCCTTCTCTGCCCCTGACACCATCTGCCCCCATCCCTGTTCCTGCTCAAAACCTGGCCCTGCTCTAACTGCCTAGGACCAGGCAGCTCAGGATCTCAAGTTCCCCCCAGGGTTCCTTCCCAGGGACCTTAGCTCCTAAAGCCCTCCCCTCACAGCCCACCCCAGCCGTCACTTACCCCAGTGGTGCATGGCTTTGTACGGGTTCTTCTCAGAGGACACGCAGCTGATGACAGTAAAGTGGGGCCCACAGTAGGAGAAGATGGCTGTGGTGGCCACAGAGAGGCTCAGCAGCTGAGGGTATGGAGCAGGGTTGGACACAGCCGCACTGATAGATGGGGAGACTAAGGACAGGATATGGGGCCAGTGGGACCCCAGCTGGGTTCCCTCCAGCTTCCTGGTCTTGTGTGACACAAACCCAGCTGTAGGAGTTTCTGGATGTTTTTGGGGTGTGGTCTGAGGAGATCTTTGCTTCAGACATCCCACCATGCACGCACACACACACACACACACACGTGTGCATACATATACATACACATGTGCATGCACACACATGACAAGCTCACACTCATTCATTGCCCAGCTTTCTCAAGGACCTGGAACCTCAGATCATTTCATCTACAGAGTGGGGAGAGGGCTCCCCTCCAGCCTGTTAGCAGCCAACCCCCTTGAGGGCAGGAAGAGACAGATAGCCCCAGAGCTCAGGCAGCCAGCGCCACTTCCCTGGAAGCACCCACCACCCCCATTCATAGTCACTCACGCCCCTGGCTCGAGCCAGGCCTCCTCTAGGCCCCACACTGGTCCTCTGGAGAACAGACACAGCCCACAGGGGCATGCCCCATGGTGTTCACTGCTAAGACCCCAAGCACAAGCCTGTAGGACAGGATGGGCACAGGAGGACTGGCATGTGAGTGATAGAGGGGTGACCTGGTGCTGGGAGCTTGGTGATGGCCCTGTCACCCTTCACCCCTACCCACCACCCACTTCCTGCCCGACCTGCCTGTTACCAAGACAAAGAAGCCGGTGACCAGCATCTGGCATTTGGCAACCTTGACTCGATTCCAAGGCCTCATGGTGGTCTCCCCTCTGCTCTCCTCTCCTGCCACTGTGGTTTCCTGCCTGCCTAGGAGACAGGCTGCATCCGCCCATCTGCTTGTTGATATGCCCCTGGAGCTGAGCCACTGGGTGCCCCGGAAGGAGGGCAGGCAGGAAGGGGAGGTACAGTGAGGCCCGCCCCGCCCCCTCTTGCTGCCCCAGCCCTAGCCCAAGACACCAGGACTCTTGCTGATACCAGAAGCCTCTTAGGGAGGGTGTGGCTTTGTACTTGGGGTGACCACAGAGGACAGAACTGGGAGGAGAGGGCGTGAGGAGGAAAGGGTGCCTGAGGACAGATGGGGTGAGCTCCCTGTTGTGGGAGTGCACAAGTGAGGCCTGGCCCCTGGGAAATCATGCCAGGGGACAAAATCCTTAGAGGACTGTAGGATTCAGGGACTCATCTAGACATTGTTATCATGGTGTCCTTATGAAGCACCATTTGAACATTCTGGGACAACTAAATTTCTGAAAGGTAATTTGATTTTCAATGCCTCTGCAATAGCACAAGTAATTGGAGCAGAGCAGCCTTGGAGCAACCCAGGAGGGTCGGGGCCTCATTCATACTCACATGGGGCCTCTGGGGAGGTTTGTTAAAACTTAATTTGTGAAACCAGCAGATGGCATAATGGTTATGTCACTGGGCTCTCACATGGTCGATGGCAGTTTAAGTCCTGGACCCGGCAGCTCGAAACTCACACTGGGCACATGTGTGTGCACACTCAAATGTCCCTGGGGAGAATGGAGGAGAAGGGACTGCAGCATGGCCATCCCCACTGGGGGGGGGGGGGTGGGGGTGGGGGTGTTTCTCACTCTCTGTCTCTCTGACTCTCTCTGTCTCTTTGATGAGTACACACTCCCTATAGCAAAAAACTCTCTAAGGGACCAGCAGATGGTATAATGGTTACATTGCTGGACTCCCACGTAGTCCACAGCAGTTTGAGTCCTGGACCCAGTGGCTTAAAACTCATGCAGGCATGTGTGCGTGCGAGCCAAGATCCCGAGAGCAGAATGGAGAAGGGATTGCGGTATGGCCTTCCTCCCTGGGGGGTGATTTCTTGCTTTCTGTCTCTCTTTATCTCTTAGAAGAGCGCATATTCCTATAGTAAAACTCTCTCTTTAAAAAAAAATCATGATTTTATAACTACAGGTGGCCTCACAGGGTCATCTCAAGGTGGCATTGAACCCTTCAACAGGTGGGCAGAAGCCTCAGGGCAGCTTTTCCGAAGATGGGGTCTGACCACAGTCCTCTTCCCCCGTGCCCCTCTGCCTAGGGCAAGGAGCATATTTGGGGTGCCATCCACATGTGCTCTGGTGATGCCCACTCTCTTTACTGAGCCACGCCCTCCTCCTCTGCACCCCTAACCCTCTCAGGAGGAAGTGGCATGTCGAGGGGAATCTGCTGCTCCTGCCCACTACCCACTCTCGGCCACATCTGCCCACCTTCTCTGGGCATCCTGGGGCAGTTGCTCACTTGCTCTAGAGAGCAGTGCTGGCCCCAGGAGCCAGGTAGGATCCTAAAGTGGCAGGTATAGCCCCCAAGAGGCTGGTCTAGGGGCAGATCACCCCATGCCCTACCCCTACCACGGACCCAGCCCTGAGGGTTCGGCCCCACTGCAAGCCAGTGTAGGCTGTTCCTGTCTTTATTTCCAAGGAAGATGTCAGACTCGGACACCAGCATATATATGTTTGTAGTTTGGTATTTGCCATTCAGGGACTTCCTTTCTCCTCTCTCTTTCTCTCCTTTATCTAATAACTAATCGATGAATTAAAAACAGTTTTGTTGGGGCCAGCAGGTAGCATGATGGTTAAGGCGTTAGACTCCCACATTGCCAACCATAGTTTGAGTCCCAGACCTGGCAGCTTACTTTCTCACTTTCTCTCTTTCTCTCTCTCTCTGGTGAGCACATGAGCCCTATAACAAATTAAAATAATAATCTTAATAATAAATAAATAAACTTAAATACATGTCTTTTAAAAAATAGCACTTTCGTTGGGTCAACTAGGTTGTATGATGGCTAACCCAGCTGGATCCCACATGACCAACTGTGCAGTTCAAGTCCTGGATCCAGTGGTTTGAAAAACATGCAAACCATGTGTGCATGCTTGCCCAAAATCTCAAAAAGAGAATGAAGAAGGCAGGATTGCAGCTTGATCATACCCTCTGGCAGCTGCTTCCCACTTTCTCTGTCTCTCTTTCTCACTGTCTCTCTCTGGCAAGTGTGTGAACCCTACAGCAAATTAAAAAAAAAAAAAGTTTTGTCATAATATCCAACTGAAAGAGCTCCCATGACCAAAATGGAAAAATGTAAACAAAAAGTAAATAACACCATATTGGATTATAATGCAACAGAGTAAATATCAGTGAATCTATACTTACACAGAAAAAAAATACTGAGCATATAAATCAGTGAGGGAGAAAGACGAGTCTCCTATGCAGAAGAATTCCAGATGGTTCATGAAACTACTCCACCCTCAGGGAAGCATGGCGTGTGACTCCCCACCGCTAAGTGTGGGCTGCACCTAGGGACTTCCTTCCAGGGAGCATGGGACCGAGAAGGAGAGAAACCTTACAGTGGAGAAGCCTCAGCCCCAACATGAAGGCCAGCGCCCACAGCAGTAAGTCCCTGGCAATATGTGCCCTTGATAGGAGGTGATGAGGAGGGCACTTGGTATCTGGCATCTTACTCCCCAAATCCCACAGCCCCACTCTAAGAGGAAAGCACCAGACAGATCCTAGTAAAGGAGCACCCTACGAAGTCCCCTGAGCAGACTCCTCACATCTATCCAGGCCATCAAAAAGCAGGGGAATCTGAGAAACAGTCAGAGCCAATAGGAGCCTGAGGAGAAGGACAAATGTCATGCAGGATCCTGAATGGGGTGCAGGGACAGGAAAAGGATGTAAGAGCAAGTGGAGAAAATCTGAATCCAAGGCAGACCCGGATGTATCGGCATTGGTTCACCGGGTAGGATCCTAAAGTGGCAGGTATAGCCCCCAAGAGGCTGGTCTAGGGGCAGATCACCCCATGCCCTACCCCTACCACGGACCCAGCCCTGAGGGTTCGGCCCCACTGCAAGCCAGTGTAGGCTGTTCCTGTCTTTATTTCCAAGGAAGATGTCAGACTCGGACACCAGCATATATATGTTTGTAGTTTGGTATTTGCCATTCAGGGACTTCCTTTCTCCTCTCTCTTTCTCTCCTTTATCTAATAACTAATCGATGAATTAAAAACAGTTTTGTTGGGGCCAGCAGGTAGCATGATGGTTAAGGCGTTAGACTCCCACATTGCCAACCATAGTTTGAGTCCCAGACCTGGCAGCTTACTTTCTCACTTTCTCTCTTTCTCTCTCTCTCTGGTGAGCACATGAGCCCTATAACAAATTAAAATAATAATCTTAATAATAAATAAATAAACTTAAATACATGTCTTTTAAAAAATAGCACTTTCGTTGGGTCAACTAGGTTGTATGATGGCTAACCCAGCTGGATCCCACATGACCAACTGTGCAGTTCAAGTCCTGGATCCAGTGGTTTGAAAAACATGCAAACCATGTGTGCATGCTTGCCCAAAATCTCAAAAAGAGAATGAAGAAGGCAGGATTGCAGCTTGATCATACCCTCTGGCAGCTGCTTCCCACTTTCTCTGTCTCTCTTTCTCACTGTCTCTCTCTGGCAAGTGTGTGAACCCTACAGCAAATTAAAAAAAAAAAAAGTTTTGTCATAATATCCAACTGAAAGAGCTCCCATGACCAAAATGGAAAAATGTAAACAAAAAGTAAATAACACCATATTGGATTATAATGCAACAGAGTAAATATCAGTGAATCTATACTTACACAGAAAAAAAATACTGAGCATATAAATCAGTGAGGGAGAAAGACGAGTCTCCTATGCAGAAGAATTCCAGATGGTTCATGAAACTACTCCACCCTCAGGGAAGCATGGCGTGTGACTCCCCACCGCTAAGTGTGGGCTGCACCTAGGGACTTCCTTCCAGGGAGCATGGGACCGAGAAGGAGAGAAACCTTACAGTGGAGAAGCCTCAGCCCCAACATGAAGGCCAGCGCCCACAGCAGTAAGTCCCTGGCAATATGTGCCCTTGATAGGAGGTGATGAGGAGGGCACTTGGTATCTGGCATCTTACTCCCCAAATCCCACAGCCCCACTCTAAGAGGAAAGCACCAGACAGATCCTAGTAAAGGAGCACCCTACGAAGTCCCCTGAGCAGACTCCTCACATCTATCCAGGCCATCAAAAAGCAGGGGAATCTGAGAAACAGTCAGAGCCAATAGGAGCCTGAGGAGAAGGACAAATGTCATGCAGGATCCTGAATGGGGTGCAGGGACAGGAAAAGGATGTAAGAGCAAGTGGAGAAAATCTGAATCCAAGGCAGACCCGGATGTATCGGCATTGGTTCATTCATTCTAATGACGCGCATACCAATGGAAGATGCTGATATTGTGGAATGTGCGTTTAGTCCCCGTCTTCTGACACTTAGCTCCTAAAACCCTTGGAATCTCCAGAGTGCTAAGAGTGTCTTGTGCGCTACTGAGGTGACCAATGACTGGGGGGGCCTCTAGATGGCCTCAGGGTAGGTGCTGGTCAGAAAGGCCAAGGCAAGATGGAAGGGGTGAAATTTTTAGCCCTACTCCTCAATCTCTAGGGCAAGGAGAAGGGCTAAAGGTTGAGCTGGCCACCAATGGCCAATAAATTCATGAGCTGTGCCTATGTCATGAGGTCTCCACTGAAACCCCACAGGCCTAGGCTTGGGGAGCTTCCTGGGTGGTGGTGCCCTGAGATGGCAAAGAAGCTCCTGCCCCATTCTGGACGGCTTGCCCTGTGCCTCTCTTGTTCCTCTATATCCTTGGTAGTATCTTTTATTATAAATAGATAGACATGTGCTTCCCTGAGTTCTGTGAGCCTTTTAAATAAAGTCATTGAACCTGAGGAGGGGTTTGTGGGAACCCAATTTAGAACCAGTTGGTCAGAAATGTAGGTCACTGGAAACCAGCAGTTAGCGTAATGGCTATGTCACTGGATTCCCACGTAGTCGCCTGTGGTTCGCGTCCCGGACCTGGTGGCTTAAATCTCACGCCAGGCGCTTGTGCATGCGTGCCCAAGATCCTGAGAGGAGAATGGAGGGGAAGGGA
>NW_006159505.1:6751527-6764466 GCF_000334495.1 Tupaia belangeri chinensis | reverse complement strand
CAGTCAGCGTAATGTCTATGTCACTGGATTCCCACGTAGTCGCCTGTGGTTCGCGTCCCGGACCTGGTGGCTTAAATCTCACGCCAGGCGCTTGTGCATGCGTGCCCAAGATCCTGAGAGGAGAATGGAGGAGAAGGGATTGCGGCGTGTCCATCCCCCCTGGAGGGTGATTTCTCGCTTTCTGTCTCTATGTCGCTCTCTGTCTGTCTGGCGAGCGCACGTACCCTATAGTGAAAAACCTCTCCAAAAAAAAAAAAAAGAAATGTAGGTCACAACCAGTGCATGCAATTGGCACCAGCGAGGACGGACAGTCCTGTGAGCCTGAGCCTGAGCCCGTGGGATCGGACACCATGCCCAGGGAGAGTACCAGGACCATATTGAAATACAGGAAACCACGCTGCAGAATTCCTTGCTTGTTTGGTATGTGGCGAGCCCCACCCCCTGTCTCCTGCCACATCCATGTTTGGTCTGAGAAATCTGTGTTGTGAGAATAGAGTGAGACAAGGTAATTGTTGTTGCCTAGACATACATCCTCATGGTTGATAACAGAGGAAATGGGGTATGGGAACTCTCTGTCACCTTTACAACCTTTCTGTAAATCTAGAACTGTTATAAGAAGTGCACTTTATTCAGACATGTGTTCATAAATACGTACATATCAGCTGTGCTTGCTATTGACGTCTTTAAATTAAGATCTTTAGTGAATCAATAAAATGTGAAAAAAAGAAAAGGGCATGGAAAACAGTTGTACATACCCGAGACAGTGTGGGAGAAGGGGGGGAGTTGGCAGAGGGTGAGAGATAGGGAATCAAGCGGAGGGAGGAAGCAAAATATATAAGAAACAAGACATAGAAAATTATTCGTTGATGATAACATGTATGGTAATATCCTTGATTGAGCCAATATACAATGTATACTGGATGGGGAAAAAATGCATTTTATGGGACCAGCAGATGGCATAATGGTTATGTTGTTGGACTCCCATGTAGTTAACTGTGGTTCGAGTCCCAGACCTGGCAGCTTAAAAGTCACGCTGTGTGTGTGTGTGTGTGTGTGTGTGTGTATACACGTGTGCCCCAAATCCCAAGAGAATGTAGAAAGGATTGTGATGTGACTATCCCCCCCCCAGGACTGATTTCTTGCTTTCTGTCTGTCTCTCCAGTGAGCATACACTCCCTACAGCAAAAACCTCTTTAAAAGAGAGAGAGAGAGAGAGAGAGAGAGAGAGAGAGAAATGCATTTTATTTAAAAGTATAGTTCTGTCCATCCCCCAGGGTTGGGGATGCACTGTGGATCTGGCCCTTTGAGAACTCTGGGCTCTGTGCTTGCCGTCTGCTCACACCACTAGCTCCTTGTCACCAGGACAGTGCTACCACCTGCCACCTGTCCTGCACTCATCGTCCACTCTTTCATGCAATTGCTCATTTAGCTTTTCTCTTGCTTGCTTGCTGCTACCTGGATCTCTCTGCCTCAGTTTACTTGGGCAGTTGGCCCATGGATTCCTACCTGGGATCAGGGTAGGGTGCAATGGGGGGGCTTTGGCATTGACCCAGGTCCTTGCTTCTGGAAGACCATTTCCCCTGGGTAGTAGGTGGCAGCCTCTACTCTCCTAACAACTGCCCAGAGGGAGGCCACAGAGAGATCTCCACACACACACACCCTGATCAGAGATCAGCGGGGAGCCCTAACTCTGACACCAGGTCGGTCTTCACACCTGACTCTGTGTCTGGCCCCCATGAACCTGGCATGGCAGGGCAGGGCAGGTGACACAGCCCACCCCCAACCCACGGAGGCCAACCTCCCATCACCTCGGCACATCTGGGGTGCCCATGAACACACAGCCTTCCTGTCCACATTACCCACCTAGAAAGGGGAACTCAGAGCCCGTAGAGACTTGGCAGGGCCATGCAGGGGCCTCTCTCTGAACTTTGCCCTGATTCTGAAATTATCCCCTATAACCAACGATGATAAAGGCAGTTCCCCCTTCCCAGGTGGTCCCCAAGTGGCTCCCAGATCCCATACCCTGGGTAGTTCACGTCTAAAAATACTACCTTGGCTTGCCAGGTATACTCTGGGCTGTCCCCAGACCTGGCTCCACAGCTCTGGGCACAGGCAGGAAGGTTCTGGGGCACAGCTTGTTAAGGCCTATCCCCTCAGTACTGCACATTGCTCCCCACCTCCCAGTGGGCATTGATTAACTGTCCTGCCCCTGCACATAAAGGCCTGCCCCGGGGTGGCTATGGACAAACTGGGGGAGGGGAGTGCCTCCATCCAAATCCACACTGTGCTACCCCATTAGTATGGGGGCAAGGTACCACTGAGCTCTGCTGTCCCACCTGGGCCACCCTGGCCACTGGGCTGAGGTGCAGTGACCAGCAATGGTGAAGGAACAGAGAAGGACCAAGGTGTCTGAGTGACAGGTTCTCAGCAGCACGATGGGGTTCTCACCCTCTCCAGATGTCCCTGCAAGGGCAGTGGGGGTGGTCAGCAGCCCCTACCCAGGGACCAAGGGTTTATACAGGACTCTCTCTCCTGGTGGACCCAGCCCTGAGAGGCCTCCATAGTAGAGGTTTCCAGCTCGCCTTGGTGGTCAGTGTGTCTTGCTTAGCTTCAGTGGAGCGCATACTCAGGGACCAAAGCTCCAGCTAACTCACCGATGCCTTTAAACCCGATGCATTAAAGCCAAGGAAGTAGGCTGGTGACAGGTGTCCCTTCCACAGTCAGACTCCAGAGCCCCAGTGTGTAAGGCTCAGGGCCAAGACTATGAGAGCCTCCCCCCTTTCCAAGGACTGGTGTAGAGGTGTAGAGACCCTTCGAATGGTCAGGGATAAGGGTTTGGGAAAGATCTTTTCTCTTTTTATTTTTTTCAAAATCTATTTATTTCTGAGAGGGAGAGAGAGACAGACAGAGAGAGAGAGAAGCTCCAACATCCCCCAGTAGGGTCTCAATGCCAGCACTCAATTGCACAGCAGTTCCAGGTGTGGTCGTTGATTACTGGAGCAAATTAAAACATCTCCTGACACCTGATAGGCAACAATTGCTCTGGTGAAATCTTTTTTTCTTTAAGTAGTTTTTGTTTTTCAGAGCTGTTTTAGGTTTACAGAGGAACTGAGCAGAAAGTACAGAGTTCCCCTATATTCCTTCTCCTTCATTAGTAATATATTGCTTGGAGTGGGGCATTTTTATAATTGATGAATCGACATTGATCCAGTCTGTGGTTTACATGAGGGTTCATGCTTTATGTTGTGCATTCTGCGAGTTTTGACCAATGTTATAATGAAATATATTCACCATTACAGTATCATAGAGAATTTCACTCTCCTAAAAATTCCCTGATCTCCACTAATTCATTCCTCCTGCCTCCCTAAGCCCTGGTAATCGCTGATCTTTTCACTGTCTCTATAGTTTTGCTTTTTCTAGAATGTCATGTAGTTGGGAATCATACAGTTTGTAACCTTTTCAGATTGGCTTCTTCCACTTAGCAGTAAACAGTTAATGATCATCCATGTCTTTTCATAGTTTGATAGTCCATTTCTCTTTTTCTGTGAATAATATTTCATTTTATGGATGTAAAATGTGTTTGTTTATCCATTCTCCTACTAACGAGCATCTTTTTTGGTTTAATTGCCAGAGGGTGCATGGTGCTTACCGGAGAGAGATGAGAGAAAGAGAGAGAGAGAGAGAGAGAACTCCCCAGCGGTCATTTTCCCAGTTCCAGATGCATAATTGCAATAGACATACCCAGTAGCTGGCAGAACCCAGCTAGGCATGGTCATGCCACAATCCTTTCTTCTCCAAATCCATCCTGCCTGAATTTGAGAATATATACACATTTCCAGTGTGTTTTCCAAGCCACTGGAGCTGGGACTTGAACCACAGTCGTCATTGTAGGATTCAGCTCTTTTAATCACTAGGGTATGGGAATGACTCCCTTGAAGGACATCTTGTTTGTTTCCAAGTGTTGACAATTACGAATAAAGCTGCTACAAACACTCATGTGACAGTGTCTGTGTGGACGTAAGTTTTCAACTTGGTTGAGCATTCATCTAGGACATAATTGTGTTATTATATGGTAAGATCATCTTTGGCTTTGCCAAAACAAAAACAAAAACAAAACAAAAACAAAAACAAAACAAAAACAAAGTGCAAAACTGTCCTCCAAGGCGACTATGCCATTTTGCAGTCTCACCAACAGTGAACTAGACTTCTTGTTGTCCCACAACCTCACCCACATTTCGTGGCGTCAGAGTTCGGAATTTGGGCCATTCTTACACATATGTAGTAGTATCTCATCATTGCTTTAATTCTCTAATGACATATGATGTTGATTATCTTTTCATATGCTCATTTGATATATATATTTTTTTTTTGAGAGGTTTTTGCTGTAAGGCGTGTGTGCTCACCAGACAGACAGAGAGACAGAAAGCGAGAAATCACCCCCCAGGGGGGTTGGCCACGCCGTAATCCCTTCTCCTCCATTCTCCTCTCGGGATCTTGGTCATGCACGCACACGTGCCCGGTGTGAGTTTTAAGCCACCGGGTCCGGGACGCGAACCGTGATCGACTACATGGGAGTCCTACAACATAGCCATTACACTAACTGCTGGTCTCATCTTCTTTGGTGAGATATCTGTCAGATCTTTTGCTTTTTATTTTTTTTTTTTCTTCAAGACAGTGTCTTGTTGCCCTAATCCTCCTATCTTAGCCTCTAAACTGGGACTACCTGACTCTGTTTCCTTCAGGGTCCTACTGTGTTGCCTAGGCCAGCCTTGAACTTATAATCCTTCTGCTTTAGGCTCCAGAGTCACCGAAACTGTAAGTGCGTAACACACACCCAGCCTTTAGAATGAACTGAACTGGGAATCAAACCCGGCCCTCCCATGTAGTTCCAGCCTGCAGAGGACAGTATCTTAGTAGCACATGCCACTGCAGCTCAGCCCTTTCGCCTATTTTTAAAATGAGTTATTTGTTTTCTTATTATCGAGTTTTAAGACTTCTTTGTCCAAGGCCAGCAAGTGGCATGGTGATAAAGGTGCTGGACTCCCACATGTCTGACTGCGAGTTGAGTCCAGGACCCAGTGGCTTAACACTCTCACTGGGTGCATGTGCATGCCCCAAGTCCCAAAAGGAACATGCAGGAGAATGGATTGCAACATGGCCATTCCCTCCAGGGGGTGATTTCCCACTTTCCCTCTCACTGTCTCTCTCTCTCTGACAAGTGCATGTGCCCTATGGCCAAAAAAAAAAAAAAAAAAAAAAAAAGAAAAAGAAAAAGAAAAAAAGAGTTCTTTGTCTATTTTTGCTATAAGGCCTTTATCAGATATGCATTTTGCAAATATTTTCTCCCAGTCTGGCTTCTTTTTTCATTCGCTTAACAGTATCTTTCACAAAGCAGAGGTTTCTCATCTTAATGAAATCCAACTTATCAGTCATCGATCTGGTGAATGTTTCTGCTTACTTCATACCTCTTAGTAAAGAGCCCCAGAAGCCAGTTGATTTCAGCTGGCACTACATCTTCACTGTCCTTCCTCTGGGGTATTTCATCGCTATGTCATAAGCTAGTCACAGGAAGGCGGGTAGACTGTGCCTCCCAGAGGCCAACATGCTGGCTCATTACATTGATGGCATCATGCTGTTTGGGCCTGGTGAGCAGCAAGAAGTAATTACTCAAAGACACCTTGGTAACACAGTGTGTGCCAGAGGGTGGGGAATAAAGCCCACAAAATATGAGGCAGGATTCTACTACCCTCCTGAAATTGCTGGGGTCCAGTTGTCTGGGACATGCCAGGATCTACAGCTGCTCCTTATTACTTTTTAAAAGGAAGCACAGTGCCTCCTGGGCCTCTTTGGATCTTAGAAGTAGCTCAACATGGGGACCAGCAGTTGGCATAATGGCTATGTCGCTGGACTCCCATGCAGTCAACCGTGGTTCAAGTCCTGGACCTGGTGACTCAAACTCACACCAGGTACGTGTGCATGCATGCCCAAGATCCCAAGAGGAAAATGGAGGAGAAGGGTTGCAGCATGATCATCCCCCCTGGGGAGTGATTTCTCACTTTCTATCTCTGTCTATCTTTCTGGTGAGCACACGCATCCTATAGTAAAAACCTCTCTCTCTCAAAAAAAAAAAAAGTAGCTCAACATGTACCATGACCCATTTACTGAGCAACATTAAAGGGTATCAGTTTTGTCGAGGCTCACAGCAAGAGATTGTTCTGCGCCAGGTCCAGGCCACCTTGCATGCTGCTATACCTCTTGGGCCCTAAATGACCAGCAAATCCAATGGTGTCTGAGGGGTCTGTGACAGATAAGGATTCTGTCTGGAGCCTATGGTTGGCTCCTGCAGGTAAATCATAGTCCAGCATCCTTAGGCATTTAGAGCAAAACACTCCCATGCTCTGTGGCTAATTCTTATTTTTGCCTTTTCTTTGTTTTTTAAGTTTATTTATTCATTTCTTCCGAGAGAGAGAAGAGAGATAGAGGAGAGAGATATTAGATCTCTCCTATAGGATCTTCATACCACAATCTATCTCTAAGATCAACTGACCCAGCTTATGGGCACATGCGTGCATGCCCAGAGTGCCCAAAGAGGTTCCAGGATACAAAACCCAGGAACTTGCCCCTGCAGTTCCCGTTGTATCACCATTGCGCCACCACATGACCTGAGATAACTTTCCTTTTGACAAACATTCAAGATTGCTTGTAGATCTCAATAGATATGGAATATGTGGCAATGGGCCACTAAGATACCATGTGACCTAAATTATCCATCACGAATGGGATGTTGTCTGGCCCATCAGGCCATAACATCGGACACATATGGTATTCCATCACCAAATGGAACAGTATATAACGAGGAGGTTCAAGAGAATCCCAAAGACATAGGTAAGTTACAGGAAGAAGTGGCTCAAATGCCTGTTGCCCCACTTGGGCTATGTTATCATCTCTCACCATTACCTATGGCATCATAGGAAGTTCCTTGACCATTGGAAAAGAAAAAAATCAGGATCTGGCTTACAAATGGTTCTTCATAACACATAAGCACCATTCAAAAGTGAATGGCTGCTGAACTGCAACCTCCTTGGAAGGTCGGCAATGAAGGAAATGCTCCCAGGGGGCAGAACGTGCAGAATCCTGGCTGTCTCATTCTGCCTGAAAGAAGAGGTCAAACTTATAGGTTATACTGATTCATGGTCAGTGGCCAGTGGTCTGGGAAGATGGTCAGGAGCTTAGGAGGGATATGTTTGGGAAAATGGTAGCAAGTGATCTGGCAATGTGACATGTGCATAAACCACTCCAAAAGGGCACAGAGTATGAAGATATTTGTGACCCACATGAATGCTCACCAAAGAGCTAACCAGTTTAGCCAAGGAGAAGCTCAATGACCAGGTACACAAGATGACTCTTCTGGGTTCTCAGCCACCGCTTCCTGGTCACCCCTGCCATTGCCAAGTGATCTCATGACAGAAGTGACCACGGTGATAGGAATGAAGGTTATGCATGGGCTCGACACATGACTTTTCATTCACCAAAGCCAATTTGCTAAGTGCCCTAGTTGGCAACAGTGGAGACTACCACTGACACTCCACTACTGCACGGGAAATCCACCAGTTTCATAATGGCAGTGGATTATTGTGGACTGCTAATGTCACATGAAGAGTATCACTTTGGCCTTTCTAGAATATATATTCTGGATGTGACCTGGCATCCCTGCCCACAATGCCTTTATGAACTTGCCATCTGTGGACATCCAGATGCCTTATTCACCATCGTGATGTCTCTAAGGAACTCTCCCCACTGGAGTGAGGGAGATGGTCCGTGATCATGGAACTCACTGATTCTAGATCTTCCCGATGGTCCTAAAGTAGCTGGTTTCATAGGACAGTGAAATGGCTTTCTGAAGGTGTAGCCATGGTCCCAGCTGAGTGGCAACAATGGCAGACTGAGCCATCCCCTCTGGACGCTGCACGTGCTCTGAATCAGCATTCAGTCTACGACGTTGTTACTCCATTAACCAAGATGCATGGTTCCAGGAATCACGAAGGGAAAATGGCAAGGATTTCTTTTTCTATTACCCTAATGAAATCCCACAAGTGATATTTCTGCTTTTCATTCCTACGATTCTAGGTTCTCTTGTTCTGGGAAATCTAAGTTTCCAAGGGAGAAGGGCTTCCACCAGTTGGCACAACAATGATTCCATGAAACAGTAAGCTCAGGCCATTTGGAGAGCTTCATGCCAGAGAATCCCCAGGCAAAGTAGAAGGTCACTGTACAGGCTGAAGCAACTGATCCTATCATGGGGAACTGGGTTGTTATTACCCAACAGGGATAGGGAAGAACATGTTTGGAATGTAGAAGATCCCCTGGAGCAATTTTGAAGAGTCTCACGACCTGTGATTAAAATCAATGGAAAATTACCACCTCACAATTTAGATACAACCTAAAGTGGCCCAGACTGTTCAGGAATGAAGGCTTAGGTCATCCTATGACCAGTCGAGGTGCTTGTGGAGGCAAAGGGACTATGGAAGAAGGTGGGCATAAATACAAGCTAAGACCACTTGACCAGTTGCAGAAAACCAGGCCTGTAATAGCTACCAGTATTGCTTCCATATTTGACTGTTAAGTTGAATATGACCATGGTAACCATTTTTTCTTCTCTTCCATTTCTCTACCACTTAACATATATGTGTTCATTAGAATTCATTTTATATATTGGTACTTAAACGTAAGGACAGCTAAAGGGGATTATGACTCAGCTGGAAGGGGTGTGGATATGGCTTAGAAAGGCTCCTTTCCGGCGCCAGCAGATGGCATAATGGTTACATAGCTGGATTCCCACATAGTTGGTTGTGGTTCAAGTCCTGGACTCAGTGGCTTAAATTTCATGCCAGGTGCATGTGTGTGCATATCCGAAATCCCAAGAGGAAAAATGGAGGAGAAGGGATTGCAGCATGGCCATACCCCAAGGGAATGATTTCTTGCTTTCTGTTTCTCTGTCTTTCTGGTGTGAGTGCATGCACCCTATAGCAAAAATATCTCTTCTTTCCTTCCTTCCTTCCTTCCTTCCTTCCTTCCTTCCTTCCTTCCTTCCTTCCTTCCTTCCTTCCTTCCTCTCTCATGGAGAGAGGATTGTGTTTTTAGTTGTACAGGATCAGTAGTACCTTGTATAATTTTACTTTGCCTTTATTTAGAAATTAGGTAGTTTGGAAATATACATGGGGTATGAATGACCCCATTGGTATGAAATGTCCCAAACAAGCAAATCCATGGAGAAAGAAAGTAGGTTAGTGGTTGTCAGGGGTTAGGGAAGGAGAAGAGAGTGAGAAATGACAGCTAATGGGTAGGAAGTTTTTAGGGGGTGCTGCAAATGTTCTAAGTTTAGAAAGTAGTGATAGTTGCATGGTTCTGTGAATGTTTAGTGCACTGAACTGCACACTTTGAAAGAGTGAATTTTAGATACATATAGATTATATCTCAGTAAAGCTGTTAAAACAGAAAAGGTACATATGATGTCAAGGGAGAGATGTGTATGGTATCACTTTAGCTGTACTGAGAGGATAGTTCCCAGAACCCCTCTTTCTCCCTGGTTTGGATTAGCATGAATCACATGACCTATATCTGTTCTTGGAGCTAGTAATTTCTTTCTACTTTTAAAAAAAAAATGTTTGTTTTGTTTTTGTTTTTGTTTGCTATAGGGTGTACATGCTGCTGAGAGAGACAGTGAGAGGGAAAGTGAGAAATCACTCCCTGAGGGGATGGCCATGCCTCAATCCCTTCTCCTCCATTCTCTTCCTGGGATTTTGGGCACACACATACCTGCCCAGAGTGATTTTCAAGTTGCCAGGTCTGGGTGTCGAACTGTGGTCGGCCATGGGGAGTCCAGTAACTTAATCACCATGACACTTGGTGGCCCCGGTCATCCCTTGTTCTGTTTAGAAGTTTGCTCAGATGGTCTTGGATCTGGGGCCCAGCTCATGGGTGTAGGCAGCAGTAATGTCCTCGCTTAGCCTCCTGTAGTCTTGGGTTATGTTCACATCAGCACTCAAGAGAGACCTTTCCGAGGACTCTCCCAGACATTGTGTGTGTTATATGGTTTGGTGGAAACACAAACTCATGCGAGCTCTGCTCTGAAGGTTCTTTCCACAGCCTCAGGTTGTTTCTGTTCGTATGTGTGTGAGCCAACATTTGGCCAAAGGCTGGAAGATAGCCTCTTACTGCTCTCTCTATTTCTCATTCTCTCTCTCTCCCCCCTTTATTCTCTCTTTTATTCTTTCTCTCTGTGTCTCCTTCACTCCATTTCCTCTCTCTGTCTCTCCCCCAACCCCATTCTTCAGGCAAATTGCCTCAGACTCCTTGAACTCTGATCTCTGTCTGACCTCGGTCAGTGAGGTCTGGAGTATCAGCCTAGAGATGCTGCTCCGTCAGCTGGAGGATCACTGGTCTTGCCATGTTGGTTTCTGGGATTGCTTCTTTCCTGGATCACTTAAAGCCTGTGGTCCAATGTTTGAAAATTGCCATGGGCCAGCAGATGTCATAGTGGTTACATTGCTGGACTCCCACATGGCTGACTGAGGCTTGAATCCTAGACCCAGTGGCTTGAAACTCACACCAGGCGTGTGAGAATGAAGGAGAAGGAATTGTGACATGGCCATCCCCCTGGGGGTGATTTCTCACTTTCCCTCTCACTGTTTCTGTATCTCTCTCAGAGGAGCGCATGTGCCCTAAGGCAAAAACCTTTTCCAAATAAAAGAAGAAGAAGAAAGAAAACTACCACTTCACTTGCTATAATATTAAATCGTGTTGCCTAGTTGTTTAGAGGGGAAGGGCACACGTGGTCCTAAGTGACCCAACGAGGCCCAAAGAGAAAGACTAATGACATTAGCTTGGCACACTGGGTTAGAGTTGTAACCGGTGGGGTCTCCCAAGTAAAGTCAATATTTTGCTCCTTGTAATTTTTATTTGGGGGGGAAGCTTTGAAATTCTGTGACTTTCTTGGTACTTCTCAGATTTTTACTTATGTTTTTTAGCATCAGTTGATAATTTGTGCCTAGTTATTAAGATGATTACCAAATGGTGATTTTTCTTTTTCTTTTTTTAGAGATTTTTGCTGTAGGGCATGTGCATTCGCCAGAAAGAGAGACAGAGAGACAGAAAGTGAGAAATCACCCCCCAAGGGGTATGGTCACGCCGCAATCCCTTCTCTTCCATTGTCCTCTTGGAATCTTGGGCATGTACGCACACACACCTGGTGTGAGTTTAAGTCACCAGGTCCAGGACTAGAACTGCAGTCGGCTACATGGGAGTCCAGTGACATAGACATTACACCAACTGCTGGTCCCACTTTTTTTTTTTTTTTCCTAGAGAGAGATTTTTGCTATTGGGCATGTGTGCTCACTGGAGAGACAGAGAGACAGAAAATGGGAAATCACCCCCTGGGGGATGACCATGCTGCAATCTCTTCTCCATTCTCCTCTTGAGATCTTGGGTATGCACACACATGCACCCAGCATGAGTTTAAAGTCGCCAGGTCCGGGACTTGACCCATAGTCAGCTACATGGGAATTCAGAGTTGTAACCATTATGCCATCTGCTGGTCCCAGCCAAATGATGATTTTTCTAATTCCAGCCTTCCTTCTATATTTTTTCATATTTATTAGTTAGAGTTTTACTGCAAAAGAAAGGAACATTGTGTTCTCCTTTATGAATGAAGAGATGAATGAACTTCAGTATTCGGGACTTGTGAATTTCTATTTTATTCAGTAGGTTATTATCTATTACTATATTTATTTCTATGCAAAATTGTAGGAGTCTCTTCAAAATGGCTCCTGTGTCACCTTGATATGTCCTCATAATTTTTTTTTTTTGAGAGGTTTTTGCTATAGGGCATGTGTGCTAGCCAAAAAGACAGAGAGAGACAGAGTGAGAAATCCCCCCCCCAGGGGGGTTGGCCATGCTGCAATCCCTTCTCCTCCATTCTCCTCTCAGGATCTTGGGCATGTATGTACACACACCCGGTGTGCATTTTAAGCCACTGGGTCCAGGACTCGAACCGTGGTCAGTTACATGGGAATCCAGCAACATAACCACTGAGCCAACTGCTGACCCCTATCCTCATCTTTTTTTTTTTTTTTTGAGTACTTGGATTCTTGACTTCTATTAGGTTGTCGAGAAAGTAATGACCTACTTTTCTATGCTTTTCTATGCAAAAATGTGTCACAACTTTCCCAAAGTCCCAATAAAAATATCATTTTCTACAAAAAGGAACAGAATTCCTTGGAGAAATGGCTGAGGCAGGGAATGCCCAAGATGAATCTGGAACATCTTGTGTTAGAAAGTAAGTAAACTGCCCCCAAAATGGCCACCAGGTATATTCGACGCATCCTGGGCCTCAACTACCCTAGGGCCTCTCAGCTGAGAACTAGTAATACATGTACACACCTACCCCTATATCTAGTTCTCTGTGTATTACTCCCTCTATATGAAAAATCCTAAGTATTTAGGGGAATAGATGACGGGATGGCAGTGAGATGTGATGCTGTGAGGTGGACCCACGGGGGGCTTCTAGGATTGTGTCTGGAGACTTCTCTGAACATGCCAGAGAGGCAGGGGTCTGTGAGCTGGGAATGGCTGAAGCTGGGGGTGGACCGCAGTGTCAAAACCCTGTTGGGAGTGCACTCTCTCTCTTTCTCACTCATGAAAGGAAGAAAGAAATAAACTTTACAAAAAAGGAATTGGGTTCTATTTATAACATACATCAGAAGGTTGGTGGAAAGGGTATGTTGGCCTTAAAAAACAAAACAAAACAAAACAAAAAACCATGGTTCATAGTGATTCCTTTGATTCCAGTCCAGTACCACAGGGTGTCTTCTAGAGTTCATCTCTCACATCTTTCTTTGACCATGCAACGCCTGGCCTCCATCCCTGATACATTCATTTAGT